>NC_067247.2:97393379-97696410 GCF_019359855.2 Lolium perenne
GTTGGCCTTGCCTGTCGACACGACAAACTTTATGTAATTTCCCTTTGTGATGATATAAATAATGTGGGTTCTACCTCAAATATAAATGTCGGTACCAAACGCAAACGTAATGATAATGAGACTTCTTCGAAATTATGGCACTATCGTTTAGGCCATATTTCGAGGGGGAGGATTGAGCGTCTCATTAAAGATCAAGTTCTTCCTTCTCTTGATTTTTCGGATGCGGATGTTGATCATTGTATCGACTGCATCAAAGGAAAATATGCCAAGAAAATTAAGAAAGGTGCAAACCGAAGCACGGGAGTTTTGGAATTAATTCATACGGATATATGTGGTCCGTTTAATGTGAGATCGGTGGACGGTTATAATTCATTCATAACGTTCACTGATGATTTCTCCCGTTATGGATATATTTATCAAATCAAAGAAAAATCAGAGGCATTAGACAAGTTTAAGATTTTCAAAGCTGAAGTTGAAAATCAATGTAATAAAAGAATTAAAGTTGTAAGATCTGATCGTGGTGGTGAATACTACGGCAGACATGCAACTTATGGTCAAATTCCTGGACCATTTGCAAAATTCTTACAGGAAAATGGCATTGCCGCCCAGTACTCAAGACCGGGTGAACCTCTCAAAGAAACGGGGTGGCTGAAAGAAGAAACCGCACACTTATGGATATGGTGCGGAGTATGTTAAGCCACTCCACTTTACCGGTGAATTTATGGATGGAAGCCCTTAAAACAGCAGCACATATTCTTAACAGGGTCCCCAGTAAATCGGTGCCCAAAACACCGTATGAATTATGGACCGGGAAAAAGCCAACCCTAAATTATTTTTATGTATGGGGCTGTCCTGCTGAAGCAAGGATTTTTAATCCGGTGATGGGAAAATTAGACCCCAAGACAGTCAGTTGCCATTTTATTGGTTATCCTGACAAATCTAAAGCATATCGATTTTATTGTCCAAATCAGGCAACGAAATTTGTTGAAACAAGACACGCTGTGTTCTTGGAAAGTGATATGATGAGGGGGAGCATGACTCCCAGAGAAATAGTCTTGGAGGAAAAACAGGAATATGTCCCGATGCCTGTAATCCAAGAGCCAGTGTTTCCAGTACATACTGAAATTGCACCTCAAGTTTCAGCTCCTGTAGCTGATGGTGCTCACATAACTGGACAACAAAAGGACCAAGGACAGCAATTACGAGTGTATTCAAGAAGGCAACGTGCTGCTAATGCAACACCTGCTGATACACCGGCGACTGTTCCAGATGTCACATCTAATGATGCTCTTATTGAAAATAATCAGCAGTCTCAAACTGTTATTAATGTGCCGAATAATGAGCCTCTTAGAAGGTCACAGCGGGCTAGAAAGCCTGCTATTCCTGATGATTATCTCACCTACATGAGTGAGGATACAAATGAGCCAGTGCTAGATAATGATCCCACCTCATTTAAGGAGGCTATGCAAAGTGAATATTCATCTAAATGGCTTGATGCTATGAAAGATGAAATGAAGTCCATGAGCACTAATGATGTATGGGATTTAGTAGAAATCCCTGAAGGAGCCAAGACAGTTGGATGCAAATGGGTCTATAAGACCAAACGTGACTCCAAGGGTGATATCGAAAGGTTTAAAGCAAGGCTTGTGGCAAAAGGATTCACTCAAAGAGAAGGGATTGATTATAATGAAACTTTTTCACCCGTCTCTTCGAAGGATTCATTCAGAATAATTATGGCACTTGTGGCTCATTATGATTTAGAGCTACAACAGATGGATGTCAAAACGGCATTTCTAAATGGTGACTTACATGAAGATGTATACATGGCACAACCGGAAGGTTTTGTTGTGGAAGAAAATAAACATTTAGGATGTCATCTGAAGAAATCCATCTATGGTTTGAAACAAGCATCAAGAGAGTGGTATCTCAAATTTGATCAAGTCATAAAGAAATTTGGCATTAAGGAAAATAAGAAGGACAATTGTGTTTATGTTAAGTTCAAGGGGAGTAATTTTATCTTCCTGATATTATATGTTGATGACATACTCTTGGCCAGCAGTGATAAAAATATGTTGATGGAGACCAAGAGATTCCTGTCTTCAAAGTTCGATATGAAAGATCTCGGTGAAGCAACTTATGTTTTAGGAATTGAAATTCACCGGGATAGATCCAGAGGGATCTTGGGGCTATCTCAGAGAGCATATATTGAAAAGGTGCGAAAAAGTACAATATGTATAAGTGCTCAGCCTCGCCTGCTCCTATTGTTAAGGGCGATAAATTTGGGACTTTCCGGTGCCCAAGAAATAATTATGAATCTGCTTGTGAGATGAAGTCAATTCCTTATGCCTCAATTGTTGGGAGCATTATGTATGCACAAGTGTGCACTCGCCCGATTTAGCTTTTGTGACCGGGATGCTTGGCAGATATCGGTCCAATCCAGTGCGGATCACTGGAAGGCTGCTAAAAAGGTCTTGCGTTATTTGCAAGGTACTAAAAGCCTCATGCTTACTTATGAGAAATCTGATAACCTCGAAGCAGTGGGTTATTCAGATGCTGATTTTGCGGGGTGTGTTGATACTAAGAAATCCACATCAGGTTATATCTTTACCCTTGCAAAAGGAGCTATATCATGGAAAAGCTCAAAGCAAACTGTCACTGCATCGTCGACAATGCAGGCAGAATTTGTAGCATGTTATGAGGCTACCGGGCAGGCGGTATGGTTGAAGAATTTTATCTCGGAACTAAGAGTGATTGACAGCATTTCCAGGCCTCTCACTCTATACTGCGATAATCAACCCGCAGTGATCTATGCGAGTAACAACAAGTCAAGTGCAGCTGGCAAATTTATTGACATCAAGTATCTTGTTGTGAAAGATAGAATCCAGGATCAAACAATAGATATCAAGTACATTAGTACTAAATTTATGTTAGCGGATCCGCTCACGAAAGGCTTACCACCCAGCGTATTTAGAGAGCATGTTGCCGGCATGGGTTTGGTTGAAAGCTTTTAATCCTGGAGAAGTTGGAACTATTATGGCACCATCTCCCCAAAAGGGGCTCATTTTGAGATCGGATGGGAACCATAGTCACTTGGTTTAGCAGTACTTAATTGACTGTTGTAACCTATTGTCTTGGTGTACCATTTTATCAAAAGATGAGTCTGTAATGTTTATGATGTTTATGTAAAGAATTATGTAAATTAAGTTAATATATGATGTGAATAAAGTTTATGGAGCTCATAAATTAAAGAGGTTCATTTTGATATGAAGTAATGTGCTATAGTCACTAGATTAAATGGTACCTAACAGACCATTATAATCTTTTCGTCCTAGTGCATTATTTTGTTGAAAAAATGAGCTTATAATGATCAGCCTTACGATCAAGGGGGAGAATGTTGGATATTTTGGTGATCTAGGCTGCTCTCCTAGGTCAGATCTTTTTGGGTTGCTACAGTAGGACGGTGCTACAGTAGGGCGGTGCTACAGTAAATGGCCACCTATCCTTATGTGTTGTCTTGATCGGAGACATCGATTTTGATCCAACGGTGCTGGTTCCCCTAGTGCATAGTGCTAAACATATAAAAGGGGTCAAATGACCTAGAAGAGGAGAGGTTGAAGACGGCTGCTGCTCTCTGCCTTCTCTCTTACACACTCTCTCTCAAGAACAAGCCACCGATCAGGCTAGCACTAAAGCACTAGGAAGAACCTAGCACAAATTGCTCCATCCTGGTGTGAGCAATTAAACAAGAGGAGGCATGGCATCATCTTCAGACCAAGGTATTTCTGATCTTATTCTTTTGTGGCTCAAACTAGAGCTAGTTGATCCTGCTGGATCCAACAATTATCTCATATTATTACAAGGATATCTTGTCAGATCTTTTGGACTGTATTAGGGAGCTATGTGAGAAAGATTTGTGTCATCCTCTGTAAGCAACAATTGTCTTCATGTTGGTTCTTTGGTGTATTGATCATGTTCTTTCATGTCCTTAATGAACTGCGTTCACATACTGCAGACTGAAAGCTTTGTGGGAGCTGTACTCCGAAACTGGGAAGTTATTTGAACAAAAATGAGAGGTACTATTTGACCACTATCTCATCTCCAAGTTATGGTATATATGCATGTTACAGGTTTAACTCGCTAATTCCAACTTCCATTCCAGGAGGCATTCATGAATGTATTGCGATAGCTTCCAATCCAACAGGCGCTTTATGGTTGTTTCAGTGTTCACGGGCAGGAATTCTTCGAAGAGAAGGTCATTGTGATACATAGAAGAGAAGTTCAGAAAAATGAGGGTGGAGGATCCCTGGCTTGGCTACCAAGTGACATATCATCCGAGGCTGCTGACCGGAAATTCTCGTTGACTAACCATGGGATACAATGCTGGAGCATCTCACTCTTGCATGGCAACAATGTAAAGAAAACAGCGTTTCAGGAAATTGTTGGTAGTGATGGGGAGATGGGCATACAAAAGGGCATAGCTGGTCAGAAGAACATTTGGACATGCAGATAGATGAGCATGGGAGGGAGTTCAGCATTCTTGTCGCTACCTTGTGCAAAGATCGGGTTAGCGGGTCAAACTACACTTAGTATTCTCTTCTGACAAATGCTTCAGATGATAATCCCTAAAGCTCGAGTGGAGGATGAAGATTTTTTGTTCTCCATGACGCTTAAAACTGGTGGTAAACCTTCTGACTCAGTGATCATCCTATCAGGTGATGGAACAGCAACGGTAGCCATCTATTGGAGAGGTTCTACCCGAGTTTCAATTTGATCTGCATTGGGACGCTGGAAAGGTTTGTGCTGCTTCCATCATTGCATCTGCTGAGTACAGAGATGAAGGAGCTTGGGTTGTTCTGACAGAAAAGGCAGGAGTCTGGGCAATACCTGAAAAGGCTGTATTAGTTGGCAGGGTTGAGCCTCCAGAGCGCAGCTTATCATGAAAAGGTAGCTGTAATGAAGTGGTTGCTGAAGAGAAAAAGGAGAAGTCAGACATTCAGCGGCAGTGTTGTTCCCAGAAGATATACCTCTGTGGCTTGGAGTTCTGGAGTTCTGTGGCAAGAAGCTTGGGTCCAAGTTGTTGGTATTCCACCTCGGATGTGTGCTTAGTCAGTGTTTGCTCAAGTGGCGTCAATATTTGGCCTGCTTTGTGGACGTGGATTGGGCTGGTCTCTTCAAAAGCTTCTATGCAGATTGCTTGTAGAGACCCTTCGAAGATTTCTATGGAAAGAATGGTAGTAATATGTAAGAAGCTGTACATCTTGGAACTGTAAGTGGAAGGTTTTGTTCAGACAATTACTGGGTATGAAGATGATGATGATCAAGACGACGATGATGATGATGAGTTTGATGGTCTTGGTGAAGATCTTGAGGGTTCTGATAGCCAGGCTAACCCACCTCCCCCTTCAAGCACCCCCATGGATACATCCAATACCCTTGGCCCTGATACTACCGCTCGTTCTACCCTTTCTGGTCATAGAACTGTTTACCTACTTGAAGACCCAGTTGATGTGGAAGGGCATATTGATCCTAGCACTGTTGCTTCTGAGCCTTTGGATCTTGTTCTGAATAAGGCCATGTCCGAGGATGAATTAAATTCCTATCTTCAGTCTGATATGAGTTATCAGGTGGACAATGTTGTGGTGAATTCTGTCATGGATGCTGTCCCTGAGGCTACCAATTACCCTATTGCTGATACGTCTGATGTTGTGGTGGTTTCCCCCATCCCTACTGAACCTGAAGTGGATATCTTCATGTCTGAAATGGATTTCTCAAAAATACTGGATTCTTCAGCTGCTAACAGCTCGGTGCAGAAGATGTACTGCTCAAGATTGTTGGATGCAATGAACCAAGATTCTGATGATGATGTGGAGGCAGTCGAGTCCATGACCCTGAGTGCGCAAATGATTGACCAGGCAAAGTCGTGCACTGTCAAGAGGTCTCTCTTCCCCGTTTCTGCACATAGGAATGGCTCCCCTGTGTTGTCTGATCCTCCTCCAGCGCAGAACCCTCCGAAATGCCAAACAAAGAAGTCTAATTGGGGACCTGTACCTGCAGTTAGACAGAGTAAAAGAAACATTGGCAAGGGCGATGTGATGGAACGTGCAAAACAATACAAGATGAAACATAACCTTGAGGTTCCTGCTACTTTTAAAGGTAACTCGTTTGCTATCCTACATCATCCTGTCTTATCTGATGTTAGTGATTCAGTGGATTTCAAAATTGGTGATAACATTGATGAAAAAATGAGATTATTAAAGATCTGATTAGGAAAGAACACATTAGATCTTTTGAATTTGCTAAATGTAACCCTGAGGTAGTTTTACCTGATAATCTTGATGTTAATCATACTTTATCGGAAACACATTGTGGATCTTCATCTAGCTCTGTAGGTTTTACTGCTGGTCAAGTAGGCTATCCTACTTCCAGTGGTGGTGTAATTGGGAAAGATAGTTTATCATGATAGGTTGTTTTTGGAACCCGAGGGGTTTTGGGAAAATTGGTAGAGGACAAAATATTGCGAATGTGCTGTCAACACACAAAATTGATTTTGTGGGTTTCCAGGAAACAAAAAAAGAACTCATTTCAAATAGTTTTCTTAAAACTATCTCTGGTAATGTAGATTTTAATTGGCATTATCTACCTGCAAAAGGATCTGCTGGTGGCATTTTGGTTGGCTTTAAAGCTGCTTTATTTGATATTCTTAAGATCTCTATTCACGACTACTGTGGTTAAAAACATTTTGGATGGTTTTACTTGGCAGCTGGTTGTGGTATATGGTTCTGTATATGCAGAACACAAATTGGATTTTTTAAGCTGAGTTGCATTTGGTGACGGAACAATAATTATTTCCCTCGTTGGTGGGGGGTGATTTTAATTTGGTTCTTAGTGAGGCTGAGAAAAGTACGGGTAACGTCAACCATCAAACTTTCCTCTTTAATGACTGGATGAATAAATGGGCTTTAATTGATTTGCCTATTTCAAATAGGAGTTTTACCTGGGCTAACAATCAGGATAATTTGATTCTCGCAACTCTCGACCATATCATTGCATCTACTGAATGGGACCGTCAGTACCCTCTCTCCTTGGTGAGAGCCATTCCAAAATCTGGCAGTGATCCCCTCTCCTTATTGAGTTCGGTGTCAAAAACCATCAAGTTGAAAAAAATTTCTAGTTTGAAAAATGGTGGTTATCCAAACCGGAGTTTGTCCCGTTTGTTACCAAACTATGGACAGCTCCCGTACCCTCCAAGTTTTCCACGGCCATTGATATCTGGCAGTTTAAAGTGAGAAGGGTAAGGAAAGGCTTGCGTGGGTGGAATCTAATGTGGAAGCTGCTCAAAAAGAAGAAGAAAGATCTTCCACTTGAATTTGACATTCTCGTTGTGTTTTCTGAACAAAATAGATTAAACAGTGACGATAGGATTAGAATGGCTCAAATATGAGAAGAGCTTGACTCTATTTGGAGTGCGGAGGAAACCAAAGCCTTTCAACGCTCGAGAGAAAAGAATATTAAGGAAGGTGACCGCAACACTGCATACTTTTCATGCAGTGGCTAACCAACGTAGGAGGAAAAAAAACAGTTGGCTGTCTTAGTTGGTCCTTCTGGTTCTGTGACTACAACTCCTGAAATTCTGGATATTGCATCTGCTTATTATAAAAATCTTTTTGGTTTTGAGGCCAAACCCAACATTCACCTTGGAGATAATTTTTGGGACCCTAGTGACCTTGTCACTCTGGAAGAAAATACTGCGTTGGAGCAGCCTTTCTTTGAAGAGGAAGTGAGATTGGCTATCTTTGGGTCATACGCTAATGGTGCCCCTTGCCCGGATGGGCTATCTTTTCTGTTCTATCAAACGTTTTGGGATGTTATCAAGCTGGATTTTATGGCTTTAGCTGCAGATTTTTTTTGGTCTGGATCTTTTGACGTGTTATCAAACCCAACATCGTCTCAGATGGTTTGGACATATCCAACGGAGGCCTCCGGATGCGCCAGTGCATAGCGGACGGATAAAGCGTGCTGAGAATGTTAAGAGGGGTCGTGGTAGACCAAACTTGACATGGGAGGAGTCCGTTAAGAGAGACCTGAAGGTTTGGAATATCGACAAAGATTTAGCCATGGATAGGGGTGCGTGGAAGTTAGCTATCCACGTTTCGGAACCATGACTTGGCTTCGAGATCTTATGGGTTTCAACTCTAGCCTACCCCAACTTGTTTGGGACTGAAAGGCTTGGTTGTTGTTGTTGTTGTTGGATCTTTTGACGTGTTTCGTCTGAACTTTTCTATTGTAACTTTGATTCCAAAGGAATCAGATGCAAGAGAGATGAAAAAATCTCTTCCTGTAAGTTTGGGGAATTTTTCCCTAAAAATCTTTACAAAAATCATTACAAATCACATCTCTCCTGTGGCTGATAGCCTTATTTCTGCAAATCAATCAACGTTCATTAAAGGTCCTTTTATCCTTGAAAGTGTTGTTTCAGCCCATGGGGTCATCCATGAAGTTCATAGATGACTTCATGGGCCAAAACCACAAGAAACTAACATTTCCTTAAGGAAATCCCAATTAACACGATCATAAGCTTTCTTGTAATCTAGTTTCAAACAATTTAGTTTGAGTACCTTGTCATGATTGATAAAGAGATGACATTCTCATCATGTTATATTGGTCTACAAACCTGGCTTCCGTTATCCTTTTTATGATGGATAACAGTATTGAAGTGCTGAATACCATGATTTTCTCTGTCATTGACATTGTTTCACATGCTTAAGACTTGGTAGTTATTGCACAGTGAATGTGGCATTCTGCATAATTTTTTTATATCTTGCTAGAACAATTATTTTATTATACTACTGAATTTTTTCACAGCATAAGAAATGTCGTAGAAAATAATTTTAGTAAGGGGGACAGAAATTTGCATTATTATTTTGTATCTGTTCCTGTTTTGTGGATGACAATATGACATGTATTATTAATTTTTCCCTGGTAAATGGACCCCTGACATATTACAATTCTTAACAAGTAGGCAAGGATGTTGATTATGAAATGAAGGTTGCACGGATAGATGCGGATATCCGGATTCTAAAACTTCAGGTGAATTGTCTTAAACAAAAAAAGGTCAATAGGTCATGCTGTACTTCTGTTTTCTAATCAATATTTGCCTCCAGACTTTAGCTTAAAAATAAGCCATGTTCTTGCAATGTTTCTGGTTACATGTGATCCCATTGTTAGTAGGGCTAGGAGCTGAAAATATACCCAGGCATCGATCTGCATCTGTGTCCTCATGTCTTTGTATGTTCCATATTTACTTCCAAGCTCAAACTTCTAGAAAGTTGCAGTGTTTTGTTTTACTTATCTTTAATGAAAGTATATTCAAGCTGTACAAAAGAGGACAACCCTTGATGGAATGTAGGTGGATGTGTTGTTTTTGTCTGAGGAATCTGTAACAGATAGCTCACCTAATTAGTTTTACTTTTCTTTACTTACAGGAAGAGATTGTTCAGCATGGTCCAGACTATGCACAGGACAAAGAAAAAGGCAAGCTGCTTCACCCAACAAAACTGATCGAGATGTGCATGAAGAGAGATCGAGAGCTTTCTCTCAAAGCTTTTGAAGTGTTTGCCTGGACAAGCTCCTCATTCCGAAGCTCCAACAGAGGCCTTCTAGAGAACTGCTGGATGAACGCAGCCAACCAGGATGACTGGGTCCAGCTCTCACAGGCATCCATTTCGGAAGGCTGGAGTGATGAAGTCATCCAAGAGAGTTGCTTGAAGGAATGGTCCTCTTCAACGCCTCAAGGCTGTGTTATAGCCCCAGACGCGGTGGTGTTTGACGGTACATTTGAGGAGGTGCTACCTTCGAGGAAAGAGGATGTGGTACGCGAGAGGCCTGAATGGCGAACCTAAGACAAACTAGAGAAAGGACCCCCCGCTCCCCCACCTAACCCTAACCCCTCCCCCCACCCCCCTCGCCCCGCCGCCGCCGATGGTCACCGCCGGGCCTGGCCCGCGCGGTTGACGACAGCGGCGAGCCCCCCTCCTCGTGGTCGGCTGGCGGAGGCTCAGCGCCCCGCTCGAGCAGGTTCCCCTCGCGATCTTGGCGGCGGCGTCCGGACGACGGCTGCGGGCGGCGCGGGCGGCGCCGTCTGGCCAGCGTCTGTGGGCGGCGACAGAAGTAGCGGGCGTCGGGTGTCGCTCCGCCTGGGCGGCTTTCGGGAGGGCGCTGGGCGCTGGGTGGTTTCTGCCGGCCGGGCAGGGGCCCGGCCCCGTTTTCGATCCCCCCCTCTCGCGTCTCCTCCTCCGCCGGATCTCGCACTGCCGGCAGCCGGGGTGGTTGCTGGCCGCGGATCAAGCTGCGGAAGTCTCCGTCCAATCCTCAGATCTGGCGCCGGCGAGAGCCGTGGTGGCTGTGGGCTGCCTTGATCTTTGGAGTTGCTCACTCATCTGGTGGTCTGCGTGGGGCAAATGCCGGTGAGGTCAGTCGTCGCCTGTTCGGGAGCGGGTGTTCTGCGTCGGTGGCGGTTCTCGGTGCTCTGTTGCGTTCCGGCGGTGCGAGGAGTTTGGTTCCAAGGTGGCGGCCTTGGTCGGTGGGAACCTTGCTGGTTGACGGGCGAGCCAGAGGTTCTGGTGCTGGTCGGTGGCCATGGTCGTGCGGGCGACGTGGTCGCGGTGAGCCGCGTGTTGTGGCGGCGGTTCGGTCGTCGTTCGACGGCCTAATCCCTGTGTGCAAGAAGGAGAGGCTACGCCGAGGGGAAACCCTTGCCCGTTTGGGCCATGATGGCGACGTCCGCGGACGCCGTTCCCTTCTTGAAGGCGTCATGGGGCTTCTCTCCTTCTTCCTACTATCTCCGGGTGAAAACCCAAGATCCTCGGATCGGGCGGTGGCGGCACTCCGGTGTCGCGATCTTCTTGAAGACATCGTCTTGGAGTCCACAACAAGTAGCTCTCCGAAGGTTGTGTGGCGAAGGTGGCTTCGTTTGGCGATCTTCGGCAAGGCTTGCTCCGTCCCCTTCCCTGGTCGAGCCTCCTTGGTGCTACTTCTCGGTATGTGAGCAATGCGGGTCGGTCCTCGGTGGTGGTCGGCTTCCGGTGTCGCTTCTGCGACGGAGGAGTGTTGTTGAGGCGCGCGTAAAAAATGGCTCGCTCTCGGGTGAGCTCCGGCTCGACACTGTAGACTCCAGCTCTTCTTCGAGTCCTCGTAGGCGCTTTGGCTGAGCTTCTTGGTCGCGCTTCCGGCTGTAACTTCTTCGGTAGTTCGTGTGGGTGTGTGATGTCGTTCTGTAAGCTGGGTTCAGCACTATGTATCGTTCTCGCTGTTGTTGGCTTTGTTAATTCAAAGTTGGACACTTCAATGCCTTTTATCTGAAAAAAAAGGCCTGAATGGCAAATGCTTCTCGGTGGAGGAATTGCTACCTGCGAGAAAAGAGGATGTGTACGCGAGAGGCCTGGAGGGCAAATGCTTCTCGGTGGAGAAATTGCTTATGAAGACGATGTTTTCCTGGACGCTGGTAAACTGATGATAACGGCAGTGGTAATGGGCAAGGAGCTATCATACACTGAACCGGCAGATGAACCTGTGCGGATGTACTCATGATAATGTCAGAGGTGAAGTAGACTTGCAGGGGATGTGTCCAGATCTGTATTTGTACTTTGTGATGGCTATCACGTACTCAAATTTGGTTTAATATAAAGTGTAGAAAATATTATTTTATGGACATACATAGTTTTCATATTATCTTTACTATTAAATTGCAATAGGTGGCTGCCTGGTGTCACAAATATGCCAAATTTTCTTTTTCTCTAGGCCCAACATCTCCTAGCAATCCTAGGTCCAATATCTTTACTATTAAATTACAAACGGACCGGTACGTCTTACGTCGCATCCCTAATCATCCCGCGTAGCGATTGGAAAAAGGCCCGGTTACATCCGTGTCCCGCCTCGCCGCCTCGGTCTCCTGCATGTAGCGATCGGACAAGAGCCAGCCCAAATCCTAATTCGGTTCGGTCACGCTACAAACCAATCCTGTGCCACGCGCAGGCTGGTGGGGCTGTGCCGCCATAGTGCTGACAAGATATCCACGGAAAAGACAAGCAGCTATTTGTGGTGGATCAACCTGTGGTAATTACGTGAAGAAACATGCATACAACTATACAAGTCTGCAACTGCCGGACACACGTGATGGATTGATATTTGTTAGGGAATGTGATGGCTTGATTTTTTTGCTTAATTAACAACTACATAATATATTTCATCGAGCAAATAGAAGCCAGAACATGGATGTATATAGGCAAAACTCAAAACTGATCCTGGGTATGTAAAAACATACTTTAAAAAGTTAAAAAATAGGAAAAAATATTTGCATGTAGAGGAACATGTTTTATGTGTGCACGTAAAATTTCACATAAAACCAATAATTTTTGTGCCCTGTCTAAAAAGATAAAAAATGTCTCGAGAAACAGACTATTTTAGCACCAAAAATTTATCTTTTTACACAAGGCATAAAACATGTCGGTTTTTGCTGATAAAAAGTTGTGAGCATGTAACATGTCAAGATGTACATGAGACATTTTTATGTATTTTTATTGACATTTTAAAAAAAGTTCAAATGCATTTCAAAATAAAGGGTGCGGATAGTAAGTAGACATATTTTAGTTATAGATACATCCGTATCTAAAGAAGTTGAGCAGCTTACTTTGAAACGTAGGGAGTAGAAGATATAGCTGATATGCAGCGGGACATGCGTAATTCAGAACACCGAGAGGACACGACAAGAAGAAGAGATAGCTGATGGGCAGCGAGACAAGCGCATGGCAGAATACCGAGACGAGGCGAGAGGAAGAAGAAATGACTGACGGGCAGCGGCGCAGGCAAATGGAGACAAGCGCAAGGCAGAATACCGAGAAGAGGCGAGAAGAAGAAGAAATAGCTGACGAGTAGTGGGGTGGCAAATGTACAACTCGGATTTTGTCGGAAAATATACCGCGTCAATCATTTGCTATCATTACTCAAATACTTTTTATTCAAGGATATATATTTTCTCGGAGACGTATCTAGCACATAGAAAGAAGAGAGCATGCATTCAACAATACAAAATCCTTTTAGCTTACAATGGAAATCCAAATATTAACCTGAATCTTGGCTTTCACTCGAAGATGACAATCCAAGTTGGTGAGAGGGAGGTGCCGACACTTCTCATCAACGCCTTCATGGAGGCATTGCCGCCACCGGATATAGTCGGTACCTTTTCTTTTTATTTACTAACTAAGGTGCAGCTTGTCATGGTGTTGTGCCTGGTATGGCGCCCTCTATTTTGTACTCCATGAAGTAGTTTCATGAAGGGAGATGTAAAAGAAAATTTGTCACCACGTGGTTGAGAACTATAACCTGCATTCGAAAATAAGTCACTTACTTTTGTTTACCAGTGTATCACACTAAAATACGTCTACATACGCGTACATTTCTTCTACACAAAATGTATTTATTTACTATTTCGAAACAAAGAGTACATATGTTTTTATTATTTCGCGGCAACGCGCGGGCATTTAGCTAGTTTTACGTATTATTTCCATCACAATATTGGTGCCCAAGAGCCTATGTTGCATCCCTACTTTATCCTCCGAGTTCAACAAATCACTTGATCGATAGTTTTGTAGTATAGATATTGACACTTGTGGGTGTTTTATATTAAGTGCTCCTGATTACACTTTGCATGTAGTTGCTACTTTTGAAGCAAACAGAGCAAGTTTACTTCAATGCTCTGCTTCCTTTTGATAGTCATGAAGATTATAAATGAAAATTTGAAATTATTTGCTAATTGGATGATCATAGCATAATATTTATCCACTTCTTTGCTAAAGTATGAGAGGCTAAGCATTTTTCATGGACAATCAACTCTTTGTGTATGGCTCTGGAATGAAATGGGACGTGGCACTGTTGACATGCCAGTCCATAGTTGTGAAGGGGCATGCTCTGGATCTAGAAGCCTACATCGATTTTACAAAGGATAGCAAATAATTCAAATTTCTTCCTAAAATAATTTGTCATCTCTTATCTACATTTAAGTGAAAATGTAATGAATGTTTGTAATTATCAAAAAGGAAACACACCATGGGCGTATGAAATATTTCTACCATACACACATTCATTTATTTAGTTTTTGTTTATCCAAAGCAGCGCATATCGGATGATTAAAATCACATCCACAATCCTGCTATATTAGTTTATCCTTTTGTACAAAATGTAGTGAAGTTCATGTAGAGGTGGTTACCTTTGATTTTGCAGACCTGTAATTGAAAAGAGAAGCTGCAGGGATGCACCGTTGGTTCCACCGTGGTCACCTGTCGTTAAGGATGATAATTTTACTAACGGGTACCGTACCCGTATGGGTAGGGTATGAGTACACTTTTATGCCCATGAGTAGTACCCATATCCTGCCCATTAAGTCATGGGCAGCGCAGGATCATAGCCTCGTAGCCGCGGGTATACCCATACCCTGCCTGTTTATTGTCAAATTCTTATGTGGCACGTCTACTTTTGTTGACTTATGAGTTAATATGAGAATGTGATTTTTTTATTATATTAATTATTATGTACTTAACTACATGTTATTGAGTTCAAATAATTAATTTTTTAAATAAAATTTGTTATCGATAAATATAAAATTGTGATTGACTTGTGTACAATTTAACCTACCCACCGGGTACCCAGTGGGTACGGGTACCCGCTGGATATGGGTATGGGTCAAGTTTTATACCCATGGTACGAGTATGGGTAGAAGTTTGTACCCATTGACTATACGAGTATGGATATGGTATCGCTCTATCCTGCACACAGCCTGCCCATTGCCATCCTTACCTGTCGTCGATTTGTGGACAGGTGACCAAAGATGATGGCTGAGGGCGCAACAATGGCGGTGTTCGGCATGCGGCGGCCGACGGTGAGGTGGTGGTTGTCATTCGGGACAGATGCATGGCGGGACAGTTTTTGGTCACATAGGATACTAGAAGCTTTTGTGGGACCTTCTTGTCACATAGGATACTAGATGCTTGCCGCCACTTCATCCACCCGGGCTTGATCCTGTCGCAAACATCCTCATCGATATCACCATTACTTTGCAACATTGATCCCAAATGTCGGAAGGTCTCCCTCTTAGGCACTATCTCTCCTTCTAATCTGACATCTGACATCTCCGTCTTCGCCACCAACACTACTAAATCTGCATCGCATGTACTCAGTCTTGGCCCTGCTAAATCTAAACACCTTTGACTCCAACGTCTATCTCCATAGCTCTAACTTCCTATTCACGCCATCCCTGGTTTCATCAGTAGCACCACATCATCAAAGTGCATACACAAAGGAATATCTCCTTGTATATCCTTGGTCACCTCATCCAGCACCAAGGAAAACATGTATGAGCTTAAGGCTGACCCTTGATGTAGATCTACCGTGATTGGGAAGGCATCAATCCCAAGAGAACCTCGCTCTGATACCAATTGAATGTATCGTGGCGCGACTAGAGGGGAGGGGGAGTGAATAGGCGCTATACCAATTTTAGTCCTTTTTCAGGCGATGCGGAAGCAAATGTGACAACTTTAACAAGTACGGTGATCCTAATATGATGCAATGCAAGGGAAACAATAGGAACACAAAGAGAGCAAGTATAAAGGAAACGAGACAACCGAGCGGACGGTAGCAGAGACGAGACACGATGTGTTTACCGCAGTTCCTCCCACAAAAGGGAGTACGTCTGCGTTGAGGAGGTGTGGACCACTAAAGTTCTAACAGCCATGAAGGCTTCACCTTGTTCCTCGTGAAAACCCCACAAAGGATTCTTCACTTCTCCATTATCAATGTCGGTCGAGGCGGCGATTCCTTCACACGAGGTTGGGGCCAGCTCCACAACAGCCCGATGATCCCAACACCCTATGGGACTAGTACAACACCAAGCTATTCTCCATAGGGGCTCATCACAAGAGATCCCACAAAAGGAACCCTAGATACAAGATCCACAAAGCACTAGGTGGGATTGACGAATTCTTTCTTGATGGATGTGTAGATCGGGACCTCCTCCTCCACTTCTCAAAGTATGGGCTTGATTGGTTGGATGGGGAGGGATATCCTCTAGATTTGAGCTCACCAACAATGGAGGAGAGAGAGTGTAGAAGATCTAAATCGAGGTGGGGAAGAAGACCCCCTTTATAGGGGTCAACGAATCCAACTGTTATCTTCAGATCCCACACAACTGGTACTACCGATTTCTCAAGCGGTACTGCCGCCTTAGGGTAAACACAAGCCTTCGGCGAAGGACACGTGGGGTACAACTGGTACTACCGGTGCCATTACCGTCAAGGTAGCGGCATGAGTTTTGTGTACCCTGGATGCCTCATCGGTTTCAGTGCGGTACCATCCTGGTATCTCCACACAATTTTCTTAACCGGTACCAGACCGGTACCTGGTCGGAACTACCGCGTTTCACCATCAAGGGTGACTCAAGCGGTAGTGCCGTTTGGGGTACCGTCAAGGTACCATCAAGTATTTTGTTTATTTTTCCCAAAAGGCGGTATCACCAACGGTAGCTCGACCGGTACTACCGGTCCCAGAAGAGTGCGGTAGTACCGCCAACGAGGTTCCAGGCTCACGTGTACCTGGTGACGAGGGATCACCTCGCCAATGCCTACGTATTGTAGACTTGGGTTTTGGGGGAGAGCGACGATGGAGATTCCGGGAGTGAGATTAGGCACACGACGTACCCACCTTCGGGTCCCCTCGGTGGAGGATTCCTACGTGCTGCTAGCAATCCAGTATATGATCATATGTATGTTTACAGGGTGCCGCTGTAGCGGAGCTATGTTGTCTATCTGTTCTCTATCTGTTGGCCTCCTTCTATCGGGTGCCCTGGCTGGCTTTATATATGCAACCAGCCTAGGGTTTTACAAGAGTCCTAGTCGACTACTTCTTCGGGTTGCCTTGTTGGGCCTTCTCCATATTGGGCCTTCTCCATATTGGGCCTTCTCCATATTGGGCCGAGCCAGGTATACTAATAATGGGTACCCGAAGGGTATACCCTTGTCAGTAGCCCCCCGAGTGTCTAGGGAAGTCGAAGACTTGCGTAGAGACTCCAAGCATAACCATCTCCGAAGTCGAAGAAATACAAGGCGAGGTCCATGTCGTAGATCATGTGTAGCATAGATGATGTCAACGATTCTCGAAATTATTTTTCTATCGGGTGCGCGACCAGCGCTCCTGATGGGAGTAGCCCCCGAGTCTATGGGTAAGTGCTTGCACTTAGGCATAGACTCAAGTTGTACTACTCAATGAAGAACTTGACTATATTTCTGGGAGCCGCCCCTTTTTTATCGACTCATGTTCGAAGACTTAATGAAATCCATGTGCTCCCGATGGGAGTAGGCTCCACTCGAGTCGCAGAGTCGAGTTGAGTCTACAGACCTTTATATATTTACCTGCAAGACAAAAACACGAAAACTCGGGTTGAGTAAACTATTTTGCTATCTTGTTTTATTTTGATATACATTTTTCTTCATGAAGCCGAAACTTTGGGTAAACAACTTTGCTATATTTATTTGAGTCGCGGAATAAGATGAAATCGGATAAAATCTCCAGACTTCATTTCTTTGTTTTTCATTTCTTTGTGCATGGAAACACTATATTTTTCTCGACTTCTATATTGCACAGGGATATTGGTACATAGGGCTGGTTCATCCGAAAGCTCGGGTACCAATTAATGCACTTGTGGCAATCCGTATAAATCTACTTCAAACTCGCGTCCCCGGACACGAATTCGGGATACTGGCATAATTCGACATGTGCCGCTTAAGGTCTTACCAGATGCCGAATTTCAGTCATGTTTTATCGGGTACCTAACGCGTCCGTTAGGGGTTTTCTTCATATCTATTGATACGGAAAAAAGTAGCAAAGAGCCGTCAGAGGCGGTGCCACGCCGCGCAGGACGGATCCTGGGGACTTACCTTCGCAAAGTATTGCGGCATTCAAAGATTAATTCGCGACTGAGGCGCTCTGAGAATATATATTGTCGAGTACCTTTTGTTCGGCTAATGGAATGCTCTATTTCTTCGGGTTTTTCCGGGTTGCTATCTTTTGTCGAATAGGATCTTGAAGCTCTTTCTGTATTGACTTGCTATATTGATTTCATTTCTTCGGGTGCGCGACCAGTGCTCCTGATGGGAGTATCCCCCGAGGCTACAGGCGAGTGTTTGCACTTGGGTGTAGGCTCAACTTTCTTTATCGACTTCCTTGAAGTATGATTTTCATCAAATATGCGACTGGAATAAATGATAGTATATGGACTCGAAGATTTTTCCATTCTCTCTTTTTTTTAGGTTCCTCCTTGAAGAGATTTCCGTCGAGTTCCTCCTTGAGTAAAATTTCTTCGGGTCATCCTTGAGGAAAATTCTTCGGGTCCTCCTTGTGGACAATTCTTCGGGACCTCCTTGAGGACAATTCTTCGGGACCTCCTTGAGGACAATTCTTCGGGTCCTCCTTGTGGACAATTCGTCGGGACCTCCTTGAGGACAATTCTTCGGGACCTCCTTGAAGACAATTCTTCGGGACCTCCTTCAGAAAAAAATTCGTCGGGTCCTATTCTCTCTTGAATACAATTTCGTCGGGTTCTCCCTGAAGACAATTTTGTTGGGTTTCCTCCCTGAAGAAGATTTCGTCGAATTCTCTTTTGAAGAAAATTTTGTCGGTGTAATTCTTCTTTTGTCAACCTTATTGGGCACGACGGAGTCGACGCACGATGAAGTCTTTGAGTGCAGAGAAGAAGTCGAGCCGAAATGGAAACCCCCAAATAGCTAAAGTATATGCCGCCATATTGTTGATGAAGAAATAGCCGAGCCCCCGAGCGTTGCTGGGGTGATGTTATTATTGTTGCTTAGACGCCGTGTCACAGTTGTTACTCGGGGCGAAGTCATTGTCGAGCCCCCGAGCGTTGCTGATAACGTTGTGCCACAGTAGTGGTCGCCTGGAATATTATGTTGTATCTATGCTCAGGGGTGAAGTCGTTGTCGAGCCCCCGAGTATTAGGCGTGATGTCGGAAGAAGTTGACGGAGTCGCGGCGTCGTATAAGGTGAAGCCATTTAGGATGAAGCCATTGAGAATAATATAATATGAATCCAGTGAAAATTTACGCCATTGGAGTTGAAATCGTTTGAAGATTAAACCATTGAAGATTACGTCATTAAATATGAAGCATATATTGAAGATGAATCCACTGATATCATAGAGGATGAATCCATCAATAACCATAGAAGATGAATTTACTGATATCATCGAGGATGAATCCATTGACCCGAAGATTCCAGTAAT
Organism: Lolium perenne; assembly: GCF_019359855.2. Classification (NCBI taxonomy): domain Eukaryota; kingdom Viridiplantae; phylum Streptophyta; class Magnoliopsida; order Poales; family Poaceae; genus Lolium; species Lolium perenne. The sequence continues at coordinate 97,412,719 of NC_067247.2, forward strand.
AACCATAGAAGATAAATCCACTGACCCCGAAATACGTCGGTAGTATTATATTAGAGAAAACCAATGATAACCTTATAAGATGAATCCACTCATCCGGAAGTGCACCGGGTGGTATTATATAATAAGAAATCAATGATAACCATATAGATGAACCCATTGAACCAGGTATAAAAATCTACTAAACCGAAGAAAATATTGATCCGAAGAAGACAAATACAGTAAGCCGAAGAAGACATATTGATGCGTGTGGTTGGCACGTCCGTTGGGAACCCCAAGAGGAAGGTGTGATGCGCACAGCGGCAAGTTTCCCTCAGTAAGAAACCAAGGTTTAATCGGACCAGTAGGAGTCAAGAAGCACGTTGAAGGTTGATGGCGGCGGGATGTAGTGCGGCGCAACACCAGAGATTCCGGCGCCAACGTGGAACCTGCACAACACAACCAAAGTACTTTGCCCCAACGAAACATTGAGGTTGTCAATCTCACCGGCTTGCTGTAACAAAGGATTAACCGTATTGTGTGGAAGATGATTGTTTGCAGAAAACAGTAGAACAAGTATTGTAGTAGATTGTATTTCAGTATAGAGAATTGGACCGGGGTCCACAGTTCACTAGAGGTGTCTCTCCCATAAGATAAACAGCATGTTGGGTGAACAAATTACAGTTGGGCAATTGACAAATAAAGAGAGCATGACCATGCACATACATATCATGATGAGTATAGTGAGATTTAATTGGGCATTACGACAAAGTACATAGACCGCCATCCAACTGCATCTATGCCTAAAAAGTCCACCTTCAGGTTATCATCCGAACCCCCTCCAGTATTAAGTTGCAAAGCAACAGACAATTGCATTAAGTATGGTGCGTAATGTAATCAACAACTACATCCTTAGACATAGCATCAATGTTTTATCCCTAGTGGCAACAGCACAACACAACCTTAGAACTTTCATCACACTGTCCTGTGTCAATGCAGGCATGAACCCACTATCGAGCATAAGTACTCCCTCTTGGAGTTACAAGCATCTACTTGGCCAGAGCATCTACTAGTAACGGAAAGCATGCAAGATCATAAACAACACGTAGATATAACTTTGATAATCAACATAACAAGTATTCTCTATTCATCGGATCCCAACAAACGCAACATATAGAATTACAGATAGATGATCTTGATCATGTTAGGCAGCTCACAAGATCCGACAATGATAGCACAATGGGGAGAAGACAACCATCTAGCTACAGCTATGGACCCATAGTCCAGGGGTAGACTACTCACACATCACTCCGGAGGCGACCATGGCGGCGTAGAGTCCTCCGGGATATGAATCCCCTCTCCGGCAGGGTGCCGGAGGTGATCTCCTGGATCCCCCGAGATGGGATCAGCGGTGGCGGCGTCTCAGTAATGTTTTCCGTATCGTGGCTCTCGATACTGGGGGTTTCGTCACGGAGGCTATTTGTAGGCGGAAGGGCAGGTCAAGAGGCGGCACGGGGGGCCCACACCATAGGTCGGCGCGGCCAAGGGGGGGGCCGCGCCGCCCTAGGGTTTGGCTCCCTCGTGGCCCCTCTTCGTCTCTCCTTCGGACTTCTGGAAGCTTCGTGGAAAAATAGGCCCCTGGGCTTTGATTTCGTCCAATTCCGAGAATATTTCGTTACTAGGATTTCTGAAACCAAAAACAGCAGAAAACAGCAACTGGCACTTCGGCATCTTGTTAATAGGTTAGTTCCAGAAAATGCACGAATATGACATAAAGTGTGCATAAAACATGTAGATAACATCAATAATGTGGCATGGATCATAAGAAATTATCGATACGTTGGAGACGTATCAGCATCCCCAAGCTTAGTTCTGCTCGTCCCGAGCAGGTAAAACGATAACACAGATAATTTCTGGAGTGACATGCCATCATAATCTTGATCATACTATTTGTAAAGCATATGTAGTGAATGCAGCGATCAAAACAATGTATATGACATGAGTAAACAAGTGAATCATAAAGCAAAGACTTTTCATGAATAGCACTTCAAGACAAGCATCAATAAGTCTTGCATAAGAGTTAACTCATAAAGCAATAATTCAAAGTAAAAGCATTGAAGCAACACAAAAGAAGATTAAGTTTCAGCGGTTGCTTTCAACTTGTAACATGTATATCTCATGGATATTGTCAACATATAGTAATATAATAAGTGCAATAAGCAAGTATGTAGGAATCAATGCATAGTTCACACAAGTGTTTGCTTCTTGAGGTGGAGAGAAATAGGTGAACTGAGTCAACATTGAAAGTAAAAGAATTGTCCTCCATAGAGGAAAAGCATCGATTGCTATATTTGTGCTAGAGCTTTGATTTTGAAAACATGAAACAATTTTGTCAACGGTAGTAATAAAGCATATGCATCATGTAAATTATATCTTATAAGTTGCAAGCCTCATGCATAGTGTACTAATAGTGCCCGCACCTTGTCCTAATTAGCTTGGACTACCGGATCATCACAATGCACATGTTTTTACCAAGTGTCACAAAGGGGTACCTCTATGCCGCCTGTACAAAGGTCTAAGGAGAAAGCTCGCATTGGATTTCTCGCTATTGATTATTCTTCAACTTAGACATCCATACCGGGACAACATAGACAACAGATAATGGACTCCTCTTTTATGCATAAGCATGTAACAACAATTAATAATTTTCTCATTTGAGATTGAGGATATATGTCCAAAACTGAAACTTCCACCATGGATCATGGCTTTAGTTAGCGGCCCAATGTTCTTCTCTAACAATATGCATGCTTAACCATAAGGTGGTAGATCGCTCTTACTTCAGACAAGACGAACATGCATAGCAACTCACATGAAATTCAACAATGAATAGTTGATGGCGTCCCCAGTGAACATGGTTATCGCACAACAAGCAACTTAATAAGAGATAAAGTGCATAATTACATATTCAATACCACAATAGTTTTTAAGCTATTTGTCCCATGAGCTATATATTGCAAAGGTGAATGATGGAATTTTAAAGGTAGCACTCAAGCAATATACTTTGGAATGGCGGAAAATACCATGTAGTAGGTAGGTATGGTGGACACAAATGGCATAGTGGTTGGCTCAAGTATTTTGGATGCATGAGAAGTATTCCCTCTCGATACAAGGTTTAGGCTAGCAAGGTTATTTGAAACAAACACAAGGATGAACCGGTGCAGCAAAACTCACATAAAAGACATATTGAAAACATTATAAGACTCTACACCGTCTTCCTTGTTGTTCAAACTCAATACTAGAAATTATCTAGACCTTAGAGAAACCAAATATGCAAACCAAATTTAAGCATGCTCTATGTATTTCTTCATTAATGGGTGCAAAGCATATGATGCAAGAGCTTAATCACGAGCACAACAATTGCCAAGTATCACATTACCCAAGACATTTATAGCAATTACTACATGTATCATTTTCCAATTCCAACCATATAACAATTTAACGAAGAAGAAACTTCGCCATGAATACTATGAGTAGAAATCAAGGACATACTTGTCCATATGCTACAGCGGAGCGTGTCTCTCTCCCATAAAGTGAATGCTAGGATCCATTTTATTCAAACAAAACAAAAACAAAAACAAACCGACGCTCCAAGAAAAAGCACATAAGATGTGATGGAATAAAAATATAGTTTCAGGGGAGGAACCTGATAATGTTGTCGATGAAGAAGGGGATGCCTTGGGCATCCCCAAGCTTAGACGCTTGAGTCTTCTTGATATATGCAGGGGTGCACCACCGGGGCATCCACAAGCTTAGAGCTTTCACTCTCCTTGATCATGTTGCATCATACTCCTCTCTTGATCCTTGAAAACTTCCTCCATACCAAACTCGAAACAACTCATTAGAGGGTTAGTGCACAATATAAATTGACATATTCAGAGGTGACACAATCATTCTTAACACTTCTGGACATTGCATAATGCTACTGGACATTAGTGGATCAAAGAAATTCATCCAACATAGCAAAAGAGGCAATGCGAAATAAAAAGGCAGAATCTGTCAAAACAGAACAGTTCGTATTGACGATTTTTAAAATGGCACCAGACTTGCTCAAATGAAAATGCTCAAATTGAATGAAAGTTGCGTACATATCTGAGGATCACTCACGTAAATTGGCATAATTTTCTGAGTTACCTACAGAGGGATTTTGCCCAGATTTGTGACAGCAAAGAAATCTGTTTCTGCGCAGTAATCCGAATCTAGTATGAACTTTTCTATCAACGGCTTAACTTGGCACAACAAAACACAAAACTAAGATAAGGAGAGGTTGCTACAGTAGTAAACAACTTCCAAGACACAAATATAAAACAATGTACTGTAGCAAAATAACACATGGGTTATCTCCCAAGAAGTTCTTTCTTTATAGCCATTAAGATGGGCTCAGCAGTTTTGATGATGCACTCGCAAGAAATGGTATTTGAAGCAAAAGAGAGCATCAAGAGGCAAATTCAAAACACATTTAAGTCTAACATGCTTCCTATGCATAGGAATCTTGTAAATAAACAAGTTCATGAAGAGCAAAGTGACAAGCATAGGAAGATAAAACAAGTGTAGCTTCAAAAATTTCAGCACATAGAGAGGTGTTTTATCAACATGAAAATTTCTACAACCATATTTTCCTCTCTCATAATAACTTTCAGTAGCATCATGAGCAAACTCAACAATATAGCTATCACATAAAGCATTCTTATCATGAGTCTCATGCATAAAATAATTACTACTCCCAACATAAGCATAGTCATTCTTATTAATTGTAGTGGGAGCAAATTCAACAAAGTAGCTATCATTATTATTCTCATCACCATAATCATCAAATGTAGGAGGCATAGTATAATCATAATAAACTTTATCCTCAATAGTAGGTGGCACCAAAATACCACTATCATCATAAATGGGAGGCAAAGTGTCATCAAAGTAAATTTTCTCCTCCATGCTTGGGGGACTAAAAAGTTCATGCTCATCAGAGCCAGCTTCCCCAAGCTTAGAATTTTCCATAGCATTAGCAACAATGGTGTTCAAAGCATTCATAGTAATAACATTCCCATTAGCATGCATATAAAGTTCCATGGGTTTTTTAATTCTCTCTTCAAACACATCATGTCCTAATTCAAGATAAAGTTCATAAAGATCTCTCATATTTTTGTTGTTTTCCATTATGCTTAACTAGTGAAATAAAAACATGCATGATATTAAGTAAAGTAAACAAGTAACTAATTTTTTTGTGTTTTTGATATAGAGTGCAAGATAGTAAATAAAGTAAAGCTAGCAACTAATTTTTTTTGTGTTTTGATATAATGCAGCAAACAAAGTAGTAAATAAAACTAAGCAAGACAAAAACAAAGTAAAGAGATTGAGAAGTGGAGACTCCCCTTGCAGCGTGTCTTGATCTCCCCGGCAACGGCGCCAGAAATTTGCTTGATGCGTGTGGTTGGCACGTCCGTTGGGAACCCCAAGAGGAAGGTGTGATGCGCACAGCGGCAAGTTTCCCTCAGTAAGAAACCAAGGTTTAATCGGACCAGTAGGAGTCAAGAAGCACGTTGAAGGTTGATGGCGGCGGGATGTAGTGCGGCGCAACACCAGAGATTCCGGCGCCAACGTGGAACCTGCACAACACAACCAAAGTACTTTGCCCCAACGAAACAGTGAGGTTGTCAATCTCACCGGCTTGCTGTAACAAAGGATTAACCGTATTGTGTGGAAGATGATTGTTTGCAGAAAACAGTAGAACAAGTATTGCAGTAGATTGTATTTCAGTATAGAGAATTGGACCGGGGTCCACAGTTCACTAGAGGTGTCTCTCCCATAAGATAAACAGCATGTTGGGTGAACAAATTACAGTTGGGCAATTGACAAATAAAGAGAGCATGACCATGCACATACATATCATGATGAGTATAGTGAGATTTAATTGGGCATTACGACAAAGTACATAGACCGCCATCCAACTGCATCTATGCCTAAAAAGTCCACCTTCAGGTTATCATCCGAACCCCCTCCATTATTAAGTTGCAAAGCAACAGACAATTGCATTAAGTATGGTGCGTAATGTAATCAACAACTACATCCTTAGACATAGCATCAATGTTTTATCCCTAGTGGCAACAGCACAACACAACCTTAGAACTTTCTCACATCGTCCTGTGTCAATGCGTGCATGAACCCACTATCGAGCATAAGTACTCCCTCTTGGAGTTACAAGCATCTACTTGGCCAGAGCATCTACTAGTAACGGAAAGCATGCAAGATCATAAACAACACGTAGATATAACTTTGATAATCAACATAACAAGTATTCTCTATTCATCGGATCCCAACAAACGCAACATATAGAATTACAGATAGATGATCTTGATCATGTTAGGCAGCTCACAAGATCCGACAATGATAGCACAATGGGGAGAAGACAACCATCTAGCTACAGCTATGGACCCATAGTCCAGGGGTAGACTACTCATACATCACTCCGGAGGCGACCATGGCGGCGTAGAGTCCTCCGGGAGATGAATCCCCTCTCCGGCAGGGTGCCGGAGGCGATCTCCTGGATCCCCCGAGATGGGATCGGCGGTGGCGGCGTCTCAGTAATGTTTTCCGTATCGTGGCTCTCGGTACTGGGGGTTTCGTCACGGAGGCTATTTGTAGGCGGAAGGGCAGGTCAAGAGGCGGCACGGGGGGCCCACACCATAGGTCGGCGCGGCCAAGGGGGGGGCCGCGCCGCCCTAGGGTTTGGCTCCCTCGTGGCCCCTCTTCGTCTCTCCTTCGGACTTCTGGAAGCTTCGTGGAAAAATAGGCCCCTGGGCTTTGATTTCGTCCAATTCCGAGAATATTTCGTTACTAGGATTTCTGAAACCAAAAACAGCAGAAAACAGCAACTGGCACTTCGGCATCTTGTTAATAGGTTAGTTCCAGAAAATGCACGAATATGACATAAAGTGTGCATAAAACATGTAGATAACATCAATAATGTGGCATGGATCATAAGAAATTATCGATACGTTGGAGACGTATCACATATCCACTGAGCCGAAGAAAATAAATCCACGAATAATCTGGTTATTTGTGGTAACGATATAATGGCGCAGCCCCAAGTGTCGGGTGTATTTACTATAGCATTTGTAATGGCACAGTCCCCGGCTATTCGGGTGTGGCGAAAGTAAATAATAATTGATTCTCGGATGAGGGACACTTAGCTTTTTTATCGGATGCGACGGAGTCATCGCTGAAGCAGGTCGTGCGACGGACGTAGTCGATGAGGTTGTGTGGTGCCTGGTCGGGAGTAGTCGATCTAGTCGCGCGATGTCCGTCCAGAGGTAGTCGATGTGGCAGGCGCAGTCGATGAAGAGGACGCAGTTGATGTAGTGGAACCGCGGCGGGTTATCACCCGAGTGTATTGAGTCCACGATGTCAAATCCGCGACAGGCGAGCCCCCGAGCATGGCAGGTGCATGATGTCGAGTGCGCAACGGTAGGCGCGTGATGGTGAACGAGATCGACAAAGTAAAGTAGTCGAAGCTGATTCCCGATCTGCAGTAATATCGCGGTGCAAGAAACTGCACGCAAATAGTACGAGCCGAAAAAATATTTTCCCAAGTAAATTTTACGAATAATAAGATAGCACCTGATTATCGGCGAACCGAAGAGTCGGATGCCGCAACGGCAGATGGTGTCGATATGGCAGTGTCCCGTAGTCGATGATAATGTCGGCTCCTCCGAATTCGACGACAACAAAGTTGTCCGTAATTAAAGTTGTTGATAGCCGCGGAGAATTCGAGGTATTATTCCAATCTGTAGTTGTAATGAAGCGAAAATATTCCGTGCGCAAATAAAATACATGCCCGAAAAAGTATTTGACCAAGTAAATTTTGCGAATAAAAACTAGCTGGAAAAATAGCACTGATGGTCTTTGTGTTGGATGTAGTTGCGACGGCGAGCGTACGATGGCAAAACGTAGCTATTGAAAAAAGGCCGCCGCTAGCTCTTGCCGGCTTGCTGTTTTGATCTTGAAAAGTACATACTCCCCTCTTCTTCCTTTTTTTTTTCTTATGACTTTTGACTTGGTAACTTCTTATACGCACGTCTCTTTCTTCCTATAGCTGCTTTTCCTTCCTTTTTTGGATGTCTTGCAGAGAACAAGGTGGCCAAAACGGCCCTTACTTTTCCTCGCGATGGAATGTCGCACCTAGGCCAATCACGACGGAAACGCCAGGTGACAGCTATGCATGTCTTTGGCTGAGGAATCAGGCGAGCGCCATATCTGGTACTGTGAGGTTGAAGTAAATTGTTCACTAGATGCGATCTGTTTGTTGTTGATGAACTCAACGGATCCCGTCCGGATGATAAAATTCAGTCGTCGCGATTCCCACAGATGGCGCTAATTGACGAGGGATCACCTCGCCAATGCCTACGTATTGTAGACTTAGGTTTTGGTAGAGAGCGACGATGAAGATTCGGGAGAGAGATTAGGCACACGACGTACCCAGCTTCGGGTCCCCTCGGTGGAGGATCCCTACGTGCTGCTAACAATCTAGTATATGATCATATGTATGTTTACAGGGTGCCGCTGTAGCAGAGCTATGTTGTCTATCTGTTCTCTATTTGTTGGCCTCCTTCTATCGGGTGCCCTGGCTGGCTTTATATATGCAACGAGCCTAGGGTTTTACAAGAGTCCTAGTCGACTACTTCTTCGGGTTGCCTTGTTGGGCCTTCTCCATATTAGGCCTTCTCCATATTGGACCGAGCCAGGTATACTAATAATGGGTACCCGAAGGGTATACCCATGTCACCTGGTGCTGGTAGCTGTAGCGGTACTACAACAACCAACACTGGTACAACCGGTTTAGCAGAAACCCGTTTCTTTCCTACACCACTCCAACCACGTCGACTCGCGACACACACACAAAACCAGAAAATCTATCAACTAGTATCTTGATTCTTCTGATCTTGAGGTGTTCAAGTAGAACACAGTCTACCTATAAATCATCAAGGCAACTATGCACACGGTGAAATACATTCTAGTGTTGTTATCTAACACACAAAACAATACTATGAGACTTTGCTCTTTCAACTACCACCCGGGCGAACACTTGTCACAACACGATCGTACATATCGCTGATGAGGGTAATGTACTTTTTGGGACTTTGTGTTTCTCCAACGCCCACCACATGACCATCCTTGGTATCTTGTCATATGTCTTCTCCAAGTCGATAAAGATCATATGTAGGTCTTTCTTTTGGTCCCTATTGAAAGAACATCTCTCATAATTATGTTTTGTGTGTTTGATGACAACATATGTGATGATCTAATGTGGCTTAGTGTGCATATATGATCTACACTATAGTTTGAAGTGAGAAGTATTAAAAGGGGATAAACCGTGGATGAAAAGGAAGAAGAAAGAAGTCTGGAATTTCCAGGCCGGAAACTCCGGCCCGGAAATTCTGCCAAATTTTCGGGAAGGATCTAAGGGTCCGGGCGCTCAGTACACCCCCTGGAATTTTGGCCGGACATTTGTGTTGAGGGGGCGGAATTTCCGGCCCCAACTAACACCGGAATTTCCGGCCCTAAAAGACTGCAACAGCTACAGTTGGTGGGGGGGGGGGGGGGTATAAATACCCCCTTCTTCTTCCAGCTCAAGCTGCTCATTCCTGCTCAAGTTCATCCACCATTAGAGCCACACCAAGAAACACAAGATTCACTAGATCTCCTCCTCCAACCATCCAAAGCTCTTGATCTTTGGAGAATCGAAGGAGATGACCCTGATCTACACCTTCACCGAAGCGATATACATTTCCCCCTCATTTTCTTGAGGGCCCCTTTGCTAGTGTTCCTCTTTGGAAACCCTAGTTGTTTGTGATTGATTTGTTCTTGCTGTTGTTGTGTTTTTACAGATATTGGGAGCCTCCAATTCGGTTGTGGATGTGTGCCCCAAGAACTTTGTAAAGACCCGATTTCCGCCTCGAGGAAATCCCTTAGTGGAAGTGGGCTAGGCCTTCATGGCGTTGCTCACAGGAGACCTGAGTGAGGCCTTTGTGGCGTTGGTCTAGCCTTTGTGGCGACCACACTCCTCCAAACGTAGATATACTTCCCCTCAAAAGGAAGGAACTACGGGAATCATCTCTGTGTCTCCGCGTGCTCCACTCTCGGTTACCTCTATCCTTAATATCTCTATTATATCTTGTCTAGCTATATCTTTCTTAGTTGTAGATCTTGTCATATAGGTAAATTCACATAGTTGCATATCTAGAGAATTTATCTTTGTGTCAAACCTAAATTGTAAAAGAACTAAAAGTTGGTTAGCACCTAATCACCCCCTCTAGGTGTGGAATACGATCCTTTCAATTGTTATCAGAGCCTCGGCTCTTATTTCGGGCTTAACCGCCTAAGAGTATGCCGGATGATGGGCCTTCGGAAGGGGCTGCAAAGCCGACCTCCATGGAAGATCTCAAGTTGATGGAAACATCATTGAGATCCTTCATGGAAGCTAATATGGAAAATATGAAGACATATTTTTGGGGCTTATAAAACCGACCCCTCCCGCCGTTCCTGTCGTGTCGATGAGAGCTACAATGCCGTTCCTCCTCCTTTCCGCTCTCCCAATATCCCGGTTCCCCACCCTCATATAAACAATAGGGGTGATCCACCCAAGTTTAATGTTGAAGATTTTAATAAGTGGCAATTTGAGTTTCACTCTCATGTATGCAGTGCCTCCAATGAGCTTTGGAGAATAATTGTTGAAGGTTTCAAGCCTTACAACCCTGACAAGTTGAATAGAAGAGAAGAGGTTGATAACAAACTCAATTCCACTGACTTGAACATGATTCAACAAGTTGTGGGGACAAAAAACTTGGCTTATGTTTGAAACTTCACCACCACCAAGGAAGCTTGGGAGGGTTTATCCGTAATCTTTATGGGAAGTGAAAGCATGCAGAGAAACAAGTATAGTGCTCTTCGGAACCAAGCTGAAGGGTTCATGAGGTTGCGAGATGAAGATCATCATGAGATGTATAGAAGGCTTATCACCATTGTCGATGCCTTTCGGAATGTGGGTGCCCAACATATTGATGACTTTTGGATCAAGGACAAGTATATTGATTGCATGATGCCTTATGATCACATTGATGTCGAGAGTCTCCTTGGAAGATAAAGCTATCCTAAGCTAACCTCATATCAAGTGGTGCACGAGATGCAAGCTCTCAAGGTGGCCGAACAAAACTCTCAAAATTCTCGGAATCGTGCTATAGGGATGGCGAGAGGTACAAATCTTGCTTTGAAGGTAAATACGGTGGAAGAGGTGGACACCCAATAACCATATAGGACCTCTTGGAGCATTCCTATCCAGAGGATTTTGAATACCACTACCATGACCATATGGCATTTCATGCAAGAACCTTTTTGGTTGATCCATCCAAAGCAAAGAAAAAATCAAGAGAAACAACTGATGACCCACAAGTATAGGGGATCGCAACAGTCTTTGAGGGAAGTAAAACCCAAATTTATTGATTCGACACAAGGGGCCAAAAAATATTTATAATCTTTAACAGATGAGTTGTCAATTCACCTACACCTGAAAATAGACTTGCTCGCAACAGTTTATCAATAGTAATAGTTTTATAGCAGCGGTAGTAGTGAAGTAATACCAGCAGCGAAATAAATACAGCAGTAGCGATGTTTGCAATAGACAATAGAATAAGAATACTTTAGGGACAAGGATGGATGAACGAGCGCTGCATGAATGAGAGAGTCCATATAATAGCAAGACATAGGCATTGCCAGTAATAATGATATAAGTGTTCTAGTATAAGATAACCATAGGCGTGTGTTCCTATTTGATCATGCGTGCTCGCAATGAGAAACTTGCACGACACCTTTTGTCTTACCAGCCCGTTGCAGCGGGGCCTCAGGGAAACTACTGGTAATTAAGGTACTCCTTTTAATAGAGTACCAGAGCAACGAATTAACACTCCGTGAACACACGTGATCCTCACATCATAGCCACCCCCTCCGGTTATCCCAATTATTGTCACTTTGGGGCCTCGGGTTCCGGACAACAATATATGTATACAACTTGCAGATATGATCAAAATAAATAATTATCATCATGATTCAATAACATGTGCAGATCTGAGATCATGACACTCGGGCCCAAAGTGACAAGCATTAAGCACAACCAGTTGCAACAATGTCAGAAATACTAACAACAGATACTAGGCACTATGCTCATAGCAATCTTATAGCTATTACATGACCAATCTCATCCAATCCCTACCATCCCCTACAGCCTACATCGGGGAATTAGTCACACGTGGATGGAGAAATCATAGATGGTTGATGGAGAGGCGTCGGTGATGGCGATGGCGATGATCTCCTCCAAATCCTCGTCCCGATAGGGTGCCAGAACGGAGTTTCTGGTCCCCGGATTGGGGTTTCTGGTGGCGGCGGAGCAGCGGAACTCTTTCTGGAAAAACGTTGACCCCCCCTCGGTTTTCAGGCCAGGAGGCTTATATAGTGCGAAGGAGAGGTCGAGGGGGTGGCCGAGGCGGCCAGACCACCCCTAGGCGCGACCAAGGCCTGACCCGAGCCTAGGTTAGGTGTGGTCCCCTCGTGGCCCCCCTCCGTCTCGTCTTCTGGCTCCGGGAGTCTTCAGGAGAAATATGGGTTTTGCGATATTTTCCGGGAATTTTCCTGAAAGTTAGATTTTTTCAAAAAAAGAGACACCAGAGCAATTCTGCTGAAAACAACGTTAGTCCGTGTAACTTGTATTCAAAACACACAAGATAGAGGGCAAACAACAACAAAAGTGTTCGGGAAAATAGATACGTTTTGGACGTATCAACTCCCCCAAGCTTAGCTTATTGCTTGTCCTCAAGCAATTCAGTGACAATTGAGTGCGATAAACGAAACTTTCACGAACCTATTTGCTTCATATGCTGTATATATTCTCACTACATGATCAAATGCTTAGGCAATTCATAACAAAAAGCATGCAACTAAGGATACTCAATAGTTATGCAAGCTTATGAAAAGATACCAACACAATAATAAGCAACATGAAACATAGGCATCTATAGGATTGAAATGTTCATAATATGATATGATAAAGTGCTATGTCACTTGCCCTATTTTTGGAGCAAAAAATAAATGCCGGGGCACCTCTGAAGTTCAAGAGAAGACTAGAAGTAAAAACATCGAAGATTCAAGCATCACAGTTGTACCACAATTAATCTTATTCCGGGACAAACACATTAAATTAAAAATGACATCTATGCTTTCAAGAAAGTGCTCGAAGAATGGATGGTGACTCAATATAAAAGTATAAGATATCTCCTGCGCATGGAAGTAAGATTTCTCATGTGCTAGAGCTTTTCATTTCAAATGCAATAGGAGTGTTCAAAAATATACATTTTGAGAGGTATGCATGTCTATGTAAATGACTGGCATTAAATGATTGATCATCCCTTCATATAGTGAACTCAATAGAGTCTCCCATGTAGTTCTCGAATGCACACCATTATTTAGGATCTCTCCAGTACATAATGTGCGGAGCAGTGTTTGTTTATTTGTTTATTTTTTATGTTATTTGGGATGGGCACCCAACGCCTTGCTCTTTTTGCAATATTATGGACCAGCACATTATGCATGCTAGTCGCGGTATGAAGTCATGAAAGGACAATAAAGCACTTAATACTTCCTCATGAGTTAAAACAAAACAGAAAACATGTGGTAATTTTGAAGGTAGCACACAATCAATTTACTTTGGGGTGGAAGTGAAATACCACATATAGGTATGTAAGGTGGAAAAAATTGGCACTTTGGTGGTTTTTAGTGGTTGGATGCATGAGTAGAGCTCATACTCAGTACAAGTGAAGGCTAGCAATAAACTGGCAAACAACAATCAAGAAAGCAGTAGCTATCATAATCGTGGTGACGACAGATAAAATTAACGGAAGCATAAAAGTAATACAAGAACTCCGAGGAAAGAAATCATCGAGGCTTAAATGACTTTTGTTTAGTCTTATGCATGCTTGAGCATGTGTCAAGTCGATTCAAATGAAGCATTCAGAGGAGGATACCACAATGTCATACTGTTATATGAATAGAGCAATGCAAGCAAACATCTATATGGCATGTTACCTAATATTAGTAAATTGGAACTAATCATGAGAAAGCATAAACGAGCATAATTAAGTACCATAAACCTTACACAAACAAACTAAGCATGTCCACATAAATGAGTATATGTACAAAAATGAAAACAAGTAGAGTTCATATCAGCCTCTCATCACAAATCGAATTGTCGTGACCGTCATTATTGCTCTTCACTTGTGTGACTTGAATAATATTAAATGATAACCAAGCTCCAATGAAATCACAGAAGACCGTTGAACCCTGCAAAAACTTTACAAAACCAAAGAAGAACAACAAATATTTTTGGGTTTTTGATTTTTAATCAACACACAAAGCAAAATCTTTTTGGATTTTCAAATAGCAAACCATAAAGGGAAAATGAAGCAAACTAAAGAAGCAAATGAAGAGAAACAACATAAATATTTTTGGTCTTTTTATGTTTTTGAAAGTAGAAACAAAAGAAAGAACAACAAAAAGAAAGAAAACTAACATAAACACGCAAATGAACCTAGTGGCAGAAATCTGCCAACCTAGAACAGCAGGCAAAGACCGATTTTTTTGAAAATTTTCTGTAGCTCAGCTCTAAAAGTGCTCAACTAACGAAAGTTAGATAACAAACCTGGGGCATATGCCCAAAAATTGGCAACTCAAAATTCCATTCTGGCTATTTATACAAATTTTTATGGCGACAACACAAAATCTGTTTTTAGACAACAACTTCCCAAATTCTTACCTCCTTCCTATTAGAGGTTATCCTTGGTATAAAAACGAAATAAATAGGCTAAGAGCATCCCCACTCGTTGGCGCTCCCCACGCCCAAATCCAGCGAAATTTTCGTCCGGATTGGAGGAAGTTTTGGCGTGGGGAGGAGTAGTTTCCCAGCCGCGTGCCCAGGCGAAGACGGCGATGCGAATTTGAAAAACGAAAACTTGACAAACTACGGCTAAAAACGGGCGAATATAGACTAAATTTAATGATATTTATTATATAACGGGCGGAGTTCATACATAGAGGCCGAATTCGACTATATTTCAAATTCGGCTAGGGGAATTCAAATGCTAATTTTAAAACACGGCGCTCTACATGCCGAAATGGCGGTAGAAGACCGTGTAGTCGCCGCCGTCGTCGTCGGAGCCGTCGTCCTCGACCTTCGGCGGCGCGGCCTGGCTGCTGCTGCCCTGGCCGGCGTCTCCCCACCCCGGGGATGGCTTGTACCATTCGTCGTCGGAGGACTCGAGGTCGACGAAGGGGACAACGACGCCGGATGGAGGTGTCGCAGGACGGCGGTAGCGCGCGACGTCGTCGGTGGCGGTTGGAGCGGCGCGGGCGGCGGTTGGAGCGGCGCGGGCGGCGAGTTGGCGTGCGGCGGCCAGGTCCAGCAGCCGCCGCTGCTGCTTCGCCTCCTCGCGCTCCCAGTCGCGCCTCGACCACGCTAGGGCGGCGTCCTCGGGGAGGGCGTTGTCGGCGGGCACCAGGTCGTTGAGCGACCTAGCGATCGCCTCCGCCACGGCAGCGTCCTCCGCCCGCTTCGCCTCCTCCTCGGCGAGCCTGTTTGCGGCGGCGTTGGTGGCGGCCGCGGCGTCCTCCTTCTTCGCCGCCTTCCTCTTCTGCCCAGGCTGCGAGGGTTGGTCGCGGATGACGAGGGCGCCGCTACTACGCCCTCTGGTCGGCGGCGGAGACGCCGGCTCCTTTTTGACGCGCACCGGCGTCGAAGGCGACGTCGCCTCCTTCTTCACCGGCGCCAAGGATGACCTCGTCGCCGATCTGGAAGACGACGAGCTGGCATCCATGCACCGTGGCTGCCAGACGTTTCCCCGGCGGCGGCTGGCCGATGCCCTCGATGGATGGGGCATCGTCAGCACCGGGAAGTTGCCGCCCTCGATGTGCGCGAGGATGTTCTCCAGCGTCCTATTCAGCGCGCTCCACCAGCGTCGGCGGCCCGCGGCGTTGTTGCGCGGAGGCGGAGGCGGCGGGCCGTCGTAGGCCGCCAGCTCCCGCTCCCACCGCTGGAGGAAGTAGGAGTTCCACCGCGTGTAGTTGTCGGGGTGGTGGCGCGGGTCGGCGCGCTCCTCGTCCGTCATGGTCATCCGCGCCTCCTCGATGGCGACGTCGAGGGCGTGGCCCCGAGGCGGCGGCAGGATTGGTACGCCGCCAGCATTGAGCCGCCACCCGCCGCCGGGAGGCCTCGTGTCCGGCGGTCAGGGGTACCCCGCCTGGTGGAGGACGTGCCCCTTCCACGCGTGGAGCGACCGGCGGGGGAATCCGTTGTTGGCTACGCCGTCGTCGTAGAACACCATCGGGAGAGTAGAGGGAGAGTGGAGGGAGAGTGGAGCACGGGGTACGCCTCGCGGCGAGTGGAGCGGCATATATAGGCGCGGCTGGCGCTGGGGATTAATGCCGCGTGGAATGCGACGCGTCCGCGGCGAGCTGACCGGCGGCAGCCTTTACTGCGCGCGGAAGACGATGCATGCGCAGAAGACGACGACATTAACTCGCCGCGTGGCCGGCGAATGCAGACCGGCGGCAGGCTTTTACAGCGCGCGGAAGACGATGCGATGAGGACGACGATCGGTTTTTCTCGCCGACAAGTTGGGGCCACCAGACGCGCGGGAAGTTTCCTCGGTATTTCCCGCGCTTTCGTTTCGTCCGGACTCCCCGAGCGCTCCCCGGGGGGCCGGGGATTGCGTGGGATCGCCGGATGAATTTAGGCCCAAATCCGGACGAAAACGAGGAACCGGGGGCGCGACTGGGCCGAATTACGCCGTCCGGATGGAAAAAACGTCGTTCGGGGGCCTCGTCGGGGAGACGAGTGGAGATGCTCTAAGGAGAGGTTATTACAGTAGTACCAACTTCCAAGATTCAATAAAAGAGAAATTATAGAAATAAACTAACAAGAACAAAAAGAAAGTGAAACATGGATATACAAAATTCCGACGGAATATGATATGTGGATGAGTGAGATGTTGGTATACCTCTCCCCAAGATTAGGCTTTTGGCCTAAGTGGAGATCAATCCCATGGTGACCATGCATCAAAAGAAATGTTTCCCCCGTAATACAACGAGGAAGCACCTTCGTCCTAGTATGAACTGGAGGATGGCTCGGTATAGTGCGCGGTGTAGTCATCAATGGCCGCCTCCTCCTCCTGGTGCTATCCATGGAATCCAAGAAGTCACAACTTCTCGTCCAACTCCTCCTTTGAGCGCGACCACGGCTTCCTGTGAACACTAAACAAACTAGATTGTGGTAGGGGAACCTCCCTTTCATCTCCATCAGTAAATAACATTCTATATACCAGACCTCCTACACAAGAGTTAGCGGTGACAAATAATTCGCGAGGAGGAACAACAAGAACACGAATTTGAGCAATGGGGATGTGTTTTTTTGAGAGAGTCAAATGACAGAGGAGAGAGGAAGTGGAGGGCCAGGGGGCCCCACACCTGGCCTTGGCGCGACCAGGGTGCCAGTCGCGCCAGCACATGGTGTGGTTGGCTGGTGGGTCCCCCTGGGCTTCCCAGGTGCCTCCCTGCCCCTTTTTATGCGTAAAAAAAATTAGAGATATTTTCTGGGATTTTTCGAGGAACTTTATTTTTCGACAATTTTCAGAATTTGAATAATTATTCTATCGTAGGAAAACAATTATAGAATGTTGAAAACCCAAATTAAAACTAAATCTACAGCAACTCTAAGACATTCTAATATAAAGTCAATCAATAGTCCATAGGTGAAAACATAGTTTCATTAATTCAAAATTACTTTGTTAACAAGATTGATCAAGTCTTGTTATCAAAACAATTTTATATGAATCAAAACTTTGTATTTCACAATATGATTATGTTACCTCATTCTCGACGGAAATAGTTCCAATCATAACAATATCATTCTGTTTCTTTGGCTTGGGCAAAGTCAAATGAAATTTCCCAATTTGAATGGTGTCAACATTAATAATTAAGTTTAGACCATAGTTTATATCAATCTTCTTGGGAAAATAAACCGTGTGGTCTTGGTCATCGACATTGAAATTTATTTTTCCTTGGTTGTAATCAATAACAGCCCCTGTAGTGTTAAGAAAATGTCACCCAAGAATAATAGACATATTATCATCTTCATGCATTTCTAGCACAACAAAGTCAGTTAATATCATACAATGATGAGCAACTTGAACGGGAACATCTTCATATATACCAATATGAGTAGTAGTAGACTTATCAGCCATTTGCAAGGATATAATAGTTGGTATTAATTTTCTAGATCAAGTCTTCTATAGAGAGAAAATGCATAACACTAACTCAAGTCACATAAAGCAATTCTAACATAATTATTTTTGATGGAGCATGAAATAGTGGGTATACCTGGATCACCAAGATTCTTTGGAACCTTTTTCATTAAAAGAATAATTAGCGAGCATAGTGGATATTTTCTCATTTGGAATCTTCCTTTTATTAGTGTAACATCCGTATTTTTATGAGCTGATTTTTTTTGGAACGAATGTTGCAGCAAAATAAAATGAAACAATATTTTATTTGGGTTCTGAAGATTTATTCTTTCCAATTGATTTTCTATTTGAAGCCACAGATTATTTTGTCTTGAAGTCATATTTGAATCTGTGGTCAATCCATGTATTTTCTTGTTATTGGTTCTTTGTGCAAAATCACATTGTCCAAGCATGCACGTCCATGCATTGCACCATCACGACGTGCTTCTTCTTCTTCTCTATCTCTATGTACGTGTACGTATAACTTCTCTCGTTTAATTTTCATCTTGCTACCGAAGCACCCAACTAGCCCAGTGAAGGCCCAGCCGAACCAGCATAGTCAGCCCAACAGCTCTCTCTCGACTCGCACCTGGCTGAGGAGTTCGAGTACAATATGTGCAACGTTCTCGCACGGAACAATCGTTTCGATTCTCCTGGAACGATACCGCCTCGACCCTCGGCCTATAAAGTCTGAAGTCGGCGCCCCTGGCTCTTCTTTTCCACCCCACGTCGCCACCCAAAATGACTTAGATCGATCCAATCTTGCCGAGACCTGCGACGCCGCCGAACGCCGCCCGCGTTCCCGACGATTCAGAGCACTAGGGGCGGAGCTGCTGCGCCAGGAGGAACACCAAAGTAAGGGGAGTTCATCCATGGAACCAGAAGGCAGAGTTGCTGACCACACACGACATCCACGGCAACGCTCTCGACTTCGGCCACCGAGTTCAACCACGAACTGCGACGAGGTCGGTGAGCACCAGCAGAAACCTTTGCGCACACACGGTGTAGAGATATAGTTACGCCTACCTCATAGACATGGTTTTCAACCTTAGTTTTACAGTTTGTCGAGTCGTCGGTGAACCGAATGCCATCTTGTGACATGGTCAGGTTAGGTCGCCAAGAACACGTTATCTGATCTTGAGCCCAACCTAGGAAACGTTTCATGTGACTCCAGTATACCGATAGTGCTGTTAGTGATATTTATACCCAACGTTTAACAATCTATTTTCTGAAAAGTGAGGTTAACTCGTTGTATCACAATAAGCTAGCCTACGCGTGCATGCAGTGATGCTAGCTTTGCTTGTCTCGTGTAGTACCTTTTGCAAATTGATTACACATGTTTGGTTATAGTTTCATTCCGTAGAATTAGAGGATGTATTATCTGTGGTGTTTTACACTTCTGTACACATGCTTAGCAATAGTGTAAATTACTAGATTCGATTATTGCCTTGCCGGTGAGTCTTCTGCTAATTAGCTTGTTGGTTATTATCAATAGATCTTATCAAGTTATTTTATTGTTTGTTACTAGATGGGTAGTTTAATTCAGCAAATAATTCTTCTGTTGATTAGCATATCACTGATAGCTGTTACACTATTGCCATGCTATTTATCAACGTCACCTTACTTAGTTAATTTATGCTTGTTGGATTTTAGATATTGCTCCCATCGCATGTGCAATTTACTTCAATCTGGATCATTTATATAACTAGTAGCATGTAGTTTGTTTGCACATTGCATTTTAAATCTATGCCATCTATGCACGTTTGCTTAATATGTTTTCTAAAATATTTTGTTACTTAATATGGGGCGTTCACTATTCCCTAAGCCTTAGTTACCCAAACCCTGGATGAGCCATTCCAGTCTCTTCCTTGTACCCCATATATGTCCAATGACCGACACGATACTTTTTATTTGGATCTTTCTATTTGGATTTTATCGGTGTTTAGTTGAAGTTATATTTATTTGTGGTTCATCGTTATGACGGGTAGGTAGTGACATGAACGGGTCAAATCAAGGCTACGAAGCAGGGTTTTTCAACGACAACGAATGCATGACCTCTCATCATATTTATCCTAGATTTACAACTTGCATGTTATTTTATGTTTTACAAATATATGCTATTTTATTCCAGTAGCTAGTGTGTCGATTGACACACCAACTTGATCTGCTTGTCGCCTTTTACTTGATATCTTGAGTAGTGATTATATATAATTCTGATAGAGTAGCATGCGTAGCCATGCTAAATAATCAATAGGAAATTTCCTGTTGCCTCTCTCGAGGAATTGATCGACCTGCGGGTCAAAACACCCCTTTGAAAGTTGTTGAGCTCGTTGAGCTGGGCTAGTTAGCCATTGATATATCCTCTACTCTATGCTACTCTGGGTGAAACTTACCATCTAAACCTGGCGTGAGCGATAGTTGGATCAGATGTTGAAGGAGCGGTTGGCTGCCCTTCATTTGTTGGAGGGGCAATCCATCGTTTGTGTCGCATAAGGATCCTAATAAGTCTTGGATTTGAAGATTGTGACAACCGTACAACCACATGCTATATGTGCACTGGCTTGGTTGAGTATTTTAGTCATCCTTAGGTGTCGATGTCGCCGTACCGCTGATGAGGTGTCTGCCTACGGGGGAATCTTTGGCACAGATGGGGGGACCGGTTTCGGGATGTTCTCCTAGTTCTGTGCGCCAGACCCGGTGAGCATGTCACATCTTTGGGGGATCTAGCTAAAAGACATCGTCACAAACTCCCTATTGCTATGCTAGCGACGGCTGGTTGCAACAAGGCGAGATTGTGACATGTGGGGAAAGTGTACCACCTCTGCAGAGTTAAAACTATTCGAATAGCCGTGTCCATGTTCATGGACTACACATGAATCCTTCTTGACATACAAGAACCTGTTTTTTATATTTCCCTCTTGCCTCTGTCCTTTCCTTGGAATATGAATCCCATGATATATGTGAGTTGTCGTGGACAGTCACATTGATGAGAAATATTACACTAAATATAAAACATGTTTTTCGTCTAAAACAACTTTTATCAAACCTTGGTGCAGTATTGCAACTAAAACTGACTTTTCTGCAAAAGAACCATATAGCTTTTCTTTGTAGCCTCATGTAGATTTAGTAGGTTTGCATGAGGGGCATGTTGAGTACGAAATGTACTCATGGCAAAACTTTTGTTGATATTCATAGTACTATAAAGATGGTGAAGACTATGACAACTACGACGATGCTGAGGAGTGAGGCCTCGTGGACTACATCGACCGCCTGTGCCTGAGAGGGAGTTACTTCACATTTTATTATCCGTTGTGCTTTATGGTTGTAATAAATTTCACAAGACATTTCACTTTGTGGCTCAAACTTTGTAATAATTACTTTTTGGATGTTCTGCAATGATATTTATTTTGCTGTGTCGTCAAGTTAATCCTGGGATTGACGAGTAACACATGGGGGTCGGAATGTTAAGTTCCGGTTCTCACAGAAGTGGTATCAGAGCCGACGTCGACCTAGTCACGTGGCCTTAGTTAGAATAGAAAATCTTTAGGACAATTTGAAAGAAAAAAACTATTTATTTATGCAAATCCTCGTAGTCTAATTCTTGACTACTGCTATTCCTTGTCTCACCTTGTTCACTGGTGTGTTTTGATTTCTTCCCTAACTACTTCTCTTTAGTATACAATTCCTATCTAGGCGAAAGCCATCTGAAGAACGCGTGGATTCAATAGTCATATATCAAGTGCTCCATACTTCAATACCCAGTTGAGAGAAGACGAACCATATAGGATGAGTTGAATAGAATCCTTTTAGATATGTACTACATATGTTAGGGGATTTTGCTTGAGTATTGACTACATCTGTTTGGTTATATTATGTAGTCATACTAAACCATATTTACAAAGTAATTTGATTGAAGTTTATTTGGATATTCCATGTTTGGTTACAGATTTGGCTATGGGTTAGTTTTTTTTCCCTCTTATCTATCCTAACTTGGAACAACGACACATGATGAATGCAAATCGGGGTCGTGGTCGCGGAGGACGCGGACGCGGACGTGGTCACGCGCTAGCGTTTCAGAAGAATTTCATCGAGGGTGAAGTTCACGACACAAACACTAACACCGAGGATGAGGAACCAGAGCATCCGTCGCCACCGCCACTAGTTAACATTGCACAAGTGATGCTGATGCAGACACAACTACTGCAGCAGATGGCCGCCACTCCGGCGAACCAGAATCAGAATCAGAACCAAAACCAGAATCCAGAATCCTCCTCCACCGCAGTCCAAGCTCGCAGAGTTCATGAGGACGAAGCCACCCACCTTTGCGGGATCAA
Organism: Lolium perenne; assembly: GCF_019359855.2. Lineage (NCBI taxonomy): Eukaryota > Viridiplantae > Streptophyta > Magnoliopsida > Poales > Poaceae > Lolium > Lolium perenne. The sequence continues at coordinate 97,435,457 of NC_067247.2, forward strand.
CGAACCCTATTGAGGCATACGATTGGATGAAGGATATTCACCGGAAGCTCAAACTGGTGAGTGTTAACGCTCAAGACCGTGTGAAGTATGATGCGTACCAACTCCAGGGTGTGGCCGCGAATTGGTGGGAGAATTATTGTGAGGCGCATGATGACGCCGAGGGGATCACGTGGAATGCGTTTGCTGAATCATTTCACACTGCACACATACCAGCTGGTCTTCTGGAGCTAAAGAGGGATGAATTTCGAGCTCTAGTTCAGGGGAAGATTTCAGTCTCTGATTACTGGGACCGTTTCACCCAGTTATCTCGCTATGGAAGGGCAGATATTCCCACTGAGGCGGATAATATTTCTAAGTTTCTGAAAACAAAAAACCAAAACAAAGAAACGTCCAAATTTGGAAAAAAATACAAATTTAGAAGAGTTCAAATTCAAATAAAGTTCAAAAGGAAGAAAAACGAAGTAACCAGACCGGACGCCAAAAACCCTTAAAAACCATAAAAAAGTGGACCAGAAACCAAAATGTCATCCAAAAAAAAGGAAAACCCGGCGGGCACCAGGTACTTGGGTTGGCCCATTTATCTCCATGCGCACGGGCGGGGCTTAGTACGCCTCGCTAATGGGCGGGAAATAGGGTTTTTCCAAACGCATCCTAAATAGCGACCTTCCTGGTGTAACGTTTCCCGGGCCAGCCCAGTAGAGCCCATCGAATCATCACCGTATAGAAGCCGCGTTCCTAGGTTTTCCCTTTGGGGTGCTTCATATGCTTACCGCATCGCTTGCTATAAAAAGAAAAAACAATATGCCCGCCGCATCTCTTCTCCATCCGCCCCCGCTGATCAAGCTCCTTCTCGATGCGCCACCTCCCCCCTTCTTCATCTTTTAACTTGCTAACGACCTACTACTAATGCCAGTCTGATGTTGATTTTTGATATTGATGATCGACTATTCTTGGAATCGGACGCGTCGGCTATCGATACCGATCTACCATCTTTTTTTGAGATAAAAAGGCTGCAAACTTTGTTAATAACCGGCACAATCAGTGTTCAAAACGTTTACAATAAACTCTGGAGGAACACCCATCCAGGTATTACCACTAGTGGAAAACGGGCCTTTTGCACCGGTTGGTAAGGGCTATATGCACCGGATGCCCAACCGGTGCAAACAATCCGGTGCAAAAGCCCCCCCTTTTGCATCGGTTCAGTTCCGAACCGGTGCTAAAGGGTGCACCGCGTGGCGGCTGCCGGGCGTCCGAGCGGGAGGACCTTTAGCACCGGTTCGTAATATACGAACCGGTGCTAAAGGGTCTGCCGCGGCGGAAAAACGCCCCAAAACGCTGCCGCGGTAGAACCCCGTACCGTAAAAAAAATCGAATTATTTTCTACTCCCTCTTTTTTTCCTTTTTTCAGAATTTCTAATATTTTAGTTATTTCACAAGTTTAGTCTCTAACTACCCTTATCTCTAGTCCAATTACTTACTCGTGCTCAAACTTCCCGCTCGGTCACCTATTCTCCCACTACTCTAGCACTAGCACGCTTAACTTCCAAGTTCATTTCCATCCCGCATCCAAGTGCTTCGCGCGCATGTATGTGATACTAGTATCATATCAATCCTATTAACATGTCGGTCGATGTCATATTTCTTTATTGTTCGAATTTCAAATAATTATTTAAATAAACCAAAGTAATGTTGTAATAATAATCTTGAATAAATAAATAAATATTAAATTTATTATTTGTATTATTTTTAATTATTTTCAATTTTTCAATTTTTTTTTGCCGTACCTAAAACCTAAAAATTTGAAAATCTTATAATTTGCTAAAAGTAATTGTAATATTTATGCAGGATGCAATTATTAATTTTAATTTAAAAAATAAAAAAATATAAAACCTAAATTTCTGGAAAAAACTAAATTCTTCCTGCTTTCATATTTTTATTTGGAATTTTCAGAATCTAAAAATTAGCTAACCGGTAAACCCAGGTGAATTCGGTTGTAGCTTTTTCCCACGATGATTTTGATATATTATACGTTTTTTTTTTCGACGTCGTATGCAAAAGTTAATGCAGTTTTACCATTTTTCAAACATTTTTTGCAATAAAAGTGAAAATTCAAAATTTTTAATTTTCCCTAATATTAAGTTGCATAACATACAGGAATCACAAAAGATTTTATTTTTTGAATTTTCTATCATTTTCTTTTCTACTTTACAGTGTTAAAAAAGGCGATCCACAGGGGGGCGGAGGTGCGTGGGGAGCAGAAAAACCTTTTGCACCGTTTCGTGTTACGAACCGGTGCTAAAGGGTAGATCTTTAGCACCGTTTCGTAACACGAACCGGTGCAAAAGAGTTCGCGGCTGACACCAACCCTTTAGCACCGGTTCGTGTTACGAACCGGTGCAAAAGGCCCCGCATGAACCGGTGCTAATGTCGCGGCTGGTCCCCTGGACGTTCAGACCACACGAACCGGTGTTAATGACTCCTTTAGCACCAGTTCGTGCCAAATCCGGTGCAAAAGCTCTTTGGAGCAAAAAACCAAAGCCCTTGTTTCTACTAGTGTACACACTTTATTCCTGCAGCCCTCTTTTTCTAAGCAATCTGCAACCATGTTAGCCGAACGGTGGCTTCATCAAATTCAGAGAGCAGAAACTTGATATCTTCCACCAATGGTCCGTGTACCGACCTATCCAGCTCCAGGGATCCTAGTTTAGTTACCAAACCTTGACCGTCTAACTCCAGAACCAGCTTCTGAGCACCCGCGTCCTTTGCCACACTTAGCGCCAACCGGCACGCCCTTAGTTCTGCTCCTTCAGGCTCTGAAACAGCAGGGAAAAACGGCAGGCTCCCGCTATAAAGTCGCCGTGGTGATCCCGCATGACCACGCCCCCGCCTCCTGTTCCATCACCTGGAGAAAAACTTCCATCAACGTTCACCTTGAACCAGGCCGGCTCTGGTGGCTCCCAATGCTCCACTCTCGGCCCAACTCTAGATTTTGGTGCATCCTTGATCAATTTCCATTCATCCCACAGAAACAAAATACGCTTAGCCGTCGCTTCTAGGTCTTCAATCACGGGTGCATCCCTTGCGTCATTACGAGCCAGCCACAACTGGTTATGGACAACATAGCAACGCCCAATTCCTTCTCCTTCAGCTTCCCAAACCAGTCCAACAGCCACCATTGCAGTTCTCTATGCGAGTGCAGATCACCTGGTGGTGACACAAGAGGAAGACCCGTTCTAGATGCAGTGTACTCACACATGAGCCGAGTGAGGGCATCCCCAGAACCTGTGAACTAGGGACTCACACAATGTGTTATATTGTGATCCAAATTCATATACTAAAGGGAGGTTAACTTCTGAAGAGCGGAGCGAGGCCGTCGCCGGTAGGTTTGGGCCGAAGCGTAGCGGAGTCTGAAGTTAGCTATACGTCGTTCCCTGCAGGGACGCCTGCGAAGGGGGGTGCTGGGGACGGCAGCCCCCCGCGGTACGGATCGTTGCCACCGTCTATAAATACATCTTGTAAGCCGAGAGAGTATCTAGTGCTACACATACTATGGCTGCTACCAGTTTCCACGCTGATCTGAGCCATCCAAGTTAAGTGAAGGGATAGGATCAAACCCAGCTACAGTTCCTCACCTACCACTACACATATGCAATTTAGGTCCTCTATTTTCTTCAATTGTGGCATAAAATCCATTATCTTCTAATCTCTCTCCTAAAGAAATTTCCAGACACCCAGTTATGGAATTGCATTCAAATCTATTAACTTATCAACACTTCTCTTCTTTTGTTTCCCTCACTGACGTCTATCGATTGAAGCTTTTTTTCAATTTGAACTACCATTTTTTCTGTTCAACTACAGGAGCACAGATCAAGGATGGTTGCTAGTTTCCAAAAACAAGCAATGCGTGCTAATTAGAAAATATCAAGAACAAATGGAGAAAAGGAAATTTAAGAAGGCACTAAACGGACGGATTTTGGGAACCGTGAGAAGGTCAGCTCTCGTCAAAACCGTGTGAAGAACATTTGATGTTCGTTCATGATGTCTACTCACGCTTCTTTTCCTGTAGACAGTGTTGGGCCTCCAAGAGTAGAGGTTTGTAGAACAGTAGCAAGTTTTCCCTTAAGTGGATCACCCAAGGTTTATCGAGCTCAGGGAGGAAGAGGTCAAAGATATCCCTCTCAAGCAACCCTGCAATCACAATGCAAGAAGTCTCTTGTGTCCCCAACACACCTAATACACTTGTGAGATGTATAGGTGCACTAGTTCGGCGAAGAGATAGTGAAATACAAGTTGTATGGATGTATGTGAGTTGTAATAGAAATCTTAATAAAATATGGCAGCAAGCAAACATGCAACAGAACAGCAAATAAACGGAGATTCGATGTGTGGAAACAAGGCCTAGGGATCCTGCTTTCACTAGTGGACACTCTCAACAATGATCACATAATAGAACCACTCTACACTCTCTTGTTGGATGATGAACACCACTAATTGTGTAGGGCTACAAGAGCACCTCAATGCCGGAGTTAACAAGCTCCACAATATTCGATGTTCATATTTAAGTAACCTTAGAGTGCATGATAGACCAACGCAATTACACCGAGTACTAACATAGCATGCACACCGTCACCGACAGACTATGAAAGGGGGAATAGATTGCATCAATACCATCATAGTAATAGTTAACTTCATAATCTACAAGAGATCACAATCATAGCATATACCAAGTACTTCATGATGCACACACTGTCAACATTACATCATGGAGGAGGAATAGACTACTTTAATAACATCACTAGAGTAGCATATAGATGATATTCAACTAGATCACAAAGAGAGAGAGAGAGATGAACCACATAGCTACAGCGGAGCCCTCAGCCCCGGGGGTGAATTACTCCCTCCTCATCATGGAGACAGCGATGGCAGTGAAGATGGCGGTGGAGACGGCGGTGGAGATGACTCCGGGGGCAATTCCCCGTCCCGGCAGGGTGCCGGAACAGAGACTTCTGTCCCCCGAATTGGAGTTTCGCGATGGCGGCGGCTCTGGAAGGTTTTCTCTGGTTTCGTCAATCGGTGTCGAGGATTTAGGTTAGGAGGCTTTAAATAGGCGAAGAGGCGGAGTCGGGGGGCTGACGAGGCGGTGACACACTAGGGGGCGCGGCCCCCCCTCTGGCCGCGCCGCCCTGGCGTCTGGTGGCCCTGTGGCCCCCCTCTGGCGGCTCTCGAGTGTTCTGGAAGCTTCGTGCAATTCTAAGATGGTGGGCGTTGATTTCGTCCAATTCCGAGAATATTTCCTTACTAAGATTTCTGAAACCAAAAACAGCAGAAAACAGGAACTGGCACTTCGGCATCTCGTCAATAGGTTAGTTCCGGAAAATGCATAAAAATGACATAAAGTGTGAACAAAACATGTAGGTATTGTCATAAAACAAGCATGGAACATCAGAAATTATAGATACGTTGGAGACGTATCAGCATCCCCAAGCTTAGTTCCTACTCGTCCTCGAGTAGGTAAATGATAATAAAGATAATTTCTGAAGTGACATGCTACTTACATAATCTTGATCATACTATTGTAAAGCATATGAGATGAATGCAGTGATTCAAAGAAATGGTAAAGACAATGATTAAACAACTGAATCATATAGCAAAGACTTTTCATGAATAGTACTTTCAAGGCAAGCATCAATAAGTGTTGCATAAGAGTTAACTCATAAAGAAATAAATTCATAGTAAAGGCATTGAAGCAACACAAAGGAAGATTAAGTTTCAGCGGTTGCTTTCAACTTGTAACATGTATATCTCATGGATAGTTGTCAATGCAAAGTAATATGATGAATGCAAATATGCAAGTATGTAAGAATCAATGCACAATTCACACAAGTGTTTGCTTCTAAGGTGGAAGGAAGTAGGTAAACTGACTCAACATAAAAGTAAAAGAAAGGCCCTTCGAAGAGGGAAGCATGGATTGCTATATTTGTGCTAGAGCTTTTATTTTGAAAACATAGAGAGAGCATAAAAGTAAAGTTTTGAGAGGTGTTTGTTGTTCTCAACGAATGGTAATGGGCACTCTAACCCCCTTGCCAGACAAACCTTCGAAGAGCGGCTCCCATGAAACATTTTTATTTTTGGGTGGCACTCCTTCCAACCTTGCTTTCACAAACCATGGCTAACCGAATCCTCGGGTGCCTGCCAACAATCTCATACCATGAAGGAGTGCCTTTTTATTTTAGTTTTATTTAGATGACACTCCTCCCCACCTTTGCTTTCTCAAGCCATGGCTAACCGAATCCTCGGGTGCCGTCCAACAATCACATACCATGGAGGAGTGTCTATTTTTGTAAAATTATGAAGGTTAATTAATTTGGGACTGGGAATCCCATTGCCAGCTCTTTTTGCAAAATTATTGGATAAGCGGATGAAGCCACTAGTCCATTGGTGAAAGCTGCCCAACAAGATTGAAAGATAAACACCACATACTTCCTCATGAGCTATAAAACATTGACACAAATCAGAGATGATAAATTTTGAATCGTTTAAAGGTAGCACTCAAGCAATTTACTTTGGAATGGCAGAGAAATACCATGTAGTAGGTAGGTATGGTGGACACAAATGGCATAGTTATTGGCACAAGGATTTGGATGCACGAGAAGTATTCCCTCTCAATACAAGGCTTAGGCTAGCAAGGTTATTTGACGCAAACACAAGTATGAACCGGTACAACAAAACTCACATAAGAATATATTGCAAGCATTATAATACTCTACACTGTCTTCCTTATTGTTCAAACCCTTAATAGAAAATATCTAGACTTTAGAGAGACCAATCATGCAAACCAAATTTTAGCAAGCTCTATGTATTTCTTCACTAATAGGTGCAAAGTATATGATGCAAGAGCTTAAACATGATCCTTATGCGCACAACAATTGCCAAGTATCAAGTTATTCAAGACATCATACCAATTACCACATGTAGCATTTTCTGTTTCCAACCATATAACAATTAACGAAGCAGTTTCAACCTTCGCCATGAACATTTGAAAGCTAAGAACACATGTGTTCATATGAACCAGCGAAGCGTGTCTCTCTCCCACATAAGGATGAATTTATTCAAACAAAACAAAACAAAAACATACAGACGCTCCAAGTAAAGCACATAAGATGTGATGGAATAAAAATATAGTTTCAATAGAAGAAACCTGATAAATTGTTGATGAAGAAGGGGATGCCTTGGGCATCCCCAAGCTTAGATGCTTGAGTCTTCTTGAAATATGCAGGGATGAACCACGGGTGCATCCCCAAGCTTAGACTTTTCACTCTTCTTAATCATATATCATCCTCCTCTCTTGACCCTTGAAAACTTCCTCCACACCAAACTCAAAACAAACTCATTAGAGGGTTAGTGCATAATCAAAAATTCACATGTTCAGAGGTGACACAATCATTCTTAACACTTCTGGACATTGCCCAAAGCTACTGGAAGTTAATGGAACAAAGAAATCCATCCAACACAGCAAAAGAGGCAATGCGAAATAAAAGGCAGAATCTATCAAAACAGAACAGTCCGTAAAGACGACTTTTTACGAGGCACCAGACTTGCTCAAATGAAAATGCTCAAATTGAATGAAAGTTGCGTACATATCTGAGGATCACTCACGTAAATTGGAAGAATTTTCTGAGTTACCTACAGAGAATTCAACCCAGATTCGTGACAACAAGAAATCTGTTTCTGCGCAGTAATCCAAATCTAGTATGAACCTTACTATCAAAGACTTTACTTGGCACAACAATGCAATAAAGTAAGATAAGGAGAGGTTGCTACAGTAGTAAAAACTTCCAAGACACAAATATAAAACAAAAATACTGTAGCAAAATAAACACATGGGTTATCTCCCAAGAAGTGCTTTCTTTATAGCCATTAAGATGGGCTTAGTAATTTTAATGATGCACTCCCAAGAAATAAGAGTTGAAGCCAAAGAGAGCATCAAGAAGAAAATTCAAAACACATTTAAGTCTAACCCACTTCCTATGCAAAGGAATCTTGTACTCAAATGAATTCATGAAGAACAAAGTGACAAGCATAGGAAGATAAAACACGAGTAACTTCAAGATTCTCAACATAAAGAGGGGAAACTTAATATTATTAAGATGGATATAACCATGTTTCCCTCTCTCATAATAACTTTCAGTAGCCTCATTGATGAAATCCACAATATACCCATCACTTAAAACATTCTTATCATGGTTCATATGTATAGAAGTATCATTAATTTTGGCATAAGAAGAGTTCTTCTCATTAATAGTAATTGGAGCAAGATTATTATCAAGAATTTGAACATGGTAAACAAGTTGCATATTAAGGAAATTGTTTTTGGCAATCCAATCATAACTATGACAAGTTTCATAAGGATAGTTATAACCTATATCATAGCATTCTTTATAATAATCATCAAAGGTCGGAGGCTTAGTGTCATCATAAGAAATAGAATAGTTATCTTTCACAGTAGGTTCATCTGTGACCATACCATCATTGTTATTAGAAGGAGACGTATCAAACATATAATGATCAGAAGCAAAAGGATTTTCAAACACCTCTTCCCCAAGCTTAGAGCTTTCTATATCATTATGGGAGGAAGCATGGATAGTACTGATACTATGGCAATTATTAACATCATCATTTTCAGAATTAGTTTCCCAAAGATTTGCAATGTCAAAAGTAGAATGCTCTTTCAAATCATGATCACTAATGTAGGTAAAGGGCATAGGAAGATCATTGTACTCAGATTCATTATCATGATAATCATTAGGAGCAACATACTTATGGTTACCTAGCGTTATCTCATACACGCGGGGATATGCCGTTACCTCTTTTTCTTTATCCCCCTTCTTCTTATTCTTCTTCTTCTTCTTCTTCTTCTTCTTCCTTCCTTCCTTCCCTTCTTCTTCTTCTTCTTCTTCTTCTTCTTCTTCTTCTTCTCTTCCTTCTCCTCGTTCCCTTCTTTAGGAGGAAGAGGCTTGAAGGGAGGCTTCTCCACATAACCTGATTTATTTCCAGAAACAATAGAAGAAACTTGGGAGGATTCCTCCTTTTCATTAATAAGTTCAAAACACACAGCGGTCCTATCATATTTTGGCAAGGTGTCATCTTCTAAAATATTTTGTATGTAAGTATTTGTATGGCAATTATCAATGCAATAAGAAAAACACCCATGCAGGACATCATCAATATCAAGATCATTAATATCTAACAAAGAAATTTTCCTTGATAGCTCTTCACACCACAACAATAAAGTGAGTTCATCATGCTGATTAGGAGTAATTTCATCATCACAATACAAATTTGCAGCACTCATGGGGTTCAAATTATCATTGGAGGAGCATTAAAAATTAAAATGACCCACTCTATGGCAAAGTTCGCAAATAAAAGGATAGAGGGCACAAACTTTTTTACCAAGATCATCTAGAGCCCTAAACCACTTTCTAGTTTTTTCATTAATATGATGGATACAATATTCATCTTTGATTTGATTAATTCCACAAGGTCTATGCATTCCACAAAAATTAACATGCTTATAAGAAATAGCATTCTTAGGAGTTTGAGCATGTTCATTGCAATCATTAACAACAATTTCATCCTTCATGCAAGCATCTTTAAAAGGTTCATGATACTTATCAAAATTCTTCTTAGGCAGTTCAAAATGAGAGGCAAAAGCTTTATAAAGATTTGCAACAACTTGAGAGTCAAGACCATAAGTAGCACTCATATTTCGAAATTTACCAGTATCCATAAAAGTTTCAATGCATTCATAATCATAATTTATACCTGACTCTTTACCTTTGTCGTTCTCCCAATCTTCAGCGTTCTCCTCAATCCGATCAAGAAGATCCCACCTAGCTTCAACCTCCTTGCTTGTGAAAGATCCCTCCAAACAGGCATCCAGATAGTCCTTGTGATGTCCTGAAAGTCTTGCATAAAAATTATTAATAATAACATTACGGGGGAGCTCATGAATGGGACATTTGAGCATTAGTGACTTCAATCTCCCCCATGCTTGGGAAATACTCTCTCCATCACGAGGATAGAAGTTATAAATGTAATTTCTATCAATATGTATTTCATGAGGAGGATAAAATTTAGAATAAAAGAGAGGTACAATTTCCTCCCAACCAAGAGAATGACTATTCTTCAGCAATTTATACCAATGCGCCGCTTTACCAGACAGCGAAATAGAGAATAATTTCTTCTTCACTTCATCCATTGAGATACCTGCACACTAGAATAACCCGCATAATTCATGCAAAAACATTAAATGATCTCCAGGATGGACAGTTCCATCCCCTTTCATAGCGGTTATCCATAACACGTTCAATAATTTTCATGGGTATCTTGAAAGCAGTACTTGCAGTAGGTGGATTTGAAATATCACAAGCATCACTAGAGTTATCGCATACGGGAGATAAAGTATTATCAGAGCAAATTTTCTCCCCTAAAGATGGGAAGCTAAAAAGATCACAAAAACTAGCTTCCCCAAGCTTAGACTTCTCCATAGCATTAGCAGTGATTGCGTTCATACTAATAACATTGCTACTAGCATGCAAATGAGGTTCCATAGGTTCTTTAATTTTCGCATCACACAATTCATGTCTTAACTTAGGAAATAAATTAAAAAGCTCATAGTTGTTTTCCATTATGCCTTACTAGTGTAAAACAAGAAACAAAAAGATGCAGTTGCAGGATCTAAAGGAAATAGCTTCGAGCACTTACAACGGCACCAGAAAATAACTTAGTTACCTGGGACCAGCGTGTGAGTGCCTTTTACCTTTCCTCCCCGGCAACGGCGCCAGAAAATAGCTTGATGTCTACTCACGCTTCTTTTCCTGTAGACAGTGTTGGGCCTCCAAGAGCAGAGGTTTGTAGAACAGCAGCAAGTTTTCCCTTAAGTGGATCACCCAAGGTTTATCGAGCTCAGGGAGGAAGAGGTCAAAGATATCCCTCTCAAGCAACCCTGCAATCACAATGCAAGAAGTCTCCTGTGTCCCCAACACACCTAATACACTTGTCAGATGTATAGATGCACTAGTTCGGCGAAGAGATAGTGAAATACAAGTTGTATGGATGTATGTGAGTTGTAATAGCAATCTGAATAAAATATGGCAGCAAGAAAACATGCAACAGAACAGCAAATGAACGGAGATTCGATGTGTGGAAACAAGGCCTAGGGATCCTGCTTTCACTAGTGGACACTGTCAACAATGATCACATAATAGAACCACTCTACACTCTCTTGTTGGATGATGAACACCACTAATTGTGTAGGGCTACAAGAGCACCTCAATGCCGGAGTTAACAAGCTCCACAATATTCGATGTTCATATTTAAGTAACCTTAGAGTGCATGATAGACCAACGCAATTACACCGAGTACTAACATAGCATGCACACCGTCACCGACAGACTATGAAAGGGGGAATAGATTGCATCAATACCATCATAGTAATAGTTAACTTCATAATCTACAAGAGATCACAATCATAGCATATACCAAGTACTTCATGATGCACACACTGTCAACATTACATCATGGAGGAGGAATAGACTACTTTAATAACATCACTAGAGTAGCATATAGATGATATTCAACTAGATCACAAAGAGAGAGAGAGAGATGAACCACATAGCTACAGCGGAGCCCTCAGCCCCGGGGGTGAATTACTCCCTCCTCATCATGGAGACAGCGATGGCGGTGAAGATGGCGGTGGAGACGGCGGTGGAGATGACTCCGGGGGCAATTCCCCGTCCCGGCAGGGTGCCGGAACAGAGACTTCTGTCCCCCGAATTGGAGTTTCGCGATGGCGGCGGCTCTGGAAGGTTTTCTCTGGTTTCGTCAATCGGTGTCGAGGATTTAGGTTAGGAGGCTTTAAATAGGCGAAGAGGCGGAGTCGGAGGGCTGACGAGGCGGTGACACACTAGGGGGGCGCGGCCCCCCTCTGGTCGCGCCGCCCTAGCGTCTGGTGGCCCTGTGGCCCCCCTCTGGTGGCTCTCGGGTGTTCTGGAAGCTTCGTGCAATTCTAAGATGCTGGGCGTTGATTTCGTCCAATTCCGAGAATATTTCCTTACTAAGATTTCTGAAACCAAAAACAGCAGAAAACAGGAACTGGCACTTCGGCATCTCGTCAATGGGTTAGTTCCGAAAAATGCATAAAAATGACATAAAGTGTGTACAAAACATCTAGGTATTGTCATAAAACAAGCATGGAACATCAGAAATTATAGATACGTTGGAGACGTATCAGTCCGCGTCGCGTCGAGCTTCCCCTCCAATCAAGCTCGATTCGGGCCGAACTGAATCTCGTGGCTTTGATTTAAATTGCTCCTGTAACCTAGTACTACCTCCGTTTCAAGGAATAAGGCGTACGCGTATTTCAAGATGAACTTTGACCATAAAAATTGAGCAATAAAATCTTGATTATATTATATGTAATTAGTATCGTTAGATTCCTATTGAAAAGAACTTTTCAATGATACTGATTTCATAGAAACAATGTTTATCTATTTGAATTTTGAAGTAATTTTTGGTCAAACAAAAAACATGTAAAACGAGGGCGCCTTACTCCTTGAAACAGAGGTAGTAGTTTCTAGCTTTGATTTGGAGATGAACAAATCTAGTCAGGAGAGAGAAACACCAGGGAAGGACCGTGTGTAGCAATAGAAAAAGGTGGAGGGTCCATTCTACACTTGTGCTATGGTTGGTGGCAGAATAACTTACGACTGATCATGTCCGCTGGCTAAGATCGAATGGCCCAGATTGCAGGAATCGAGTAGCACGCAAAGACCCAGTAGTACCAGATATGTTCTCCTTGTAAGCCGCCCGCTAGGGTTTATTAGATTATAAGATAACCCACAACATTTGTAAACACTCCCCGATATAGTGAAGTTTTGCTGGCTGACGCTCGTGGTTTTTCCCCTTCTGTGTTGGAAGGGGTTTTTCATGTTAAATCTCGTATCCCTTGCGTGTGTTCTTGTTTCATTTTTCGTTATTTGCTTGTCGCATTTATAACACAATGCACCTGACCCACCTTAATCTTCTTCTTTACAGCTCTTCACCCACAGCTAGACCATTCTTAACTTTTTCGATAAAGAGAATATATTAATATCAAGAGATACCAATTACACCCAGTGATGCTAGCACGCAGTCGACGTGCCCGTTGGGAACCCCAAGCGGAAGGTATGATGCGTACAACGGCAAGTTTTCCCTCAGTAAGAAACCAAGGTTTATCGAAATAGTAGGAGCCAAGAAGCACGTTGAAGGTTGATGGCGGCGAAGTGTAGTGCGGCGCAACACCAGGGATTCCGGCGCCAACGTGGAACCTGCACAACACAACCAAAGTACTTTGCCCCAACGTAACAGTGAGGTTGTCAATATCACCGGCTTGCTGTAACAAAGGATTAGATGTATAGTGTGGATGATGATGTTTGTAGAGAACAGTAGAACGAGTATTGCAGTAGATTGTATTCGATGTAAAAGAATGGACCGGGGTCCACAATTCACTAGAGGTGTCTCTCCCATAAGAATTAGCATGTTGGGTGAACAAATTACAGTTGGGCAATTGACAAATAGAGAGCGCATGACAATGCACATACATGTTATGATGAGTATTGTGAGATTTAATTGGGCATTACGACAAAGTACATAGACCGCTATCCAGCATGCATCTATGCCTAAAAAGTCCACCTTCAGGTTATCATCCGAACCCCTTCCAGTATTAAGTTGCAAACAACAGACAATTGCCTTAAGTATGGTGCGTAATGTAATCAACACAAATATCCTTAGAAAAAGCATCGATGTTTTATCCCTAGTGGCAACAGCACATCCACAACCTTAGAACTTTCTGTCACTGTCCCAGATTTAATGGAGGCATGAACCCACTATCGATCATAAATACTCCCTCTTGGAGTTACAAGCAAAAACTTGGCCAGAGCCTCTACTAGCAACGGAGAGCATGCAAGATCATAAACAACACATGATAGATTGATAATCAACATAGCATAGCATTCACTATTCATCGGATCCCAACAAACACAACATATAGTATTACAGATAGATGATCTTGATCATGTTAGGCAGCTCACAAGATCCGACAATGATAGCACAATGAGGAGAAGACAACCATCTAGCTACTGCTATGGACCCATAGTCCAGGGGTGAACTACTCACACATCACTCCGGAGGCGACCATGGCGGTGTAGAGTCCTCCGGGAGATGATTTCCCTCTCCGGCAGGGTGCCGGAGGCGATCTCCTGAATCCCCCGAGATGGGATTGGCGGCGGCGGCGTCTTTGGAAGGTTTTCTGTATCGTGGCTCTCGGTACTGGGGGTTTCAGGACGAAGGCTTTAAGTAGGCGGAAGGGTAGGTCAGGGGGCGTCACGAGGGGCCCACACACTAGGGCGACGCGGGCCCCTCCTTGGCCGCGCCGCCTTGGTGTGTCGCCACCTCGTGGCCCCACTTCGTTTCCTCTCCGGACTTCTGGAATCTTCGTGGAAAAATAGGCCCCTGGGCGCTGATTTCGTCCAATTCCGAGAATATTTCCTTACTAGGATTTCTGAAACCAAAAACAGCAGAAAACAGCAACTGGCTCTTCGGCATCTCGTTAATATGTTAGTGCCGGAAAATGCATAAATATGTGATGTCTACGGTTGCTTCTATTCTTGTAGACAGTGTTGGGCCTCCAAGAGCAGAGGTTTGTAGAACAGCAGCAAGTTTCCCTTAAGTGGATCACCCAAGGTTTATCGAACTCAGGGAGGAAGAGGTCAAAGATATCCCTCTCAAGCAACCCTGCGATCACAATGCAAGAAGTCTCTTGTGTCCCCAACACACCTAATACACTTGTCAGATGTATAGGTGCACTAGTTCGGCGAAGAGATAGTGAAATACAGGTGGTATAAATGTATATGAGCAGTAGTAACGGCACCAGAAAATAGCTTGATGCTACAACTGGCGTGTGGTTGATGGTGGTAATATTGCAGGCAGTAGAGATGCAGTAGAACAGTAAACAAGCGATGCTTGCAGTATTTGGAAACAAGGCCTAGGGATTATACTTTCACTAGTGGACACTCTCATCATTGATCACATAACAGAATAAATAGATAAATGCTATACTCTACACTCTCTTGTTGGATGATGAACACCACTAATTGTGTAGGATTACACGAACCCTCAATGCCGGAGTTAACAAGCTCCACAATATTCGATATTCATGTTTAAATAACCTTAGAGTGCACGATAGATCAACACAACTAAACCAAGTACTAACATAGCATGCACACTGTCACCATCACACTATGAAGGAGGCATAGATCACATCAATACTATCATAGCAATAGTTAACTTCATAATCTACAAGAGATCACAATCATAACCTACGCCAAGTACTACACGATGCACACACTGTCACCATTACACCGTACAGGAGGAATAGAGTACTTTAATAACATCACTAGAGTAGCACATAGATGAATAGTGATACAAAACTCATATGAATCTCAATCATGTAAGGCAGCTCATGAGATCATTGTATTGAAGTACATAGGAGAGAGATTAACCACATAGCTACCGGTACAGCCCTTAGCCTCGATGGAGAACTACTCCCTCCTCATGGGAGACAGCAGCGTTGATAAAGATGGCGGTGGAGATGGCAGCGGTGTCGATGGAGAAGCCTTCCGGGGGCACTTCCCCGACCCGGCGGCGTGCCGAAATAGAGACTCCTGTCCCCCAGATCTTGGCTTCGCGATGGCGGCGGCTCTGGAAGGTTTCTCGTACCGTGGCTTTTCTGTATCGAAGATTTAGGTCAGGGACCTTTATATAGGAGAAGAGGCGGAGTCGGAAGGTCGACGAGGCGGTGTCACAGTAGGGCGGCGTGGCCAGGGCCTGGGCCGCGCCAGCCTACTGTCTGGTGGGCCTGTGGCCCCCCTCTGGCGACTCTCGGGTGTTCTGGAAGCTTCGTCCAATTCTAAGACTCTGGGCGTTGATTTCGTCCAATTTCGAGAATATTTCCTTACTAGGATTTCTGTGGTGACCCGGCATACCACTGCATGGTGTAGTATGCAAGTCTGATATAACACCAATGAAACACCGTTCCACTAGTATTATATCGCTCAGAGTGGTACAACAGAAACATATGCGGGTCCAAGGCATGTCTATGGAATTACAACATTGACTCTATTACATAAGATCAGCACAGCCTCCTACTTTACAATGAGGTAAATCTGCAAATAAACTCCAGAAGAACGACTCGTAGTCTAATTCTATCACGAACTCTATCTGTAGAGTATTTGACTAGCTATAGAGGCTAAGAATAGATTCTAGCTAAGTAGGAGCTAGGTTGAGGAAGCTAGTTCCTTTCTACTGCTAATCTAGGTTTTCTCCTTGTTGGATGACATATCTGACTCCGCTGACAGGGTCCTGTCTCGTGAAGTAGTTGTTGGCTCCTTGGCCTTCGAGTTGCACTGTAGATCCTCCTTCGATGCCTCCATATCTAAGCAGGGGATTTAAGAGTGGGATGAGTACGAGCGTACTCAACAAGTTCATTATAGGAAAGAGGTGTTTAATGCACTAGCTACAGCATTAGACCAGAAAGTCTAATACCAATGCAAGTTTTCATAACCATTTCTTCAAAAGGTTGCTTTTATTCAGAAGAACTATGTCCGTCAGCCTTCACCGGTTTACTAGAACTTCATGGAGCTCCTTTCCGGCAGCGTTCGCAGTTCCATATCCCGGAACAGGGAGTGACAGGTCACGGTTCTTTACACTCTGCAGAGGTGTGTTGCTTTACCCATAAGAGATCTTAACCTTGGTGCCAACCAAGCTGCAGGCTTGTCCACACTTCCTATGGTGTGAGGCCCGGTATAAGGTCTAGCCAATCATGTTCCTCCGCTACCTCGAACACCCACCCTTTGTTGCATGCCCCGACCCTGGGTCCTCGCCGGTCCCATTATTCCCACTCACGGGTGGACCCCGACCACGACGACAGTTTGGGATCGAACCAAACTCCTTCGCCGGTAGCTGCAACCCATCATAGACCGCAATACCGTGGGGACTTTAGGCTTCCCCAGCCCACCGCTTGCACTTCGAGCGACAAGTGTCTACGGACTATGCCGTGGGGACTTAAGGCTTCCCCAGCCCACCGCTTGCCCTGACAGATACAAGTGTCTACGGTAAAGCGCATCCGTTGATGAACGAGAGGTGGAAACACTTTTGACTATTCCGTCCCACTCCGGATCTTATGGTTAACACGGATATTACGGCACAAGAATCACTGGCGACATTTGTTGTTTAATCCTAGATGGATATAAGCCCGTGCAATGGAACCTCCACCATATCAACACAATCCATGGTTCCATTGCCCACCACATAGTCATATTCATAGTTATGAAAGTAGTGGTTTTGATTTTTGTGCAATAGTGAAAACCATAATACTTTGCAAGTAATTTGATAAAAATACTCAATTGACATGAGCAAGTGATGAACTTGCCTTTCTTGACTGCAAGATTATGCAGTCAAGGTCTTCGATACGTAGTAACTCCAAATTCTGAAATAACATCATCGTCCGGTAAGGACGATGTTCAAAAGATTGGCAAGAATGCAATAATGCATAAGTATGAGATGCAATCGCTCTAAGCGTGGCCTAACCCCGATGATTTAGGACCAGTGAGTTGTAATGATTAGTCCAGGGTGTGTTGCACTTTTAGAGTGATTCACAAATAAGGTTCTTATTCAGGGTTGTGTTGTTTTAGAATTATAAGCAGGTGGCAAAAATGAATAGTAACAACCATACACAACCAGGAATAGTAGCTGTATAATAAGTAAAGAGCAGTTGTCAATTTTAAGTCCTATAATACATGGTTGATGATTCCTTATTATATAATTCAAAAGAATAACTTTTGAAGAACATGTTCTTAAATAAAGAACAAGTATGGTAATTAGGTTGGGTTTCTATGGTTGGCTATGGTTTCAGGTAGTTCTTTGGATTAAATATTAGATGGATCCCAACAAAGTTGGATTCATCAACACCTAGGCTTGTAAGGTTAAGATAAGCCTAGGTATCCTAAGCAATTCATTATACAGGTTGTTGTCAAGGTTGGTTTATCTTGCTAGTGATAGCTGGCTATGGTTTATAGGTCCTTATAAGCAGGGTTGGTGATTTCCTAAATAGGATGTTAATAATTATCCCACACTAATAGGGTTTAGTGTGTATGGGATATGATGTCAATATTAGCATGGTTGCTATTGGAGTTCATCACAATGGTGTGATGCTAGTTAAGGTTAATTATAGATGAGATCCTTGTGATAGGAACTAGGTTTGATTAAGATGAACACATGGGATACTTATTAGTAGTGATGGGGTTCCCATATGTTATGTGGATTTGAACAAGCATTTAGTTGCTAAATATGAATCTATGGTTACTAATGAAGTAACATGATCACATGTTACTTAGGGTTCATGTTTGGGAATAATTTAGGGTTCATATGAAATAGTGGAGCTAAGGTTCCTAATTGAATTAGGGTTTTAGGTTTTCACATGAAATGATGAATTCCTGTTTTCCTACCATATGGAACTAGGGTTTTCTAATTACCCTATAATTCTATGATTAATAACTTCAATTTAAAGTTGAAGTTATTAATAATTTGGGCATAAAAATAATATTGCATTTGGCATTTTATTATTTTTAAACAAATAATATTTAAGGTAATTATTAATTAGGGTTTAAATCCTCCTAATAAGGATTTAATAAGTTGATATAAAAGGAAATTAATTTTAATGATTTCCTTAATTACTTACTGGTTTTTAATTATTTTATGAAGTTTTACTAATTATTGAATTTTAATTGAATTTAGAATTAAAATTAAAGGCTTAATTAACAGGTATTAAACAATTAAATTTTTATTAAAAATAAAAATTTCATTTTATATTTTTATTGGGTAGAGTTTACTTTTCTATGAATTTTGATGTATCATTTATATTTTTCTGAGCTATTTTGAATTTTATATGATTTGACAAAAGTTTCAGTAATTTGAAGGATTTAAATTAACACTGGAAAAGCTAACTACACCCGGTCTATGCTACCCCTAGCCACAGACTGGTGGACCTAGGTCCAGCGTGGCAGCCACGTTGGCTTTGACCATGGTCAAAATTGAGGAGGGCTTGGAGGCTTGCTTGGCGAGCAAATCGTCGACGGCGGTGGCTCTGTGGTGCTCCCGCGGATGAGAGAGTACTTTAATCCGAAGCAAAACAGCGAGGGGAATACAGTGGTGGTCTCGCCGCCACTTTATGGCCACCGGAGCTTGGCCGGTGACGGTGTACCGCGGCGGCGGAGATAGGCGCGTGCGGCGGTGACGCTACGATGCCTAATCGATCAAGGCGAGCACACTGGATGATCGAGGAGCTCACCAGGAGTCTGTAGAACTTGACGGCGAGCTTAATGGTGGACGGCATCGCCGGATTTCGTCTGCGCCGGTGTCGGGGAAGACGAGGTCGTCGGCGACGATTCTCAGCGTGGCTGCTCGATTCTTTTTGCGGGATTAACAAGTCAAGGACGGTGGTCACAATAGTGTCCACGGCGAGGTTGGGGATGGTCTCTATCGACGGCGAGGTTGAACGGCCGGTGACTAGGGTTTCGGCAAGGGCAAGAAATTAAGCAGTGAAGAAGAAGAACTCGAGGCTGGTTCCATTCGGAGGCTTTTATACTGCGCTGTGGAGATCGCCACGCCACGAGCTCAAGCACTGGGAGGTCGCCAGCGAGACGACGAAGCCGGGCACGTCGTCGTGCTGGCCTCCAGCACACGGAGAGGATGGGGATGACCCTCCCCCGATCTTTTGACGAAGCGGTATTTGACTTGGGCTGTTTCTGGTGTTGGGCTACGGTTTGCGACGGCTGCTGGGCTGCTTAGTGGGTTGTGGTGCTGGGCGGTTTACTGGGCTGCTCTGTTGGGCTGCACGGCCAGGTAAGGGTCCAGGTGGTTTTTCCCCCTTCTCTTCTTTTTCTGTTTTATTTTCTGTTTTCAATTCTGGTTTTTATAATTCAAATTTGAATCTTCTTATTTTGCAGGTGTTTGACAATTGATATTAGGATTTGATAACAATGGTCACTGCATTATTTTATTGCTCAAGACAAATGTGTAATGCATGATTTTGTTTGTATCCTTGTGGTTTCCTTTTTACATTTTTAATTTAGCCATGAATTTATGTGGCCTTTGAAACTCCTTTTCCTCCTTGCGATACAGCTTTCTTTTGGATTATTTAAAGTGTATAATTAGTGCTCAAAGCATTTTAAAGATTATTATAAGGTCTTGGGTTCTTAATTGAGAGTTTGTTTCACTTACATATTATTTTATGGAATCACCTATTTATTGTAGTTTTGTAAATTCTCTTATAACCCCCTTTTAAGATGAATACTATTATTAATATTGAAAATGTCTAGAGTAAATATTGTTCTCATAATGGTTTGGTCTTGACTACAAAGGTAAGTGATTGATCACCTCACATGGTGTTAAATAAAGGGTTTCAACTGTGTTCATCTTATGCTCCATAATTAAGTCTAGGATTTAACTAGTGAGCAATCCTAGGGTTCTAAGCATATTCACCTAATGGGAATTGGTTTGAATCGCAATTATGGCCTGGTTTTATATTATGAGCACCATAGTGATACATAAACCAGTGTTGACATTTAATTCAAGGTTATAGAAATGAGATGACACCATATTGCATGCTAGGGTTTAATCTTCCCTAACCATGGTAAGGTGTTTACTTACTTAATATTTCATGTGCTTCCTAGTTACTAAGGATTTGAGAAGTGGTTTTATCTTCTACCAATTAACTTCTATTATTAACCTCACTTTATCATTAAGGTAACTACAATGGTTATAGTTCTTTTTATAGTTAACTTTGGTCATATGGGTATATGGTTTCTCACCATATAAAGCATAGAGTTTAACTCTAAGGTTTTCTTAGGTTGTTTAATTTATGAAGTATGGATATGGTAGGATTCTACTTATGATCACCAAGTGGTTCACAAGTTAAGGTTGGGATACAAGCCTAAGGTTGCTTACTAGTGATCTCCCAGTAATTTCATGTGGAGATGAGATCTACTTATCCTATTAGGGTTTATTCTCAATATCTCAAGTTCTTAGGGTTTATGATCATTACTGAATTAATAATGATCAAGGTTTGGCTTCCTAAGGATCTCTCATTAAATGGGGTTCTCACTTCCATGATCAAGTATTGTCTTGATCAGCTAAGGTATAGTACTTATACTTTACTTTCTTGGATGAGACTACTATGGTTGCCTCTAAAGCTTATATCCCAGGAGAATTGCCTGAGATATTATGTTAGGGTTCTACTCAACAATGATGATATGATCATCTGGTTATAAGAATAGTTCTCTCTCTCAAATCCAGGTGTTGCCTCATCTATTTTTAGTGTAACTCCATAGCTTGAGTTCTCTCATATAGGAATGGTTTATTCTAGGGTTTATGGTGTACTCCTAATATTTATTTAGGTTGTTGAGCTAAAGATTCAATTGTCTAACTTAGTTGGATTAGTCCAACCCTTATTTCACTAATTCATGGATATAGTCTTATTCCACTTGGTATTTGGTTATCTCACCACTCCAAGATGAAATGGTTTACAACCCAATTCTTTAGTTCAAAGATTATCTCACCACTCCAAGATGAAATGGTTTACAACCCAATTCTTTAGTTCAAAGATTGTCCTCTATTCATTAATAGGTAAAGCTAAAATTGATATGAATGGGCTCTCTCACTTGGGAAGGACTTCAGTACTAACCTAAGGTTATTCTCCAAAGATAATTATGTGGTCACCAATATCTATGGTTAATCTAAATGGGTTCTCTCTTTAGGGGAGGTCTTGAATAATATCCTAGGGTTTCTTTTTAAGATGATGATTTGAATACTTGGATGCATATCCAGGGTTTGCCTTTAGGTTTGTCATTGCTTCCATAAATGAACTAGGACTCTCACCTCTCTAGGTTTGATGTATAATAACATGGAATAGAGATAGGTATATCTTTCTAGAGTTAATCTCCTTGTTATGTTTCCAAGAATAAAGTAGAATGAATACCATGAGGTTCATGGTAGGATCAAGAATTGGTTTAGGACATGGAAAAGATAAGTCAAGAATGTTTTCTCCATTTTATTGTTACTTGGTTTGTTATTGACAAATGTTCTTGTGTTATGGCAATGATTACCATATTATGATCTTTTATAAGATCAAGAAATTGATCATTGAGTAATGTGTTGTTGTGTTGATTATTAGTTCCATTTGATCTAACCCCTTAGATCAAATCATCTCTTCCCAAAACAAGGTTTAAGCAAAGTCACATTGAGGTTTATAGCGCTTGACTTGATGAGCTACTTCAATTCCACCAAGGTCAAGTGAAACTTCGATTCTTTGTGGTTGTTTTTACTTTAAAGCGCGAAAATTCCCCAGATTTTCTATGCATGAATGCAATGCACACATCTGTTTCCTCTATTTTTGTAACCCCAATACCTGGGATATTACAGTCTCTACCCCTTAAACTAAACTTCGTCCTCGAAGTTTGATCTCTCTCACGTTTCCGAAGTGTGGTTCTGACTTATGCAGACTTAAACTTTTCTCAAACTCTGTAGTGATCTCACTGGATATATTTGAATATATCACTTGTCCA
Source organism: Lolium perenne (assembly GCF_019359855.2). Taxonomy (NCBI): domain Eukaryota; kingdom Viridiplantae; phylum Streptophyta; class Magnoliopsida; order Poales; family Poaceae; genus Lolium; species Lolium perenne. The sequence continues at coordinate 97,458,175 of NC_067247.2, forward strand.
GATTCTTCCTGGAATCCATTAGGGTTTGTCTCCGAACCATGGTTCTTAACTTGATTCATTGATTTCTTCCAACTCTATAAGCTTGTTTCCTTTCTCATTGAATAATCAATGATTAGGACTTATTCTGGTGCTGCTAGTCTTATCTGAAGACTAATTTGATAATACACTCCTAATTGATAAATAGGTCTTTGTTTTCCCTTACTACCAAAACTGCAATAATGGTACTAAGTAAGGTACTTAATATGGAGAGGTTCATGATGATTTATTTCCCTAAGAATGGATTAGACTCATTTAGTCTATCCAATCAGGGATTATAACTGATACCTATAACAATTTGTTGTTCTTTAGGTTCCATGAAAGGAATCATTCTATTAGTCCTTAATTTTGGTATGGTCAATCTTCTTCGGTCTTTGGCCTTCTTGAGCTATATTTGGTCTCCTATATTTCCTTCTTCCAACTTCATTAAGCTTAGCTTACTTGAGCTATCGTACTTCTGAGTAAATCTTACTCACTTTCTCGAGTTATATTCCACTTCTTACTTCCTCGAGGTATAAACCTCGGCTTCTGGTCTGACATCCTTCTGAAAGTAGTGTTCAATAATCTTATGCAATAAGATCGAACTTCCTCTCAGTTCAGACCTTTTGCTTCTATCAAGCTTAAAGTATTGAGTTATGGTATATCTAACTCAATCTTTACTCTACCCCTTTGAGTTTTCTTATGGTCTTCAACTCCTTTTATTCCAACCATTGGAATTATGGTTAAAATATTGGTCTGGGTCTAACTTATGGTTTTTATTCTTCTAAGGTCTTGTGAAGAATGTTTGTGGTATATCCACTCAGTTGTGGACATCCAATGTAAATCCTTCGACTAAATGATTATAGATCTAGCTATTTGGCTGATAAGATTTTTATTTGTTCACAAACTTTTGTTGCAAATAATTAAATCGTGGACTATTTGTAATACCAACTGATACCAGCTGTGGTTATTATACCAACTGTGGCTATTTGATATCTAAAAAAATTTGGATTCTATTATAGGTTCTGATCAACTGGACGAGACATCTTCTACTTTATCTCGCAGTTTTGATCCTATACCAATCGTGATCTTCTGATATCAACTATGGTCTTATTATATCTGCTGTAGTTTCATAGGTTATCTACCTTCCTTCAGGGTTTATTTTGCAAGAAAACCACTAGCTAACACTATGATTATAGTATTCGAAGTGATTTCCCATGCATTCCCTCTTCTATGTGGATTATGGATCTGCTTCAGCTTCACCATAATCATCAGATTTCTCACCTTCATGCTTCTTATGTACTAAAGTACCCTTCTGTTGAGGTAAAGCATGAGTTTTGATTGGGACTTCCTTCAGAGTATTGTGGTTACTTCCCACAACTTTGTTTCCTTATTTTGATGAACCTTCATCTTGTCTTCAGAATCTTCAGAATTCGTCACTTCCTCACACGTTTACAATTACCCTCTAGATCTTTAACATCAAGTAGGAACTTGATAGTGCAACATGCATTTGCATATCAAAGTCAAACTTCATGTATGGATCTAGTCAAACAATGAAAATCCAATAAAATCCAAGAAGATTCAGCTTTGTGCTTATAATACACATCATCATAAGCCTGAATATAATAGTTGAGTAAGACATCTCTAAACATCAGGCTGAGATGTGTAGTATATAACACCACATAAGATAGGTTATATTGTGATACTTAGCACATAAATTTGGGCATTCTACTATTTGTCTTGACATTTACCTGAATTGCACAATTGCAATGAGATAACTTGAAACAGAGTGGTCTAGGATAGTTGTGGTTGACCTAATTTTGTTTGGAAGTACTAACAAAGTATTATACCATATATAAGTGCTATTGAGGATTATTTTGTATGATACCACTAGTTCTAATATGGTTATTCTGAATACATATTTATTAGGATATAGTTCCTATACTTCTAAGCGTTTCTACCATAAGCATATGGTCATGATGTGCTTGGCACACTTCCCATGGTTTCGGAACATAGTACTTGCACTATTGTCTGGCTTCTTATTGTTCTCTTCCTAAATGTTTATGATGTTCTATTCCATCACATAATGATTCTCAAGTGAATCATATGTGATTACTATTTCTACCATGTAAGTAGACATATTTTATTCCTATCATTCTTCCTTACTTCCCATGATTGACTCATCATGATCTATACTACCTTAAATAACTTATAGTTATCACTTACTATCAATTATTTCACATGACTAGATAATTTTACTTACTCATTACTTAACTTGGTCTACATCTTCTATTAAGATATCTTAATTATCTTCATCACTTGATATAACTTCTAGTGCAGGTCTGAGTAATTCTTGTTTAACTATAACCTGTGTTGGTACACATCTTCCAATAGGATATTTTCCTTATGGTTGTATCCTCTCTTTGGACTACCATGTATTGTATACCAACTGTGATCTACTCATCTATTGTTTTAAGGACTTATTGATATACTACATGTTTGAGATAGTTGACTAACTTTACTTTGGAAAGATTGGTAAGAAATGTTGACTCAAGTGTGTCAGGATTATTCTCAAGTGAATATCCATCTCAAGTCATTAGAAGATTTGGTTTAACTAAGACAACTTCCTATAGACACTACCAATCCTATAGGTCTCCTTTAAAGGGTTTTAATCCTAAGGTCAAAGCATTTGCTCTGATACCAACTGTGGTGACCCGGCATACCACTGCATGGTGTAGTATGCAAGTCTGATATAACACCAATGAAACACCGTTCCACTAGTATTATATCGCTCAGAGTGGTACAACAGAAACATATGCGGGTCCAAGGCATGTCTATGGAATTACAACATTGACTCTATTACATAAGATCAGCACAGCCTCCTACTTTACAATGAGGTAAATCTGCAAATAAACTCCAGAAGAACGACTCGTAGTCTAATTCTATCACGAACTCTATCTGTAGAGTATTTGACTAGCTATAGAGGCTAAGAATAGATTCTAGCTAAGTAGGAGCTAGGTTGAGGAAGCTAGTTCCTTTCTACTGCTAATCTAGGTTTTCTCCTTGTTGGATGACATATCTGACTCATTGTGACAGGGTCTGTCTCGTGAAGTAGTTGTTGGCTCCTTGGCCTTCGAGTTGCACTGTAGATCCTCCTTCGATGCCTCCATATCTAAGCAGGGGATTTAAGAGTGGGATGAGTACGAGCGTACTCAACAAGTTCATTATAGGAAAGAGGTGTTTAATGCACTAGCTACAGCATTAGACCAGAAAGTCTAATACCAATGCAAGTTTTCATAACCATTTCTTCAAAAGGTTGCTTTTATTCAGAAGAACTATGTCCGTCAGCCTTCACCGGTTTACTAGAACTTCATGGAGCTCCTTTCCGAGCGCGTTCGCGATTCCATATCCCGGAACAGGGAGTGACAGGTCACGGTTCTTTACACTCTGCAGAGGTGTGTTGCTTTACCCATAAGAGATCTTAACCTTGGTGCCAACCAAGCTGCAGGCTTGTCCACACTTCCTATGGTGTGAGGCCCGGTATAAGGTCTAGCCAATCATGTTCCTCCGCTACCTCGAACACCCACCCTTTGTTGCATGCCCTGACCCTGGGTCCTCGCCGGTCCCATTATTCCCACTCACGGGTGGACCCGACCACGACGACGGTTGGGATCGAACCAAACTCCTTCGCCGTAGCTGCAACCCATCATAGACCGCAATACCGTGGGGACTTTAGGCTTCCCCAGCCCACCGCTTGCACTTCGAGCGACAAGTGTCTACGGACTATGCCGTGGGGACTTAAGGCTTCCCCAGCCCACCGCTTGCCCTGACAGATACAAGTGTCTACGGTAAAGCGCATCCGTTGATGAACGAGAGGTGGAAACACTTTTGACTATTCCGTCCCACTCCGGATCTTATGGTTAACACGGATATTACGGCACAAGAATCACTGGCGACATTTGTTGTTTAATCCTAGATGGATATAAGCCCGTGCAATGGAACCTCCACCATATCAACACAATCCATGGTTCCATTGCCCACCACATAGTCATATTCATAGTTATGAAAGTAGTGGTTTTGATTTTTGTGCAATAGTGAAAACCATAATACTTTGCAAGTAATTTGATAAAAATACTCAATTGACATGAGCAAGTGATGAACTTGCCTTTCTTGACTGCAAGATTATGCAGTCAAGGTCTTCGATACGTAGTAACTCCAAATTCTGAAATAACATCATCGTCCGGTAAGGACGATGTTCAAAAGATTGGCAAGAATGCAATAATGCATAAGTATGAGATGCAATCGCTCTAAGCGTGGCCTAACCCCGATGATTTAGGACCAGTGAGTTGTAATGATTAGTCCAGGGTGTGTTGCACTTTTAGAGTGATTCACAAATAAGGTTCTTATTCAGGGTTGTGTTGTTTTAGAATTATAAGCAGGTGGCAAAAATGAATAGTAACAACCATACACAACCAGGAATAGTAGCTGTATAATAAGTAAAGAGCAGTTGTCAATTTTAAGTCCTATAATACATGGTTGATGATTCCTTATTATATAATTCAAAAGAATAACTTTTGAAGAACATGTTCTTAAATAAAGAACAAGTATGGTAATTAGGTTGGGTTTCTATGGTTGGCTATGGTTTCAGGTAGTTGCTGGATTAAATATTAGATGGATCCCAACAAAGTTGGATTCATCAACACCTAGGCTTGTAAGGTTAAGATAAGCCTAGGTATCCTAAGCAATTCATTATACAGGTTGTTGTCAAGGTTGGTTTATCTTGCTAGTGATAGCTGGCTATGGTTTATAGGTCCTTATAAGCAGGGTTGGTGATTTCCTAAATATGATGTTAATAATTATCCCACACTAATAGGGTTTAGTGTGTATGGGATATGATGTCAATATTAGCATGGTTGCTATTGGAGTTCATCACAATGGTGTGATGCTAGTTAAGGTTAATTATAGATGAGATCCTTGTGATAGGAACTAGGTTTGATTAAGATGAACACATGGGATACTTATTAGTAGTGATGGGGTTCCCATATGTTATGTGGATTTGAACAAGCATTTAGTTGCTAAATATGAATCTATGGTTACTAATGAAGTAACATGATCACATGTTACTTAGGGTTCATGTTTGGGAATAATTTAGGGTTCATATGAAATAGTGGAGCTAAGGTTCCTAATTGAATTAGGGTTTTAGGTTTTCACATGAAATGATGAATTCCTGTTTTCCTACCATATGGAACTAGGGTTTTCTAATTACCCTATAATTCTATGATTAATAACTTCAATTTAAAGTTGAAGTTATTAATAATTTGGGCATAAAAATAATATTGCATTTGGCATTTTATTATTTTTAAACAAATAATATTTAAGGTAATTATTAATTAGGGTTTAAATCCTCCTAATAAGGATTTAATAAGTTGATATAAAAGGAAATTAATTTTAATGATTTCCTTAATTACTTACTGGTTTTTAATTATTTTATGAAGTTTTACTAATTATTGAATTTTAATTGAATTTAGAATTAAAATTAAAGGCTTAATTAACAGGTATTAAACAATTAAATTTTTATTAAAAATAAAAATTTCATTTTATATTTTTATTGGGTAGAGTTTACTTTTCTATGAATTTTGATGTATCATTTATATTTTTCTGAGCTATTTTGAATTTTATATGATTTGACAAAAGTTTCAGTAATTTGAAGGATTTAAATTAACACTGGAAAAGCTAACTACACCCGGTCTATGCTACCCCTAGCCACAGACTGGTGGACCTAGGTCCAGCGTGGCAGCCACGTTGGCTTTGACCATGGTCAAAATTGAGGAGGGCTTGGAGGCTTACTGCCGGCGAGCAAATCGTCGACGGCGGTGGCTCTGTGGTGCTCCCGCGGATGAGAGAGTACTTTAATCCGAAGCAAAACAGCGAGGGGAATACAGTGGTGGTCTCGCCGCCACTTTATGGCCACCGGAGCTTGGCCGGTGACGGTGTACCGCGGCGGCGGAGATAGGCGCGTGCGGCGGTGACGCTACGATGCCTAATCGATCAAGGCGAGCACACTGGATGATCGAGGAGCTCACCAGGAGTCTGTAGAACTTGACGGCGAGCTTAATGGTGGACGGCATCGCCGGATTTCGTCTGCGCCGGTGTCGGGGAAGACGAGGTCGTCGGCGACGATTCTCAGCGTGGCTGCTCGATTCTTTTTGCGGGATTAACAAGTCAAGGACGGTGGTCACAATAGTGTCCACGGCGAGGTTGGGGATGGTCTCTATCGACGGCGAGGTTGAACGGCCGGTGACTAGGGTTTCGGCAAGGGCAAGAAATTAAGCAGTGAAGAAGAAGAACTCGAGGCTGGTTCCATTCGGAGGCTTTTATACTGCGCTGTGGAGATCGCCACGCCACGAGCTCAAGCACTGGGAGGTCGCCAGCGAGACGACGAAGCCGGGCACGTCGTCGTGCTGGCCTCCAGCACACGGAGAGGATGGGGATGACCCTCCCCCGATCTTTTGACGAAGCGGTATTTGACTTGGGCTGTTTCTGGTGTTGGGCTACGGTTTGCGGCAGTCTTGGGCTGCTTAGTGGGTTGTGGTGCTGGGCGGTTTACTGGGCTGCTCTGTTGGGCTGCACGGCCAGGTAAGGGTCCAGGTGGTTTTTCCCCCTTCTCTTCTTTTTCTGTTTTATTTTCTGTTTTCAATTCTGGTTTTTATAATTCAAATTTGAATCTTCTTATTTTGCAGGTGTTTGACAATTGATATTAGGATTTGATAACAATGGTCACTGCATTATTTTATTGCTCAAGACAAATGTGTAATGCATGATTTTGTTTGTATCCTTGTGGTTTCCTTTTTACATTTTTAATTTAGCCATGAATTTATGTGGCCTTTGAAACTCCTTTTCCTCCTTGCGATACAGCTTTCTTTTGGATTATTTAAAGTGTATAATTAGTGCTCAAAGCATTTTAAAGATTATTATAAGGTCTTGGGTTCTTAATTGAGAGTTTGTTTCACTTACATATTATTTTATGGAATCACCTATTTATTGTAGTTTTGTAAATTCTCTTATAACCCCCTTTTAAGATGAATACTATTATTAATATTGAAAATGTCTAGAGTAAATATTGTTCTCATAATGGTTTGGTCTTGACTACAAAGGTAAGTGATTGATCACCTCACATGGTGTTAAATAAAGGGTTTCAACTGTGTTCATCTTATGCTCCATAATTAAGTCTAGGATTTAACTAGTGAGCAATCCTAGGGTTCTAAGCATATTCACCTAATGGGAATTGGTTTGAATCGCAATTATGGCCTGGTTTTATATTATGAGCACCATAGTGATACATAAACCAGTGTTGACATTTAATTCAAGGTTATAGAAATGAGATGACACCATATTGCATGCTAGGGTTTAATCTTCCCTAACCATGGTAAGGTGTTTACTTACTTAATATTTCATGTGCTTCCTAGTTACTAAGGATTTGAGAAGTGGTTTTATCTTCTACCAATTAACTTCTATTATTAACCTCACTTTATCATTAAGGTAACTACAATGGTTATAGTTCTTTTTATAGTTAACTTTGGTCATATGGGTATATGGTTTCTCACCATATAAAGCATAGAGTTTAACTCTAAGGTTTTCTTAGGTTGTTTAATTTATGAAGTATGGATATGGTAGGATTCTACTTATGATCACCAAGTGGTTCACAAGTTAAGGTTGGGATACAAGCCTAAGGTTGCTTACTAGTGATCTCCCAGTAATTTCATGTGGAGATGAGATCTACTTATCCTATTAGGGTTTATTCTCAATATCTCAAGTTCTTAGGGTTTATGATCATTACTGAATTAATAATGATCAAGGTTTGGCTTCCTAAGGATCTCTCATTAAATGGGGTTCTCACTTCCATGATCAAGTATTGTCTTGATCAGCTAAGGTATAGTACTTATACTTTACTTTCTTGGATGAGACTACTATGGTTGCCTCTAAAGCTTATATCCCAGGAGAATTGCCTGAGATATTATGTTAGGGTTCTACTCAACAATGATGATATGATCATCTGGTTATAAGAATAGTTCTCTCTCTCAAATCCAGGTGTTGCCTCATCTATTTTTAGTGTAACTCCATAGCTTGAGTTCTCTCATATAGGAATGGTTTATTCTAGGGTTTATGGTGTACTCCTAATATTTATTTAGGTTGTTGAGCTAAAGATTCAATTGTCTAACTTAGTTGGATTAGTCCAACCCTTATTTCACTAATTCATGGATATAGTCTTATTCCACTTGGTATTTGGTTATCTCACCACTCCAAGATGAAATGGTTTACAACCCAATTCTTTAGTTCAAAGATTATCTCACCACTCCAAGATGAAATGGTTTACAACCCAATTCTTTAGTTCAAAGATTGTCCTCTATTCATTAATAGGTAAAGCTAAAATTGATATGAATGGGCTCTCTCACTTGGGAAGGACTTCAGTACTAACCTAAGGTTATTCTCCAAAGATAATTATGTGGTCACCAATATCTATGGTTAATCTAAATGGGTTCTCTCTTTAGGGGAGGTCTTGAATAATATCCTAGGGTTTCTTTTTAAGATGATGATTTGAATACTTGGATGCATATCCAGGGTTTGCCTTTAGGTTTGTCATTGCTTCCATAAATGAACTAGGACTCTCACCTCTCTAGGTTTGATGTATAATAACATGGAATAGAGATAGGTATATCTTTCTAGAGTTAATCTCCTTGTTATGTTTCCAAGAATAAAGTAGAATGAATACCATGAGGTTCATGGTAGGATCAAGAATTGGTTTAGGACATGGAAAAGATAAGTCAAGAATGTTTTCTCCATTTTATTGTTACTTGGTTTGTTATTGACAAATGTTCTTGTGTTATGGCAATGATTACCATATTATGATCTTTTATAAGATCAAGAAATTGATCATTGAGTAATGTGTTGTTGTGTTGATTATTAGTTCCATTTGATCTAACCCCTTAGATCAAATCATCTCTTCCCAAAACAAGGTTTAAGCAAAGTCACATTGAGGTTTATAGCGCTTGACTTGATGAGCTACTTCAATTCCACCAAGGTCAAGTGAAACTTGATTCATGGATTGTTTTACTTTAAAGCGCGAAAATTCCCCAGATTTTCTATGCATGAATGCAATGCACACATCTGTTTCCTCTATTTTTGTAACCCCAATACCTGGGATATTACAATTTCTGAAACCAAAAACAGCAGAAAACAGGAATTGGCACTTCGGCATCTCGTCAATAGGTTAGTTCCGGAAAACGCATAAAATCATCATAAAGTGTGAACAAAACATGTAGGTATTGTCATAAAACAAGCATGGAACATAAGAAATTATCGATAACGTATCAGCATCCCCAAGCTTAGTTCCTACTCGTCCCGAGTAGGTAAACGATAACAAAGATAATTTCTGAAGTGACATGCTACCAACATGATCTTAATCATACTATTGTAAAGCATATGAGATGAATGCAGCGATCCAAAGCAATGATAAAGATAATGGTTAAACAACTGAATCATATAGCAAAGACTTTTCATGAATAGTACTTTCAAGACAAGCATCAATAAGTCTTGCATAAGAGTTAACTCATAAAGCAATAAATTCATAGTAAAGGTATTGAAGCAACACAAAGGAAGATTAAGTTTCAGCGGTTGCTTTCAACTTGTAACATGTATATCTCATGGATAGTTGTCAACATAAAGTAATATGATGAATGCAAATATGCAAGTATGTAAGAATCAATGCACAGTTAACACAAGTGTTTGCTTCTTGAGGTGGGAGGAAATAGGTAAACTGACTCAACATAAAAGTAAAAGAAAGGCCCTTCGAAGAGGGAAGCATTGATTACTATATTTGTGCTAGAGCTTTTATTTTGAAAACATAAAGAGAGCATAAAAGTAAAGTTTTGAGAGGTGTTTGTTGTTGTCAACGAATGGTAGTGGGCACTCTAACCCCCTTGCCAGACAAACCTTCAAAGAGAGGCTCCCATGAAACATTTTTATTTTTGAGTGGCACTCCTTCCAACCTTTCTTTCACAAACCATGGCTAAACGAATCCTCGGGTGCCTGCCAACAATCTCATACCATGAAGGAGTGCCTTTTTATTTTAGTTTTATTTAGATGACACTCCTCCCCACCTTTGCTTTCTCAAGCCATGGATAACCGAATCCTCGGGTGCCGTCCAACAATCACATACCATGGAGGAGTGTCTATTTTTTTGTAAAATTATGAATGTTAATTAATTTGGGACTGGGAATCCCATTGCCAGCTCTTTTTGCAAAATTATTGGATAAGCGGATGAAGCCACTAGTCCATTGGTGAAAGTTGCCCAACAAGATTGAAAGATAAACACCACATACTTCCTCATGAGCTATAAAACATTGACACAAATAAGAGGTAATAACTTTTGAAGTGTTTAAAGATAGCACTCAAGCAATTTACTTTGGAATGGCGGAGAAATACCATGTAGTAGGTAGGTATGGTGGACACGAATGGCATAGTTTTTGGCTCAATGATTTTGGATGCATGAGAAGTATTCCCTCTCAATACAAGGCTTAGGCTAGCAAGGTTGTTTGAAGCAAACACAAGTATGAACTAGTACATCAAAACTCACATAAAAAACATATTGCAAGCATTATAAGACTATACATTGTCTTCCTTGTTGTTCAAACACCTTTACCAGAAAATATCTAGACCTTAGAGAGACCAATCATGCAAACCAAATTTTAACCAGCTCTATGTATTTCTTCACTAATAGGTGCAAAGTATATGATGCAAGAGCTTAAACATGAGCACAACAATTGCCAAGTATCACATTATTCAAGACATCATACCAATTACTACATGTAGTATTTCCCGTTTCCAACCATATAACAATTAACGAAGCAGTTTCAACCTTCGCCATGAAAATTAAAAGCTAAGAACACATGTGTTCATACGAACCAGCGAAGCGTGTCTCTCTCCCACACAAGCATGAATTTATTCAAACAAAACAAAAATAAAAACAAACAGACGCTCCAAGTAAAGTACATAAGATGTGGCCGAATAAAAATATAGTTTCAAGGGAGGAACCTGATAATTTTGTCGATGAAGAAGGGGATGTCTTGGGAATCCCCAAGCTTAGATGCTTGATTCTTCTTGAAATATGCAGGGATGAACCACCGGGGCATCCCCAAGCTTAGAGCTTTCACTCTCCTTGATCATATTGTATCATCCTCCTCTCTTGATCCTTGAAAACTTCCTCCACACCAAACTCGAAACAAACTCATTAGAGGGTTAGTGCATAATCAAAAACTCACATGTTCAGAGGTGACACAATAATTCTTAACACTTCTGGACATTTCTCAAAGCTACTGGAAGTCAATGGAACAAAGAAATCCATCCCACATAGCAAAAGAGGCAATGCGAAATAAAAAGGCAGAATCTGTCAAAATAGAACAGTCCGTAAAGACGAATTTTATTGAGGTACCAGACTTGCTCAAATGAAAATGCTCAAATTGAATGAAAGTTGCTTACATATCTGAGGATCACTTACGTAAATTGGCATAATTTTCTGAGTTACCTACAGAGAATTAGGCCCAGATTCGTGACAGCAAGAAATCTGTTTCTGCGCAGTAATCCAAATCTAGTATGAACCTTACTATCAAAGACTTTACTTGGCACAACAATGCAATAAAATAAGATAAGGAGAGGTTTCTACAGTAGTAACAACTTCCAAGACTCAAATATAAAACAAAGTTACTGTAGCAAAATAAACACATGGGTTATCTCCCAAGAAGTTCTTTCTTTATAGCCATTAAGATGGGCTCAGCAGTTTTAATGATGCACTCGTAAGAAATAGTATTTGAAGCAAAAGAGAGCATCAAGAGGCAAATAAGAAACACTTTTAAGCCTAACATGCTTCCTATGAAAAGGAATCTTGTGAATAAATAAGTTCATGAAGAGCAAAGTAACAAGCATAGGAAGATAGAACAAGTGTAGCTTCAAAAATTTCAGCACATAGAGAGGTGTTTTAGTAACATGAAAATTTCTACACCCATATTTTCCTCTCTCATAATAACTTTCAGTAGCATCATGAGCAAACTCAACAATATAACTATCACATAAAGCATTCTTATCATGAGTCTCATGCATAAAATTATTACTACTCCCAACATAAGCATAATCAATTTTATTAGTAATAGTGGGAGCAAATTCAACAAAGTAGCTATCATTATTATTTTAATCATCAAATATAGGAGGCATATTGTAATCATAATCAAATTTATCCTCCATAACAGGCGGTACTAAAAGACTACTATCATTATAATCATCATAAATAGGAGGCAAAGTATCATCAAAGTAAATTTTCTCCTCAATGCTTGGGGGACTAAAAAGATCATGCTCATCAAAACCAGCTTCCCCAAGCTTAGAACTTTCTATATCATTAGCAACAATGGCATTCAAAGTGTTCATACTAATATGTTCCATGGGTTTTTTAATTTTCGCATCAAACCATCCATGTCTTAACTTAGGAAAAAGAATAAAAAGCTCCATGTTGCTTTCCATTATGCCAAACTAGTGTAAAACAAGAAACAAAAAGATGCAATTGCAGGATCTAAAGGAAATAGCTTCGAGTACTTACAACGGCGCCGGAAAATAGCTTAGTAGCCGAGATCCGGAGTGTGAGTACCTTTTACCTTTCCTCCCCGGCAACGGCGCCAGAAAAGTGTTTGATGTCTACGGTTGCTTCTATTCTTGTAGACAGTGTTGGGCCTCCAAGAGCAGAGGTTTGTAGAACAGCAGCAAGTTTCCCTTAAGTGGATCACCCAAGGTTTATCGAACTCAGGGAGGAAGAGGTCAAAGATATCCCTCTCAAGCAACCCTGCGATCACAATGCAAGAAGTCTCTTGTGTCCCCAACACACCTAATACACTTGTCAGATGTATAGGTGCACTAGTTCGGCGAAGAGATAGTGAAATACAGGTGGTATGAATGTATATGAGCAGTAGTAACGGCACCAGAAAATAGCTTGATGCTACAACTGGCGTGTGGTTGATGGTGGTAATATTGCAGGCAGTAGAGATGCAGTAGAACAGTAAACAAGCGATGATTGCAGTATTTGGAAACAAGGCCTAGGGATTATACTTTCACTAGTGGACACTCTCATCATTGATCACATAACAGAATAAATAGATAAATGCTATACTCTACACTCTCTTGTTGGATGATGAACACCACTAGTTGTGTAGGATTACACGAACCCTCAATGCCGGAGTTAACAAGCTCCACAATATTCGATATTCATGTTTAAATAACCTTAGAGTGCACGATAGATCAACACAACTAAACCAAGTACTAACATAGCATGCACACTGTCACCATCACACTATGAAGGAGGCATAGATCACATCAATACTATCATAGCAATAGTTAACTTCATAATCTACAAGAGATCACAATCATAACCTACGCCAAGTACTACACGATGCACACACTGTCACCATTACACCGTGCAGGAGGAATAGAGTACTTTAATAACATCACTAGAGTAGCACATAGATGAATAGTAATACAAAACTCATATGAATCTCAATCATGTAAGGCAGCTCATGAGATCATTGTATTGAAGTACATAGGAGAGAGATTACCACATAGCTACCTGTACAGCCCTTAGTCTCGATGGAGAACTACTCCATCCTCATGGGAGACAGTAGCGTTGAAGAAGATGGCAGTGGAGATGGAAGCGGTGTCGATGGAGAAGCCTTCCGGGGGCACTTCCCCGTCCCGGCGGCGTGCCGGAACAGAGGCTCCTGTCCCCCAGATCTTGGCTTCGCGATGGCGGCGGCTCTGGAAGGTTTCTCATACCGTGGCTTTTCCGTATCGAAGATTTAGGCCAGGGACCTTTATATAGGCGAAGAGGCGGAGTCGGAAGGTCGACGAGGCGGTGTCACAGTAGGGCGGCGCGGCCAGGGCCTGGGCCACGCCAGCCTACTGTCTGGTGGGCCTGTGGCCCCCATCTGGCGACTCTCGGGTGTTCTGTAAGCTTCGTCCAATTCTAAGACTCTGGGCGTTGATTTCGTCCAATTCCGAGAATATTTCCTTACTAGGATTTCTGAAACCAAAAACAGCAGAAAACAGGAACTGGCACTTCGGCATCTCGTCAATAGGTTAGTTCCGGAAAACGCATAAAATCATCATAAAGTGTGAACAAAACATGTAGGTATTGTCATAAAATAAGCATGGAACATAAGAAATTATCGATGCGTCGGAGACGTATCAATATGACATAAAGTATGCATAAAACATGTAGGTATCATCAATAAAGTAGCATGGAACATAAGAAATTATCGATACGTTGGAGACGTATCAGCATCCCCAAGCTTAGTTCCTACTCGTCCCGAGTAGGTAAACGATAACAAAGATAATTTCTGAAGTGACATGCCATCATAATCTTGATCAATACTATTGTAAGCATATGTAATGAATGCAGCGATCCAAAGAAATGGTAAAGACAATGAGTAAACAACTGAATCATATAGCAAAGACTTTTCATGAATAGTACTTTCAAGACAAGCATCAATAAGTCTTGCATAAGAGTTAACTCATAAAGCAATAAATTCATAGTAAAGGTGTTGAAGCAACACAAAGGAAGATTAAGTTTCAGCGGTTGCTTTCAACTTGTAACATGTATATCTCATGGATAGTTGTCAACAAAAAGTAGTATGATGAATGCAAATATGCAAGCATGTAAGAATCAATGCACAGTTAACACAAGTGTTTGCTTCTTGAGATGGGAGGAAATAGGTAAACTGACTCAACATAAAAGTAGAAGAAAGGCCCTTCAAAGAGGGAAGCATCGATTGCTATATTTGTGCTAGAGATTTTATTTTGAAAACAAGAAAAAAATTTGTCAACGGTAGTAATAAAGCATATGTGTTATGTAAATTATATCCTACAAGTTGCAAGCCTCATGCATAGTATACCAATAGTGCCCGCACCTTGTCCTAATTAGCTCGGATTACCTGGATTATCACCGCAATACATATGTTTTAACCAAGTATCATAAAGGGGTACCTCTATGCCGCCTGTACAAAGGTCTAAGGAGAAAGCTCGCATTGGATTTCTCGCTTTTGATTATTCTCAACTTAGACATCCATACCAGGACAACATAGACAACAGATAATGGACTCCTCTTTAATGCTTAAGCATTCAACAACAATTAATTTTCTCATTAGAGATTGAGGATTGTTGTCCAAAACTGAAACTTCCACCATGAATCATGGCTTTAGTTAGCGGCCCAATGTTCTTATCTAACAATATGCATGCTCAAACCATTCAACTCATGGTAAATCGCCCTTACTTCAGACAAGGCGAACATGCATATCAACTCACATGATATTCAACAAAGAGTAGTTGATGGCGTCCCCAGGAACATGGTTATCGCACATCAAGCAACTTAATAAGAAATAAGATACATAAGTACATATTCAATACCACAATAGTTTTTAGGCTATTTGTCCCATGAGCTATATATTGCAAAGACTAAGGATAGAAATTTAAAGGTAGCACTCAAGCAATTTACTTTGGAATGGCGGAGAAATACCATGTAGTAGGTAGGTATGGTGGACACAAATGGCATAGTTATTGGCTCAAGGATTTGGATGCACGAGAAGTAATCCTTCTCAATACAAGGCTTAGGCTAGCAAGGTTATTTGAAGCAAACACAAGCATGAACCGGTACAGCAAAACTCACATAAAAACATATTGCACGCATTATAAGACTCTACACTGTCATCCTTGTTGCTCAAACCCCTTACTAGAAAGTATCTAGACTTTAGAGAGACCAATCATGCAAACCAAATTTCAACAAGCTCTATGCATTTCTTCACTAATAGGTGCAAAGTATACGATGCAAGAGCTTAAACATGATCTATAAAAATTGCCAAGTATCAAATTATCCAAGACATTCTACCAATTACCACATGTAGCATTTCCCGTTTCCAACCATATAACAATTAACGAAGCAGTTTATCCTTCGCCATGAACATTATGAGTAAAGCCTAAGGACATATTTGTCCATATGCAACAGCGGAGCGTGTCTCTCTCCCACACAATGAATGCTAGGATCCATTTTATTCAAACAAAAAAAAACAAAAAACAAACAGACGTTCCAAGCAAAGTACATAAGATGTGACGGAATAAAAATATAGTTTCAGTAGAGGAACCTGATAATGTTGTCGATGAAGAAGGGGATGCCTTGGGCATCCCCAAGCTTAGATGCTTGAGTCTTCTTGAAATATGCAGGGATGAACCACCGGGGCATCCCCAAGCTTAGAGCTTTCACTCTCCTTGATTATATTGTATCATCCTCCTCTCTTGATCCTTGAAAACTTCCTCCACACCAAACTCAAAACAACTCATTAGAGGGTTAGTGCACAATCAAAATCCACATGTTCAGGGGTGACATAATAATTCTTAACACTTCTGGACATTGCACAAAGCTACTGAAATTTAATGGAACAAAGAAATCCATCAAGCATAGCAAAACAGGCAATGCGAAATAAAAGGCAGAATCTGTCAAAATAGAACAGTCCGTGAAGACGAATTTTTACGAGGCACCAGACTTGGTCAAATGAAAATGCTCAAATTTAATGAAAGTTACGCACATATCTGAGGATCACTCACGTAAATTGGCAGAATTTTCTGAGTTACCTACAGAGAATTCAACCCAGATTCGTGACAGCAAGAAATCTGTTTCTGCGCAGTAATCCAAATCTAGTATGAACCTTACTATCAAAGACTTTACTTGGCACAACAATGCAACAAAATTAAGATAAGGAGAGGTTGCTACAGTAGTAACAACTTCCTAGACTCAAATATAAAACAAAAGTACTGTAGTAAAATCATGGGTTGTCTCCCATAAGCGCTTTTCTTTAACGCCTTTCAGCTAGGCGCAGAAAGTGTGTATCAAGTATTATCAAGAGGCGAAGTATCAACATTACCTCGGGCTTTACGCCTACCCTTCTTATTCTTTTTCTTACTCTTTGATTTAGGGAACACATGTATACCCCCCGGTGTAGAGGTGAATTTTAGGGTGCCTTCTCCCACATTTATGACTGCTCCCGATAGTTTCAGCAGGGATCTTCCGAGTGTGATTTGTCCTGTTCCTACACATTCAATAACAAGATAATCAGTGGATACTGTTCTCCCAAGAATGGTTGTATGCACACCCTCGGCTATTCCCTTAGGAATTATAACAGAGTTATCAATAAGAGTTATTCCTTCTCCCCCTTCAACGAGTCCCCAAAGTGTCAAAGATTCATAAATACTCTTAGGCATAAGGCAAAATTCAGACATAATATCACAATTGGCATGAAAAGTTTCACCACCGATAACAACTTTAATAGTAGGGTCCCATATTGAAGGTTCAGAGTTCACTAAAACTTGATCAAGACGGTTACGAACATAGCTATAATTTTCTTTCAAGCAAGATGCACTTGTCTCAAGAGTGTTTAATCTATTATAAATGCTAATAAGAGCTGAATCAAAGTTATTAGCTGCACTATGTAATGCAACCAAATTTTTTATGGCATTAAAAGCTTGATCCCCATTGCAATGAAGGAAATCTCCTCCCACTACAGCATCCAAGACATATCTATAGCGAATCATAAGCCCAAAATAAAAGTTACTAAGGAGCAAACTTAGAGTCATTTGAGGTTCAGCTTTACGATAAGAATCAAAAATTCTGTACCAAGCATCTTTAAAACTCTCCTCATCCCCTTGTTTAAAAGTGAAGACTAATTCCTCAGGTGAAGAAGTAACAGGTGCAGAACTAGACATGGTAACAAAAGTAAAATGCAAGTAACTAATTTTTTTTGTGTTTTTTTTAATATGGAGAATGCAAACAAGAAAATAAATAAAGTAAAGCTAGCAACTAATTTTTTTGTGTTTTGATATAATGCAGCAAACAAAATAGTAAATAAAATAAAGCAAGACAAAAACAAAGTAAAGAGATTGGAAGTGGAGACTCCCCTTGCAGCGTGTCTTGATCTCCCCGGCAACGGCGCCAGAAAAGAGCCTTGATGCTAGCACGCAGTCGACGTGCCCGTTGGGAACCCCAAGCGGAAGGTATGATGCGTACAACGGCAAGTTTTCCCTCAGTAAGAAACCAAGGTTTATCGAACCAGTAGGAGCCAAGAAGCACGTTGAAGGTTGATGGCGGCGAAGTGTAGTGCGGCACAACACCAGGGATTCCGGCGCCAACGTGGAACCTGCACAACACAACCAAAGTACTTTGCCCCAACGTAACAGTGAGGTTGTCAATCTCACCGACTTGCTGTAACAAAGGATTAGATGTATAGTGTGGATGATGATGTTTGCAGAGAACAGTAGAACGAGTATTGCAGTAGATTGTATTCGATGTAAAAGAATGGACCGGGGTCCACAGTTCACTAGAGGTGTCTCTCCCATAAGAATTAGCATGTTGGGTGATCAAATTACAGTTGGGCAATTGACAAATAGGGAGGGCATGACAATGCACATACATGTTATGATGAGTATTGTGAGATTTAATTGGGCATTACGACAAAGTACATAGACCGCTATCCAGCATGCATCTATGCCTAAAAAGTCTACCTTCAGGTTATCATCCGAACACCTTCCAGTATTAAGTTGCAAACAACAGACAATTGCATTAAGTATGGTGCGTAATGTAATCAACACAAATATCCTTAGACAAAGCATCGATGTTTTATCCCTAGTGGCAACAGCACATCCACAACCTTAGAACTTTCTGTCACTGTCCCAGATTTAATGGAGGCATGAACCCACTATCGAGCATAAATACTCCCTCTTGGAGTTACAAGCAAAAACTTGGCCAGAGCCTCTACTAGCAACGGAGAGCATGCAAGATCATAAACAACACATGATAGATTGATAATCAACATAGCATAGCGTTCACTATTCATCGGATCCCAACAAACACAACATATAGTATTACAGATAGATGATCTTGATCATGTTAGGCAGCTCACAAGATCCGACAATGATAGAACAATGAGGAGAAGACAACAATCTAGCTACTGCTATGGACCCATAGTCCAGGGGTGAACTACTCACACATCACTCCGGAGGCGACCATGGCGGTGTAGAGTCCTCCGGGAGATGATTCCCCTCTCCGGCAGGGTGCCGGAGGCGATCTCCTGAATCCCCCGAGATGGGATTGGCGGCGGCGGCGTCTCTGGAAGGTTTTCCGTATCGTGGCTCTCGGTACTGGGGGTTTCGCGACGAAGGCTTTAAGTAGGCGGATGGGTAGGTCAGGGGGCGTCACGAGGGGCCCACACACTAGGGCGGCGTGGGCCCCTCCTTGGCCGCGGCGCCTTGGTGTGTCGCCACCTCGTGGCCCCACTTCGTTTCCTCTCCGGACTTCTGGAAGCTTCGTGGAAAAATAGGCCCCTGGGCGTTGATTTCGTCCAATTCCGAGAATATTTCCTTACTAGGATTTCTGAAACCAAAAACAGCAGAAACAAAGAATCGGCTCTTCAAAGATCTCGTTAATAGGTTAGTGCCGGAAAATGCATAAATATGACATAAAGTATGCATAAAACATGTAGGTATCATCAATAAAGTAGCATGAAACATAAGAAATTATCGATACGTTGGAGACGTATCACCCAGCCACTGCAACAACGCACCACCCTAATATGGCAGTACGGATGCACACAACCAAAAAAGGAAAAGAAAACTAAGAAACAAAAGTCCCGCTACAGTATCTCGGGCCTAACAACAGCAATACATCCACCGCCATGAAAACACCTGAATTACAGACTCTCCAAAAAACGATGCCTCCAAGAAGGGAACAGTGCTCAAACACCGTCGTCGCCCGATCAAAGATCTTAGGTTTTCACCCTGAAGATAGTCCCCGCTCTCAAAACAATGCCTCCACCAAGGTCACTGTCAGGCACAACTAGTTAAGGCCAGACCTTGGGTTTTCACCCTGAAAGGTAGGACTCCGCGTTTCACCTGTGTTGTCACCCCCACTTTCATACCGCTGCTGTGAAGCCCGGACACCAAGCAAGCCCCTCAACAGCGCGGAGACTTGAACCTCCCTTAGCTAGTCCTCCCCTCCGGCCTTCATGAAATTCTCTTCTTTCGACTTTTATCATGGATCCATAGTCACTTGATGTCAACACAGAAAAAGAGCTTCACGCCGCTCCCTCCAGAACAAAATGGTCGGAATAAACGCATAAGTGCGCACGACCAAATACCTCCGATCCAGCAAACTCCAAGCAAAGCACTGTTACATTCGCCGGCGGAGCCTTCCGGAACTCAAACCTCCGGCCAGATCACGAGTCCAGGCCTCCGGTAGGTCCTCCTCTTCACGCAAGAGAGGCCCTAGGACCGCCGCCTTTATTCAGGTCGGACCCCCACGATGGCGACCATCCCGGACTGGCTAACCCAACCCTCCACCGGTGATACCATCGCCGGCTTCCATGCTCCTCCATCTCACCGCCGGATGGCGGTGATAGATCAAAAATCCACCACCGCCAACCGCAGGCCGACCCTCTCCGGCGAAGAAAAGGCCACCTCCTCCATCGAACCCAAGGCTGCTACCCCGGGCGCCCTCGTGCCGCGGAAGAAACCCGAGATCGCCTCCACGCACCGACGAGAGGCGGGGGTGGATGGCATGGCGCATCGATACGTCCAAAACGTATCTACTTTCCCGAACACTTTTGCTATTGTTTTGCCTCTAATTTGTGTATTTTGGATACAACTAACACGGACTAACGCTGTTTTCAGCAGAACTGCCCTGATGTCCTGTTTTTGTGCAGAAACTCAACTTTCAGGAAAATCCCCGGGAATAATTGCAATGGGCCTATTTTCACAGAAGATTGACGGAGCCAGAAGACGAGACAGAGGGGGCCACGAGGAGCCCACACCACCAGGCGGCGCGGTGGGCCCCTGGGCCGCGCCGGCCTATGGTGGCGGCACCTCAGCCAGCCTCCGACGCTCCCCTTTCGACTACTTAAGCCCTCTGACCTAAAAAGGCGAGGGGGTTCGACGAAATTGCCAGAAGACATCCAGAACACCGCCGCCATCGCGAAACTCCGTCTCGGGACCAGAAACTCCGTTCTGGCACTCCGCCGGGACGGGGAATTGGAGGAGATCATCGCCATCATCACCACCGACGCCTCTCCATCAACCATCCATGTTTCCCTCATCCATGTGTGAGTAATTCCCCCGCTGTAGGCTGAAGGGGATGGTAGGGATTGGATGAGATTGGTCATGTAATAGCATAAGATTGTTAGGGCATAGTGCCTAGTATCCGTAGTTGGTACTTTTATGTTATTTTTGCAACTTGTTATGCTTAATTCTTGTCACTAGGGCCCTGATACGTCTCCGACGTATCGATAATTTCTTATGTTCCATGCCACATTATTGATGTTATCTACATGTTTTATGCACACTTTATGTCATATTCGTGCATTTTCTGGAACTAACCTATTAACAAGATGCCGAAGTGCCGATTCTTGTTTTCTGCTGTTTTTGGTTTCAGAAATCCTAGTAAGGAAATATTCTCGGAATTGGACGAAATCAAAGCCCGGGGCCTATTTTCTCACGAAGCTTCCAAGTCCGAAGGAGAGACGAAGAGGGGCCACGGAGGGGCCACACCATAGGCGGCGCGGCCGGCCCCTGGGCCGCGCCGGCCTGTGGTGTGGGGCCCCCGTGCCGCCTCTTGACCTGCCCTTCCGCCTATAAAAGTCTCCGTGACGAAACCCCCGCATCGAGAGCCACGATACGGAAAACCTTCCAGAGACGCCGCCAACGCCGATCCCATCTCGGGGGATCAGGGAGATCGCCTCCGGCACCCTGCCGGAGAGGGGAATCATCTCCCGGAGGACTCTACGCCGCCATGGTCGCCTCCGGTGTGATGTGTGAGTAGTCTACCCCTGGACTATGGGTCCATAGCAGTAGCTAGATGGTTGTCTTCTCCCCATTGTGCTATCATTGTCGGATCTTGTGAGCTGCCTAACATGATCAAGATCATCTATCTGTAATTCTATATGTTGCGTTTGTTGGGATCCGATGAATAGAGAATACTTGTTATGTTGATTATCAAAGTTATATCTATGTGTTGTTTATGATCTTGCATGCTCTCCGTTATTAGTAGATGCTCTGGCCAAGTTGATGCTAGTAACTCCAAGAGGGAGTATTTATGCTCGATAGTGGGTTCATGTCTCCGTGAATGCGGAGGGGTGACAAGAACCTCTAAGGTTATGGATGTGCTGTTGCCACTAGGGATAAAACATTAGTGCTATGTTCAAGGATGTAGTCACTAGTTACATTACGCGCAATACTTAATGCAATTGTCTCTGTTGTTAGCAACTTAATACCGGAGGGGTTCGGATGATAACTTTGAAGGTGGACTTTTTAGGCATAGATGCAGTTGGATGACGGTCTATGTACTTTGTCGTAATGCCCAATTAAATCTCACTATACTCATCATGATATGTATGTGCATGGTCATGCTCTCTTTATTTGTCAATTGCCCAACTGTAATTTGTTCACCCAACATGCTGTTCGTCTTATGGGAGAGACACCTCTAGTGAACTGTGGACCCCGGTCCAATTCTCTTTACTTGAAATACAATCTACTGCAATACTTGTTCTACTGTTTCTGCAAACAATCATCTTCCACACAATACGGTTAACTCTTTGTTACAGCAAGCCGGTGAGATTGACAACCTCACTGTTTCGTTGGGGCAAAGTACTTTGGTTGTGTTGTGCAGGTTCCACGTTGGCGACGGAATCCCTGGTGTTGCGCCGCACTACATCTCGCCGCCATCAACCTTCAACGTGCTTCTTGACTCCTACTCGTCCGATTAAACCTTGGTTTCTTACTGAGGGAAACTTGCCGCTGTGCGCATCACACCTTCCTCTTGGGGTTCCCAACGGACGTGCCAACCACACGCATCAAGCAAATTTCTGGCGCCGTTGCCGGGGAGATCAAGACACGCTGCAAGGGGAGTCTCCACTTCTCAATCTCTTTACTTTGTTTTTGTCTTGCTTAGTTTTATTTACTACTTTGTTTGCTGCACTAAATCAAAATACAAAAAAATTAGTTGCTAGTTTTACTTTATTTGCTATCTTGTTTGCTATATCTAAAACACAAAAAAATTAGTTTACTTGCATTTACTTTATCTAGTTTGTTTTATTTACTGTTGCTAAAATGGCCAACGCTGAAAACACTAAGTTGTGTGACTTCACAACCACAAATAATAATGATTTCTTATGCACACCTATTGCTCCACCTGCTACTACAGCAGAATTCTTTGAAATTAAACACCTTTCTTGAATCTTGTTATGCGAGAGCAATTTTCTGGTGTTAGTTCTGATGATGCTGCTGCCCATCTTAATAATTTTGTTGAATTATGTGAAATGCAAAAATATAAAGATGTAGATGGTGATATTATTAAACTAAAATTGTTCCCTTTCTCATTAAGAGGAAGAGCTAAAGATTGGTTGCTATCTCTGCTTAAGAATAGTATTGATTCATGGACTAAATGCAAGGATGCTTTTATTGGTAGATATTATCCCCCTGCTAAAATTATATCTTTGAGGAGTAGCATAATGAATTTTAAACAATTAGATACTGAACATGTTGCTCAAGCTTGGGAAAGAATGAAATCTTTGGTTAAAAATTGCCCAACCCATGGACTGACTACTTGGATGATCATCCAAACCTTCTATGCATGACTAAATTTTTCTTCACGGAATTTATTGGATTCAGCTGCTGGAGGTACCTTTATGTCCATCACTCTTGGTGAAGCAACAAAGCTTCTTGATAATATGATGATCAATTACTCTGAATGGCACACGGAAAGAGCTCCACAAGGTAAGAAGGTAAATTCCGAAGAAACCTCTTCCTTGAGTGATAAGATTGATGCTATTATGTCTATGCTTGTGAATGATAGGACTAATATTGATCCTAATAATGTTCCGTTAGCTTCATTGGTTGCACAAGAAGAACATGTTGATGTAAACTTCATTAAAAATAATAATTTCAACAACAACGCTTACCGGAACAATTCTAGTAACAACTATAGGCCATATCCTTATAATAATGGCAACGGCTATGGTAATTCTTATGGTAATTCTTACAACAATAATAGGAGTTCACCCCCTGGACTTGAAGCCATGCTTAAAGAATTTATTAGTACACAAACTGCTTTTAACAAATCTGTTGAAGAAAAGCTTGGGAAAATTGATATACTTGCTTCTAAAGTCGATAGTCTTGCTGCTGATGTTGATCTTTTAAAATCAAAAGTTTTGCCTAATGAGAATCATCATAATAAAATTGTTACTACAGCAAATGCCATTCAAGTTAGAATTAATGAGAATATAAGATTAATGGCTGAACTGCGTGCTAGGTGGGATAGAGAAGAAAATGAAAAACTAGCTAAAGAAAAGAATATAGCTAAAGTTTGGACTATTACCACCACTAGTAATGCTAATGCTACACATGTTGCTGCACCTCCTACTCATACTAATAAAAGAATTGGTGTTAGCAATGTTTCCACTTCTAATGCAAAGCGCGAAAAACTGCTGAAAGCTGCTAAATCATTAAACTGCTGTGATAAAGCTGCTGAAATTTTTTCCAACATTGGGGATGATGATCCCATTGCTTTAGATTATAATGGTTTGAATTTTGATGATTGCCACATCTCTGAAGTTATAAAGTTCTTGCAAAAACTTGCTAAAAGTCCTAATGCTAGTGCTATAAATTTGGCTTTTACACATCATATTACAAATGCTCTTATAAAAGCTAGAGAAGAGAAACTAGAGCGCGAAGCCTCTATTCCTAAAAAGCTAGAGGATGGTTGGGAGCCCATCATTAAGATGAAGGTTAAAGATTTTGATTGTAATGCTTTATGTGATCTTGGTGCAAGTATTTCTGTTATGCCTAAGAAAATTTATAATATGCTTGACTTGCCACCGCTGAAAAATTGTTATTTGGATGTTAATCTTGCTGATCATTCTACAAAGAAACCTTTGGGTAAAGTTGATAATGTTCGCATTACCGTTAACAATAACCTTGTTCCCGTTGATTTTGTTGTCTTGGATATTGAATGCAATGCATCTTGTCCCATTATATTGGGAAGACCTTTTCTTCGAATTGTTGGTCTTGTTATTGATATGAAGGAAGGTAATATAAAATATCAATTTCCTCTCAAGAAAGGTATGGAACACTTCCCTAGAAAGAGAATGAAGGTACCTTTTGATTCCATTATGAGAACAAATTATGATGTTGACACTTCGTCTCTTGATAATACTTGATACACACTTTCTGCGCCTAGCTGAAAGGCGTTAAAGAAAAGCGCTTATGGGAGACAACCCATGTTTTTACCTACAGTACTTTGTTTTTATTTTGTGTCTTGGAAGTTGTTTACTACTGTAGCAACCTCTCCTTATCTTAGTTTTGTGTTTTGTTGTGCCAAGTTAAGCCGTTGATAGAAAAGTAAGTACTAGATTTGGATTACTGCACAGTTCCAGATTTCTTTGCTGTCACGAATCTGAGTCCACCTCCCTGTAGGTAGCTCAGAAAATTAAGCCAATTTACGTGCATGATCCTCAGATATGTACGCAATTTTAATTCAATTTGAGCATTTTCATTTGAGCAAGTCTGGTGCCATTTTAAAATTCGTCAATACGAACTGTTCTGTTTTGACAGATTCTGCCTTTTATTTCGCATTGCCTCTTTCGCTATGTTGGATTAATTTCTTTGATCCATTAATGTCCAGTAGCATTATGCAATGTCCAGAAGTGTTAAGAATGATTGTGTCACCTCTGAATATGTCAATTTATATTGTGCACTAACCCTCTAATGAGTTGTTTCGAGTTTGGTGTGGAGGAAGTTTTCAAGGATCAAGAGAGGAGTATGATGCAACATGATCAAGGAGAGTGAAAGCTCTAAGCTTGGGGATGCACCCGGTGGTTCATCCCTGCATATATCAAGAAGACTCAAGCGTCTAAGCTTGGGGATGCCCAAGGCATCCCCTTCTTCATCGACAACATTATCAGGTTCCTCCCCTGAAACTATATTTTTATTCCATCACATCTTATGTGCTTTTTCTTGGAGCGTCGGTTTGTTTTTGTTTTTTGTTTTGTTTGAATAAAATGGATCCTAGCATTCACTTTATGGGAGAGAGACACGCTCCGCTGTAGCATATGGACAAGTATGTCCTTGGTTTCTACTCATAGTATTCATGGCGAAGTTTCTCCTTCGTTAAATTGTTATATGGTTGGAATTGGAAAATGATACATGTAGTAATTGCTATAAATGTCTTGGGTAATGTGATACTTGGCAATTGTTGTGCTCATGATTAAGCTCTTGCATCATATGCTTTGCACCCATTAATGAAGAAATGCATAGAGCATGCTAAAATTTGGTTTGCATATTTGGTTTCTCTAAGGTCTAGATAATTTCTAGTATTGAGTTTGAACAACAAGGAAGACGGTGTAGAGTCTTATAATGTTTTCAATATGTCTTTTATGTGAGTTTTGCTGCACCGGTTCATCCTTGTGTTTGTTTCAAATAAGCCTTGCTAGCCTAAACCTTGTATCGAGAGGGAATACTTCTCATGCATCCAAATACTTGAGCCAACCACTATGCCATTTGTGTCCACCATACCTACCTATACTACATGGTATTTTTCCGCCATTCCAAAGTAAATTGCTTGAGTGCTACCTTTAAAATTCCATCATTCACCTTTGCAATATATAGCTCATGGGACAAATAGCTTAAAAACTATTGTGGTATTGAATATGTAATTATGCACTTTATCTCTTATTAAGTTGCTTGTTGTGCGATAACCATGTTCACTGGGGACGCCATCAACTTTTCATTGTTGAATTTCATGTGAGTTGCTATGCATGTTCGTCTTGTCTGAAGTAAGAGAGATCTACCACCATATGGTTAAGCATGCATATGTTAGAGAAGAACATTGGGCCGCTAACTAAAGCCATGATCCATGGTGGAAGTTTCAGTTTTGGACAACAATCCTCAAATCTCAAATGAGAAAATTATTAATTGTTGTTATATGCTTATGCATAAAAGAGGAGTCCATTATCTGTTGTCTATGTTGTCCCGGTATGGATGTCTAAGTTGAAGAATAATCAATAGCGAGAAATCCAATGCGAGCTTTCTCCTTAGACCTTTGTACAGGCGGCATAGAGGTACCCCTTTGTGACACTTGGTAAAAACAATGCATTGTGATGACCCGGTAGTCCAAGCTAATTAGGACAAGGTGCGGGCACTATTAGTACACTATGCATGAGGCTTGCAACTTATAAGATATAATTTACATGATGCATATGCTTTATTACTACCGTTGACAAAACTGTTTCATGTTTTCAAAATCAAAGCTCTAGCACAAATATAGCAATCGATGCTTTTCCTCTATGGAGGACTATTCTTTTACTTTCAATGTTGAGTCAGTTCACCTATTTCTCTCCACCTCAAGAAGCAAACACTTGTGTGAACTGTGCATTGATTCCTACATACTTGCTTATTGCACTTATTATATTACTCTATGTTGACAATATCCATGAGATATACATGTTACAAGTTGAAAGCAACCGCTGAAACTTAATCTTCTTTTGTGTTGCTTCAATGCCTTTGCTTTGAATTATTGCTTTATGAGTTAACTCTTATGCAAGACTTATTGATGCTTGTCTTGAAGTGCTATTCATGAAAAGTCTTTGCTGTATGATTCACTTGTTTACTCATGTCATATACATTGTTTCGATCGCTGCATTCACTACATATGCTTTACAAATAGTATGATCAAGATTATGATGGCATGTCACTCCAGAAATTATCTGTGTTATCGTTTTACCTGCTCGGGACGAGCAGAACTAAGCTTGGGGATGCTGATACGTCTCCGACGTATCGATAATTTCTTATGTTCCATGCCACATTATTGATGTTATCTACATGTTTTATGCACACTTTATGTCATATTCGTGCATTTTCTGGAACTAACCTATTAACAAGATGCCGAAGTGCCAGTTGCTGTTTTCTGCTGTTTTTGGTTTCAGAAATCCTAGTAAGGAAATATTCTCGGAATTGGATGAAATCAAAGCCCAGGGGCCTATTTTCTCACGAAGCTTCCAGAAGTCCGAAGGAGAGACGAAGAGGGGCCACGGAGGGGCCACACCATAGGGCGGCGCGGCCCCCCCCCCTTGGCCGCGCCGGCCTGTGGTGTGGGGCCCCCGTGCCGCCTCTTGACCTGCCCTTCCGCCTATAAAAAGTCTCCGTGACGAAACCCCTGCACCGAGAGCCACGATACGAAAAACCTTCCAGAGACGCCGCCAACGCCGATCCCATCTCGGGGGATCAGGGAGATCGCCTCCGGCACCCTGCCGGAGAGGGGAATCATCTCCCGGAGGACTCTACGCCGCCATGGTCGCCTCCGGTGTGATGTGTGAGTAGTCTACCCCTGGACTATGGGTCCATAGCAGTAGCTAGATGGTTGTCTTCTCCCCATTGTGCTATCATTGTCGGATCTTGTGAGCTGCCTAACATGATCAAGATCATCTATCTGTAATTCTATATGTTGCGTTTGTTGGGATCCGATGAATAGAGAATACTTGTTATGTTGATTATCAAAGTTATATCTATGTGTTGTTTATGATCTTGCATGCTCTCCGTTATTAGTAGATGCTCTGGCCAAGTTGATGCTAGTAACTCCAAGAGGGAGTATTTATGCTCGATAGTGGGTTCATGTCTCCGTGAATCTGGAGGGGTGACAAGAACCT
The DNA here is from genome assembly GCF_019359855.2 of Lolium perenne. NCBI lineage: Eukaryota > Viridiplantae > Streptophyta > Magnoliopsida > Poales > Poaceae > Lolium > Lolium perenne. The sequence goes on from NC_067247.2 coordinate 97,487,010, forward strand.
CTAAGGTTATGGATGTGCTGTTGCCACTAGGGATAAAACATTAGTGCTATGTTCAAGGATGTAGTCACTAGTTACATTACGCGCAATACTTAATGCAATTGTCTGTTGTTAGCAACTTAATACTGGAGGGGGTTCGGATGATAACCTGAAGGTGGACTTTTTAGGCATAGATGCAGTTGGATGACGGTCTATGTACTTTGTCGTAATGCCCAATTAAATCTCACTATACTCATCATGATATGTATGTGCATGGTCATGCTCTCTTTATTTGTCAATTGCCCAACTGTAATTTGTTCACCCAACATGCTGTTCGTCTTATGGGAGAGACACCTCTAGTGAACTGTGGACCCCGGTCCAATTCTCTTTACTGAAATACAATCTACTGCAATACTTGTTCTACTGTTTTCTGCAAACAATCATCTTCCACACAATACGGTTAACTCTTTGTTACAGCAAGCCGGTGAGATTGACAACCTCACTGTTTCGTTGGGGCAAAGTACTTTGGTTGTGTTGTGCAGGTTCCACGTTGGCGCCGGAATCACTGGTGTTGCGCCGCACTACATCTCGCCGCCATCAACCTTCAACGTGCTTCTTGACTCCTACTGGTCCGATTAAACCTTGGTTTCTTACTGAGGGAAACTTGCCGCTGTGCGCATCACACCTTCCTCTTGGGGTTCCCAACGGACGTGCCAACCACACGCATCAGGCCCGAGTGCCATGATTTCAGATCTGAACATTTTATCAATTCATGATGATATTCATTGCTTTATGATCTTACCTGCAAGTTGTATACACATATTGCTGTCCGGAACTCGAGGCCCCAAAGTGACAGAAATTGGGACAACCGGAGGGGAAGGCTGTGATATGAGGATCACATGTGTTCACGGAGTGTTAATGCTTTGCTCCGGTGCTCTATTAAAAGGAGTACCTTAATTACCAGTAGATTCCCTAGAGGCCCGGCTGCCACCGGCTGGTAGGACAAAAGATGATGTGCAAGTTTCTCATTGCGAGCACGTACGACTATATACGGAACACATGCCTATGGTTGTTTAGTACTTGGATACTGTTTTATTACTATCTGCAAATGCCCTGCTTTGGTTGTTACATGAATTCTCTCATCCATGCAGCGCCCATTCATCCAACCCATGTGCCTACAGTATTTTAATCCTGCTGTTTACTATAATCACCACTGCTGTCTTTGTTATGCTGCTGCTTATATTTCACTACTGCTACTGCTATAAAACTGTTTCTACTGATAAACTCTTGCGAGCAAGTCTGTTTCCAGGTGCAGCTGAATTGACAACTCCGCTGTTAAGGCTTACAAATATTCTTTGGCTCCCCTTGTGTCGAATCAATATATTGGGTTTCACTTCCCTCGCAGACTGTTGCGATCCCCTATACTTGTGGGTCATCAAGACTATTTTCTGGCGTCATTGCCAGTGAGCATAGCTTTATTTGCAAGTTCACTTGGATTAATATTGTTCGCTGCAAATCCTTCATCATGGGTAAACCTCGCGATACTAAAGTCGCCATATTACCATCCACTACAAGAAAAGGTACAACTCTGAGTACCTCTGCTGCTCTTGATTCACCATCTGTGATAAGTCAACTTGTTTTACCACCACAAGCTTCACATCTTTGGTACTTATATTTGAATCTGAAAATTCCTCTTATAATTTTAATGATGCTTCTACTGTGCTTGATGATGATGGTTCGTTAGGTCCTTTTCTAGATGCTACAATTGCTAGGTCTAGACAAATTGAAAATACTGTTACACCTGTTAATTCACCTGAGTCTATTGAATACTCTAGTGATGATCTTGATGAAGATTATGTGGAACTTGATGATGATTTTATTGATAAATGCAATGCTACTACTGGTACAAGTAATATTAAAAAGCTTCTTGCACAACATACTGTTAGATATAAACTGTCTCCTGATCCTAAATTTGCCACATCTCCTATAAACATTAAGGATAAGGATTATGATTTTTCTCTTGATTTATCTCATATATCTATTGTTGAGAAAACACCTTTTTGTGGTACTGAAAAAGAAAGTGATGTAGAACACATGACTGAGCTTTCTACTTTGAGTAGCTTGTTTTCTGATGATATCAACAAGCGTACTTATTTTGTTGCTAAATTTTTTCCTTTCTCATTAAAGGATGGTGCTAAAACATGGTATACTAGTTTGCCTCTTGATTCTATTGATAGTCCAAGTGGTTTGCTTGATGTTTTCTTTCGGAAATACTTTTCTGCTAGTGCTCAACATATTGATTTGCAGAAAATTTATAGTTTTGACCAGGAAGATGGAGAGAAATTGCCTGAAGCTTGGGCAAGGTTTTGCTCTCTTATCAGAGCTCGGCCTGGACATGATTTGGAAAAGCATGACTTACTTGATATATTTTATAGTGGACTAACCATTGAGTCTAGGGCATACCTGGATAGTTGTGCTGGTTGTGTTTTCAGGAAAAGAACTCCAGACGAAGCTGAAGAATTATTGGCTAGAATAGGCCGAAATCATGATGATTGGACTACACCTGAACCAACCCCAACACCAATATTGAAGAAGAGGGGTATGATTAAATTAAATGATGAAGATATGAGGGAAGCCAAGAAATCTCTTAAGGAGAAAGGTATTAAATCTGAAGATGTGAAGAATTTACCTCCCATAGAAGATTTATGTAAGATAACTCCCCCTTCATCCATTATTGAGGTACATTCTCTTCAACGCTTTGGTAAGGAAGATATTCCCTACTCAAAACCTCCTGATCAATGTTTAGATGAGTTTGATAATTATATTGTTAAGCAAGATAATTTTAATATGAGAGTAGAGAATCATTTAATGGAAAATTCTCAAGCTATTAGTAAAGGGATTTCTATTTCCATGCCCTCGGTTCCTTAGTTGTGCTCAGTTTTCCCCAGCTCCTTAGTTTTTCCTCAGTTTTCCCCAAGTGCTTGTGTGAAACCCACAGAAGCAGCTCAGACGGCAGGATTCCCGTTAAGTTGACCGTTCCGTGCTGACGTGTGGGGCCGTGTCGTGTGGGCCCGCGTCGCGTGGGGCTGGTAGAAAGGGACCGCATGGGATAGGATGAGATAGCGTTTGGTTGCACGTGAGCAGGAGCTAGGTTTTGTCTCTCTCGGCCATTGGCATTTCCCTTTTAAGAGTACCTTTTCTGCCTCCTTCTCTCTGCCTTTTTTCACCTAATTAGTATCAAATCTAGAGAAGCTTGCATTTCTGTCTTTCTTCAATTATTATTTGTGCCTTTTGGCCCTCGTTGTTTGCCCAATATGGCAGCAAATCTAGTAGGGAGCCCAATCTAGTACTCCATCTGGTCCATATGTATGTAGTTAAATCTAGAAGCAAATCTACAGGGAATGTACGATAAATTCACAAGGTCATATAGTAGAATAGGGATAGATAATATAGATAATAAGCTGCATTCAACAGCCAAACATAGTAGAGTTCGAGGTTCTTCAAAGCAGTACAGCACCATCATACTAACAACATAACAACGAGGTATCCCTAGCTAACAACAAAGGGATCCCAACAACAAAATGGAGGAGGCAGCAGCAGCACACGTCCAGGACTCCGCCTACCCCATCTGCCTCTGCCTCCACTTGTTGCTCCCTTTGGGAGCCTTGGGTTGAGCGGCAGCATGCGCCCGTCGGAGATCTCCACCCACTGGATGCTGCGGAGGTGCATGCCGAGCGCCATGTGCTTGGCGCGGAAGGAGTGGGGGTTCACCGACGCGTCGACCTTGGGGTTGGTGTTGCCGATGTTCTCGGCATGCGTGAGGAGGCAGTTGAAGTCAGTGCCGCTGAGCCTCCTACTGCAGAAGCGGCACCTGTAGACACCCTTGGCGAAGTAGGAGACGTACTGGCCGACCTGCAGCCTCCGCAGCACCCGGTGAGTCTTGATGTCATGGTGCTCGTCGTCGCTGCCAGACAGCTGATCCATATCAAACGGGAACTATTAGTGAATGAGTTGCAACAATGACTAACGTGCATGATAACAAAGTTAGGAAAAACAGAGGCAGCCTCAGTTAGAGTGGACACGATTATATGTCTACAGGGACGGTGTAAGCGAACCAAAGCTCATGCACAACAGATTTGTACACAGAAATGGTTCGCTGAACCCTCCCTGTAAAAATCTGTGCCCACCGATTCATCATAGGCAAAGAAACAGATTCCAGATCTGAACTTGAACACATTCCAGATTATTTGCAAAATTAAACGGTTGATATCTTTTGATTCGTGCATCAAATAACTGATTGAGATCCTATGATTACTTGCATAAATTAACTGATTGAGATCCCATTATTACTTGCATAAATTAACCGAACGGCCGAACCCCAAATCTTAAACGAAATCAAGGAGGGATCAAAGCAAAATGGAATAAAATCGGCGCAAATATTAGCCCAATACTCATCCATCCACAGATCCATCTACACCAGCAAAAATAGGGTTTAAAAAGGAATGGGGAACAAAAAAGGAAGCAAAACGTAGTTACCTCGTTCCATGGGTCCTCCATGGAGGTGTCGTAGGGGTTCGGGGGCGGGACGTACGGCACATACTCGTAGGGGTCATATCCCGGCGGGATCTGACCGCGACCGGCGGCAGCAGCCTCCGATGCACCGGCGGAGGAGGCGGCGACGTCCGTTGAGGGGACGGCGTTGAAGAGGGAGGCGTCGCGCTTGGAGCCGACGGTGCCGTGGACGATAGGATTGGCATTCTCCTTGTCCATCTCGCCGGCAGAGCAGAGGGAGAGGGAGAGGGTTTTTTTGCTTTGGAGAAGATGATGAGACGTGAGAGAGGCGGCGTTGCGTAGGCGAGTGAGAGTGACAGAGATAGTGGGAGGAGGTGTCTATAAAGGCAAGGGGTGGTTAATGCGACCCGCGTCCTACGCGTCCACCGCTGCACGTCTGCACGTCTTGGACTTCTGCAATGCGACACGCGTCCACGATTGCACGTCTTCGACTTCTGCACCGCGACTGGCGTCTACGCGTCAACAATTGCACGTCTTCCATTTCTGCACCGCAACACGCGTCCTCGAGTCTAACCCTGGAAATTTAGATGTACTCAGGTATAACCTCGAGTATTATACTAGCATTTTTTGTGTGCTCAGTTTTCCCCTTGAGTGCTAATACTGGCTAGTGCAATATGCTCAGTTTTACCCTCAAGTAGCTGGTCAACAGACAGTCAACAAATGGGATTAACTAGTTAAATGAGTCATTTAATGTGCAAAAAATTCCGAAAAATAGTGGCACATACTCATAGAGTCTTTACCACAAATTGCCAGTTCTCAAAACATAGATAAGTCATAGATAAATCAAGTTTTACCACAAATTGCCACTTCTCAAAGGCCTTCTCAAATCACCTAGTAGCTATGAAGGTGCATGGTTTTCCACAATAAGCCCTTCCCAAAACAGCTTTCCCCAAAACATACTTTTTCTAAATGAGGCCACAATTCTCACACTCATGTATATTTGTATTGCAAATAGTTTGAGATAGGCCAAGATGGGTTTTATTGTACAAAACACGCATTTTCCATTTTTTAAATATCATATTTGAATCCCTTAGTCTGTTTATTACATAGGTGCCCTTGGTTTCTTGATACTACTCAGTTTTGCCCTCTCCCTCCACAAATTCTCTCACATGTCCAACATTGCCCTGATTGGTCTAGCCCATGTCACGCGGATCGTGCCCGCCGACCGTTGATCGTATGATCTAACGAGCAGGATAACCCCTCTCTCTCTGTCGGCGGTTACCTTCCACTCTCTAAGTATGCTAAAGGGCGGTTTTCTGTATTCATTTTCACGCGCTAAAAATTATAAACTCTTTTAGGCATTACTTTTCACGCAAAAAATGATAAACCATCACCGATTTGTTGTAGCCATTAATTTTCACGCAAAAACTGATAAACCATCACCGATTTGTTGTAGCCATTAATTTTCACGAAAAAAATGGTAAACCATCACCGATTTGTTGTAGCCATTAATTTTCACGCAAAAAATGATAAACCATCACCGATTTGTTGTAGCCATTAATTTTCACGAAAAAAATGATAAACCATCACCGATTTGTTGTATCCATTACTTTTCAAGCAAAAAATGATAAACCATCACCGATTTCTTGTAGCCATTACTATTCACGGTAAAAATGATAAACGAACCAATCTATCTATCTCTGTATTTGAAGTTTGGAAGGGTTCACCATCTAGTTATGTTAACTTTTGAGGTTTTGACCTGAAAACAAATGGGTATTACAAAGGGAAATAAAAGTTAAAAAAAAATGTAAAAACGAAACAATCTACCTATCTTTGTATAGAAGATCGCATGTATGATTTTTGAGGTCATTTAGAGAAGGTAGAAAAAAATCCCTTTTGAGAAGGTCGAAAAAACCTAACTTGTTACAAAAGCTGGTTTCAGTGAGACCTAACCAAATTTGGCATACATTATGCCATATCTATAACAACAAGGGAAAGTTTCACAAAATTTGAAATTCATGGCGAAAATGATGCCATACATGATGCTGTTTTTCGAGGTTTTGACCTGAAAATCAATTGGTTATTATAAAGGGAAATAAAAAGTTCAAAAAATATAAAAACGAAACAATCTATCTATCTATGTATAGAAGATCAGCTGTATGAAATTTGAGGTCATTTAGAGAAGGTAGAATAAATCACCTTGTTAGAAAAGCTGGTTTCAGTGAGACGAAACGGCATGCGTTTAAGCAAAGTGATTTTTTGAACATCTCCAAATGACCCCAAATTTGCCATACATGATGCCATACGTGTAACAACAAGGAACCCTATCTAAAAAGTGTCAAAAAAGTTTGCCCAACCGTATAGCTCTATCAAAAAGAACCTCACCATGGCGCTAGTATAATTTTGGGCTTAGTTACAAACTTTCGTTACCTAACCTTCAACACGAAACTTGTTTCAAATCACTTTTGGCGTACAAGAAACAAATCCCTCCTTGCTTCGAGCACCACAGCCTCCAAACTTTGCCGATGCCGATATCGGCATGGTCAGAACGGCTATGCTTGCCGCCACTGCTAGGTCACCGTCGGGATGCACCCTCAATCCCGTCCCCTCATTCGATCACTGACACACCAGAGATATCGCCGAGGCCAATGCCGAACGTACATGCTGATGCCAATGCCGAACATGCATCCACGCCGATGTGGGCACGGCCACGCCGCCCTGCTGGACGCCACAGACCACCGCGAGGTCTTTCCCTTCGCCACCACACTCTTCTAGCACCCATCTATACACGCCAGAAAGGAGAGACACTAGTTTTCTCTGCATTGCTCGCGTTCGTGTCGGACACGGTCAGTCAAAGTTTTGAGGTAGTCGTCGATGTCGTCGACCATTTCTTCTCTTCTTTGCATGGTTAAACGCGTCTAGTTCATATCTATCTAATGCGTCTGGTCTCGCCTCATGCAGTTCTTTGTGGACGTCGATCTCATCTCAGCACCCCGCAGGCCACCTCCTCCGTGCCATCGCTGTAGAGCTCCGTTTAAAAATCTATTCCTACCCGTGTATTGCCCCTTGTATCAGCGCCATGGCCCACTTGTCATTCGATATACCGAAGCCCCACTCGTGCGTGTTTTGGTCAGGGATACATCGATGCTTACGGTCAAACAAAGATGGATGGTCTGACATGTCTTTGTGGGCTCTACGTAGCCCCACTAGTCAGAAGATAACGGTCAACCGTCGGGCAACCGGCTGTTACATCATCTGTGATGGTTTTAGACAAGGTTTTGGGGAAAACTGAGGAAAAACTAAGGAGCTCGGGAAAACTGAGCACAACTACGGAACCGAGGGCACGAAAATAGAAATCCCATTAGTAAATTGCATGATGTTGTGGAGAGAACCTCCAATGATGTTAAGATGCTTGTTAAACATTTTCATATGGTTCAAACTCAAATTGATCAACTCACTAAAGTGCAAAATGACTTGTTAAAAAATAGTTCTAAAGAAAAACATGTTTATGAAGTAACAACTAGAGGCGGTGTTTCTACTCAGGATCCTCTATATCCTGAGGGGCATCCCAAAAGAATTGAACAAGATTCTCAACAAACTAAAGAAACTAGTGCTCCTTCTAAGAAAAAGAAGAAGAAACATAAAACTGTTGTAGAATCCTCTGAGCCTGTTAATGATCCTAATAGTATTTCTATTTACGATGCTTTGGCTGAAAGTGGTAATGAACATGATAAATGTAATGATAAGAATGATGCTTCTGATAAAGAAGAGGTTGAAGATGAACCTGAAAAGCATGCTAAAAATAAAAAGTATACTAAAGAAGATTTTATTGCTAAGAAACATGGTAATGAAAGAGAACCTTGGGTTCAAAAGCAAATGCCTTTTCCTGCTAAGAAACTAAAATCAAAGGAAGAAGAACACTATAATAAATTTTGTGATTGGATGAAACCTTTGTTCCTGCAAATCCCTTTAACTGATGCTATTAAATTGCCTTCTTATTCAAAGTATATGAAAGATATTGTCTCTAACAAAAGGAAAATTCCTAATGAGGAGATTTCCACCATGCTTGCTAATTACTCTTTCAATGGCAAAGTTCCAAAGAAGCTGGGAGACCCAGGTATACCGACTATCCCTTGTTCCATCAAGAATAATTATGTTAGAACTGCTCTATGTGATTTGGAAGCAGGAGTTAGTGTTATGCCTTTTTCTCTTTACAAGAGACTTTATTTAGATAAGTTGATACCAACTGATATATCTTTGCAAATGGGTGATAAATCTACTGCTATTCTTGTTGGTATATGCGAGAATGTTCCTGTTCAAGTTACTAACAATTGCTTAATATTAACTGATTTTGTTGTGTTGGAAATGCCTGAAGATGATAATATGTCTATTATTCTTGGAAGACCTTTTCTTAACACTGCAGGGGCTGTTATTGATTGCAATAAAGGAAAGGTTACTTTCAATGTTGATGATAAGGAGCATACTGTTTATTTTCCCAAGAGGATTGATAAAGTATGTGGAGTTAATACAATTTCTAATTTGAGAACCATCAAAGTGGGAGTTATTTATTGTCCTATATATGAGCCTAAACAAGGATATCAAAATATTATGATTGGATCCATATCAATACAATACAAGGTAACATGATTGATTTGAGGTTTATTTCTTCTTATGACATGTAAAATTTATTTGGTGGCAAGACTTGATCAACTTTGTTAACAAGTACATTTTATATGCATAGAAGAGCTAAACAACATTTCTCTCTTCCTCCACTTGTTTTACTTGCTGTAGTACTACTTGTTTTGCAAGATGCTTTAGCTGTTTAGAGGTTTGAAAATCTTTTTCTGCCCTGTAATAATAATTTTAACACCCAGAAATGTGCATTTTTCAAAGTTTTCAAAAATTTACAAAAATTATACCGTTAGTCTTATTTTTTGAAAAGCAACCTGGGAGTACCTGGGGCTGACCAGTGGGGCACCCAAGGGCTGCCCCCATGTGCCGCGCGGCCAAGCAGTGGGGCGCGCCACCCTGTGGTGAGGGCCCCTCCTGGCCCCACTTAATCATCCCTTCCTCTCATTCTACTCTCTCTCCCGAAAAAATTGGTACCAACTTTCTCTCACTCGCGTTTTCGCCCAAGAGCTCAGAATTTTTCGATCTCTTTGCTCAGCCCACATTTCTGTCTGAAATTTGGCACATTTGCTCTCTGGTATGTGACTCCCCCGATTATCCAAATAGAATTTTGTTTGATTGAGTATATCTTGAGTATTTTGCTGATGTAGGTAACATGTTAAGTGAGCTTGCATGCTTGTTCTAAGTTGTAAAAATTAGCTTTGATGCATGTTTAGTACTCTATCAAGTTCCTATAGTAGTTTCCCTCTTTTATATGTCTCAAAATCAACTTTTATAATGATTGTTGAATTTTTTTAGAAAATGGAGTGGAATAGACACCAACTCAACCAACATGAATTGGAGGTGCATGAAGTTATGAGAGTTCACCGCGAAGAGGGAGTATAACCCTCCTACTACCCATGCACCGATTTCATGAGGAGTGCAGGAATCCTGCAGGATGTTCAAAATCTGATTTCTAATGCAGGGTTGGAAGGTTTTGTTGTTGGTGAACCTTACCAATATGCAAAACTAACTATGTATGTGGTGCAGGATTTTGAATTCCATTGGTCCCAACCTAACCCCATGGTTCGATATAAAATCTACAATAAAACTATCAACTTGCCCTTTGATGATTTTTGTGCAGCTATTAGAGTGCCACAATGGGGATTATGTGAGAAGGTTAGGGAACTGCCGCAGGAGCTCTTGAGTCTATACAAGATGATCTGTCAAGGGAGAAGCTTCTCAGAGGAGAGTGGTAAATTCGTAGTATTCAACTCCCAGCTATTCGCTATTTTGCTTACTTTATCACCAAGTGCGTACTTGCTAGAAAGAATGCAAATAAGTTATATATCCATGATTTGGTTTTCCTAGCTGCTGCACTCCAACGTGATAGGACTTATAATTTGGGTGCTTTGATAGCCTTTAGACTTGCTACTAACCGTGATAAAGGAGAAATTTGTGGAGGTCTCATCGCCTCTCGTTTGTTAGCTATGCATGGTGTAGAACCTCACCCTCTTGATGTTCAGCTCTCCATAGAGAAACTTGATATTGTTTCCATGATAAAACATGACTTTGTTTCTAATTGGTCTAATTTGAATAACCTGTCCTATGAGATAACCTTCTACAAGAAAAAGTGGAGAACAACTAAAACTGAAAGGCTAGTAGGATTGCCTGCACCTGCTTTGTTTAACCTTGATTCCAGGGAAAATTGGTCGGTCACAGAAAATGAACTTGATGCATACATAGAGGGGGGCGGCCATCATGCAGGAGACGACACGGAGGAGGCCGAGGAACCCCTCGACTTGTCATCCGATGCAGCAAGTTCTTTGCATCAACATTTTGGGCATGTGGAGCCTTCAACCTTTTCTTCTGCACAGGGACCTTATTATGACCACGCCATGTATGATCCACCGGCGTGGAACCATGACCCTCGCTGGGGTTGATCTCCACTTAAGCCAAAAGCCTAAGCTTGGGGGGAGGTATGCCGGCATCACTCATTCATTGCATATTACAATTGCCGGATACTTGTACATACTTGTTTCGCTTCTTAAGGTGGCCTCTAATAAGAGGGAGATGATATTTAGGGAAGTGCTGTCTAAAAACAGATTCTGGACTGATACTAAAAAAATTCCTAAAAATAGCCAGAACGTTATTTTGCGAATCCAATTTTTGTGCATGTTCCCCAGGTTATTATATAACTTTCATTAGTTGAGCACTTTTCGAGTTGAGCAGCGGAAGATTTTCATAAAAATTGATTGTTGTACTGCTGTCAAGTTTGACGGATTTCTGCTACTTTGTGTTTATGTGACTCTTTTAGTTTTCATTCTCTTGTTTTTGCTTTGTTTCTTTCCTAAAACACAAAAATACCAAAAATATTTATGTTGTTTCTCTTTACCATTTGTTTATTTTGGTTTCTTGTTCCTATTTTTCTTTATTTACTATCGTTGGTTTACTATGAGAAAATCCAAAAAGATTTTGCTTTGTTTGCCTATTTCCTTTCGTTCTTGTTTCCAATTCGAAAACACCAAAAATATTTGTTGTTCTTCTTTGGTTTTGTAAATTTCATTATGGAGTTCAGCGGTCTTCGGTGGCTGGAGCTTGATTTTCACTTCATATTATTCAAGCTACACAAGTGAAAGGCAATAATGACGATCTACGAGACTGTGGTGAGAGGCTGGTATGAACTCTATTTGTTTTCATTTTTGTATATATACTCATCCATGTGAGCATGCTTAGTTGGTTCATGTGAGGTATATGTCATTTAAGAAAGTCTAGTAGTTCATGATCTCTCATGTTTAGCTCCAATTTATTAATATGAGTAGCATGTCATAAATATTTGCTTGCATTGGTTTATTCATAGATAGGTATAACATTGTGGTATCCTCCTTTGAATAATTCACTTGAATCGACTTGGCACATGCTCACGCATGCATATGACTGAACAAAAGTCAATTAAGCCTCGATGATTTACTTTGCCTCAGAGTTCTTGTATCACTTTTATGCCTCCATTAATTTATTTTGTTGCAAGCATGATTATGACGGTTACTGCTCTCTTGATTGTCGCTTCCCAGTCTATTGCTAGCCTTCACTTGTACTGAGCGGGAATGCTGCTCGTGCTTCCAAACCCCTGAAAACCAAGTTATTCCAAAGTGTCCACCATAAATACCTATGCATGGCATTTCAAACCATTCCGAGTAAATTCTCATGTGCTACCTTTAAACCTTCAAAATACTTCTCAATTTGTATCGATGTTTTATAGCTCATGAGGAAGTATGTGGTGTTTTATCTTTCAACCTTGTCATTTACTCCTGACAGACTTTCATCAATGGACTAGTGGCACATCCGCTTATCCAATAATTTTGCAAAAAGAGCTGGCAACGGGGTTCCTAGCCCCAATTAATTAACTTTCATCAATAATTCTCTTCACATGTTTTGCCCTGATTTATCAGTAAGCAACTTAATTTACAAATAGACACTCCTCCATGGTATGTGAATGTTGGAAGGCACCCGAGGATTCGGTTAGCCATGGCTTGTGTAAGCAAAGGTTGGGGGAGTGTCATCCATAATGAAACTAAAGTATGTGTGTAAACAAAAGAGAAGAGGGACGATTTACCTTGCTGGTAGAGATAACGTCCTTCATGGGAACCGCTCTTGAAAGTCTGGTTGACGAGGTAGTTAGAGTGCCCACTACCATTCGTTGACAACAACAAACACCTCCCAAAACAATTTTACTTCTGTTTAAAAAAATGGAAAGCTCTAGCGCATGTTAATCCCTGCTCCCCTCTGTGAAGGGTCAATCTTTTACTTTTATGTTGAGTCACCATCCTTTCTTTGAGCACCTTCTTGAGAGCACAACTGTCATTCTTAGTATAATATGCTTGTCCCAAAATATAGTTAACTGTGGTATAGCTTTGATGCTTTTATCTTTGATAATCCTTACTTCTAGTCTTTCCATGAATTTCAGAGGTGCATGGGCATTTATGTTTTGCTGTACAAATACGGGCAAGCGAGATACCACTTTATCATATCTTTTTATGAACATTGCAATCTCGCTGATAGACATGATTCATGATGCTTATTATTAATTTGTTGATATCTTTTCCATGATTGACATAGCTATTAGATGACTTTATTTGCATGTATCTTATTATGAATTGCCTGAGTACTTGTCCATATCATGAGAATATTTACATCATATGAGCAAATGTGTTCGTGAAAGTTCTTTTATCGCACTCAGTTGTTAACTGAATTGCTTGAGGACAAGCAATAAGTTAAGCTTGGGGGGAGTTGATACGTCCAAAACGTATCTACTTTCCCGAACACTTTTGCTATTGTTTTGCCTCTAATTTGTGTATTTTGGATACAATAACACGGACTAACGATGTTTTCAGCAGAACTGCCCTGGTGTCTTGTTTTTGTGCAGAAACTCAACTTTCAGGAAAATCCCCGGGAATAATTGCAATGGGCCTATTTTCACAGAAGATTGACGGAGCCAGAAGATGAGACGGAGGGGGGCCATGAGGAGCCCACACCACCAGGTAGCGCGGTGGGCCCCTGGGCCGCGCCGGCCTATGGTGGCGGCGCCTCGGCCAGCCTCCGACGCTCCCCTTTCGACTACTTAAGCCCTCTGACCTAAAAATGTGAGGGGGTTCGACGAAATTTCCAGAAGACATCCAGAACACCGCCGCCATCGCGAAACTCCATCTCGAGACCAGAAACTCCGTTCTGGCACTCCGCCGGGACTGGGAATTGGAGGAGATCATCGCCATCATCACCACCGACGCCTCTCCATCAACCATCCATGTTTCCCCCATCCATGTGTGAGTAATTCCCCCGCTGTAGGCTGAAGGGGATGGTAGGGATTGGATGAGATTGGTCATGTAATAGCATAAGATTGTTAGGGCATAGTGCCTAGTATCCGTAGTTGGTACTTTTATGATATTGTTGCAACTTGTTATGCTTAGTGCTTGTCACTAGGGCCCGAGTGCCATGATTTCAGATCAGAACATGTTATCAATTCATGATGATATTCATTGCTTTATGATCTTACCTGCAAGTTGTATACACATACTGCTGTCCGGAACCCGAGGCCCCAAAGTGAAAGAAATTTGGACAACCGAAGGGGAAGGCTGTGATATGAGGATCACATGTGTTCACGGAGTGTTAATGCTTTGCTCCGGTGGTCTATTAAAAGGAGTACCTTAATTACCAGTAAATTCCCTAGAGGCCCGGCTGCCACCGGCTGGTAGGACAAAAGATGTTGTGCAAGTTTCTCATTGCGAGCACGTACGACTATATACGGAACACATTGTAACATCCCAAGTTTCAATAAAATGAACAAGAGAGAGAATTCAAGAATCCAAAATTTGGAGCCAACAAAAACTTTTTTTCTCATCATATAGGACTATGCATATTAGCTCACCTTATTAAATTAGTTTGAGTGTGCTTTTGCCATGATGCTTGCTTATGTGTTCTCTCTCACTCTAAAACCCTAGCAATGATCAGTTGATCATCCAAAGTCAAATAAAAAGAAAATAGAAAAGAAATATTAAAAATCAACTTCACACACACATAAGGCCTATGCCATTTTTGCAAATACTTAACCTAGACCACTTTGGCTTGCACCATTGGTTGTAAATGGTTACTAAACACTTTTAAACACTATTGGAAGTGAAGAAACTTAAATCAAACCAAAATCAAATTCAATTCCCAAGTTACATGCAATATGGTCACTTGTGCCATTTTTACCCTGATGCCCACTTTGAGCCCCTGGATTTTTACTTTCCCCTTCTACACTTGGTCAAACCTTTTCACCTCATCCAAGACAACATCAAGCACTACAACTTTGCTCAAGAAACCCACCTCTAACTCTGTCTCAATTTCAAATGAGAAGCAAGCAAAGTTGGAACAAAATCAAATATGTAAGATCATATGCAAAATATGATTTTGCATCTCAATTCCTTTTTGACCACCACCACCACCAAAATACTCCATTTAATATTTGTTTGCAACCCACCAAAAAGAATTTCAAAATTCGAAAATTATTTTCTTGCGGGCATTACCTCGAACACCTTGCAGGTAGGGTGTGGAATGGTGCCCATGCTGAAAATTTGGTTGGACCAAGTCCAACCCTGGGCCTCTCTGCAGCTCTGGAGCTTCATCACACATCCTAGCACCAGTGCCAAGCCCTGCCAACCTCTCCACTTGCTCGCCATGACATTGGCATGACCATGCCGTGGCATGGCATGGCCTCACCGTGCCATCTCCCTCACCCTTCACCTCATGCCTGCACCACCTTGTCCAGTAGCTCCCTCTCACCCTTCTGAACCTGCTCGTGCCCTCCTTTGACCGAGAGAACGTGTGCACACGCCAGCCTCGACGCGCCCAGACACGCCCAGGAACGCCCATGCCACGCCAGTGCGCGCACGGCGAGCGCCCTGGACGCGCCAGAGCGCGCTGCGCCTCGTCGCCTCAGCCTGTCCCTCGTCACCAGCGCCTGCAGGATGACTCACCTCAGCACCAGGACCCCGCCAGACGCTGCCACGAGCTCTCCCACGCCCTGTCGCCGTCGAGGAGGACGACGACGTCCGCCACAGTACCGCGTCGGCACTTGACCATTGCCACTATGCTTGACCACCGAACGCTGTTACGAGCTCGCGATGACGTTCCCTGAGCTGTCGAGCCAAGCCGTACCCTCGCCCACGCCGTTGATCGCCTGCAGCCCTACCTCGCCATCGTCACCGTGACCACCCGCCGCTCCTCGAGGCCGCTATAAAAGGAGCCCCCGCCCTCTCAAATTGAGCACTCCACTCACCTTCCCTCACCTCACAGCCTCTCCTCGACCTCACACCATGCTCGATTAGCCACCGCCTCGCCCCAATTGATAGCTCGCCGCCGCTCACCGTAGCCGAAGCTTGCCGGAGAAGGAGGCCGCCCCAGGACGCGCCGCTGCTTCCATCGGCTTCACCATCATCGACAACGTCGCGGCGCACCCTCCAGACGCTCGCCGGAGCTCCGACGCCCTCTCCGACCCCCTACTGCCGCCGCGCTCGCCACTGCTTCTCGCCGTCGACGACGACAACCCCTGGCCGTTCGATCATCGCCTGATCCAACGCCCCTCCTCTCCCGTACCGGTTCGGTGAGTAAATCTCACTGACGCGTGGGACCCGCCGTCAGACGGCCTGCTCGCGCTGGACACGAAGTGGGCCAGCCCAACTCTTTTTCTCTCTGCAGCCCAGCTAGTTTTCCCGCGCGAGCCCACCAGTTTAAATTCAAAATTCCAGAGTAGATGAAATATACAATCTGATGCAAACTTTGAATTTCAATAGTGACAAATCTACTCGGCCAAATTTTACAAACTTTATATTTTTGGAAACCTTAGGAAATTATCTACACCATGCCACTGGATAGAACCCTAGATCTTTTGTAGAATTAAAATGACAAAATAAACAAGGCAGGGACTTTTCTGTCTTATAATAATTCTTAAAAATCAACCATAAATGCTTTTCAGTAAATTCCACCTCCAATAATTCACATTTCACTTATACTAATTGTTTCTACAAAAATATGCCATGCCTACTTTGAATGATCATGGCTTAGTTGTTTTAAATGCCTTTATGGCTATTTCTAGTCAAAGGTATTGTCCAAAACTATTAAGAAATCTTATGAGAGAGTTTCTCTCATTTAAATCTTGTCACCACCAATTCCAAATGAAGTAGAGACTCTGGTCATTTAGGTCTCATAGGAATTGTTGGTGATATTAAATCTTAGATATGCTAGAATTAAATGGTATGAGGTGCTCACCTCATTTAAATCATTTTCTCAAAATGATAAGTGTGAAGAGGTTGACTTGGGTCAACCTAGGTCACATATTATGCATAAGAGAAATTAAATCTTAATAAGATAATGAGAGGAAATTATTTTTCTTAAATAATAAGAAAAACACATCCACCCACATAATAGTAATATGTGATACTAGTTAAGTGTGTGAACCATGTTTGTGCCTAGTTTAATAAATTAGTTTGGTGTGATGATTGTGTACTCCGTATTCGTATTTTTAGACGCTAGTACCGAGGAGTACCAGGAGGAGGAGGAGGTCTACTTCCAAGGAGAAGAAGACCACTTTGACCAGTTTCCCAACCAAGGCAAGATAATACTCTTGCAAAGTGCAAAGCTCACCATGAGCAAGGCATTACCCCATTTACTTTATGCTTATGATCATACTTTCCCAGTTTTACTTTACCAGCTTTATTTACCTTTGTTTTATCAAAGTACCTTTGATTTATAATTTACTGGGTTAGTATGGAGTTAGTACAAGAGTATCAAACTTAGCCTAGAAGCAAAGCAAATACTTAGCACCCCTCATACATAGTTGCTAGGGCTAAATTTTTAAAATGACTACTCTAGATGGGAACATGTGTTGATGAAATGATGATGGTGAAAACCTTGGAATGATTAGTCATTTCCATTGAAAGATTTTGAAGGTGAATATGACACTGAAGTTGACTTGGTGACTTTGGTTAAAAACTGATGATTGAGTTGGATGCGATACCATTCCAATTTTTGAGTACCCCCACAATACCTGATTATGGGTAGGGCTTAGCTGGAAATTTACGTGTCTTAGTATGGGTTCCCTCTAAACAAGCGTCATCGGGGTTATGCCGAAAGCTGCCTCTACAACAAAAGATATGATGTGATATGACGTGATATGAGGTGAATGTCCGGCCCAAGCCCTGTGCAGTTCCCGGGTTAACAGTTGGTTTTCACCGGGAGGCCAAGCTCATGGGGAGAGGTGCCTATACTAGGGTGTGTAAGTGAAAGGTTAACGGTTGATGATCCGCGTACTGAGTTACGATTATTCAGGGTTTTATCCCTGACGGATGTAATCAAATGTTGTGGCACAAGTGTGCGACCTCTGCAGAGTGTAGAACTATTCGAATAGCCGCGTCCGCGGATATGGACAATTGGAAAGGCCATTCTGTTTCCGTCATCAGAATTTATATCTTTGTGACTGGTGTTTTTGAACTTGAACTTGAAGGGGGACTTTGACTTTGTATCACAGCAGAGTTGTGGGAATGACACTAATGTTCCCACTTGAGTTAGTTAGCACATGGGGAGTTGTTTACAAAAGTGTTTATGAAATAAAATTGGCTTTATGCAAATAACCTTAGAGCTTAGAACACCATCAATAGTAATGTTAGTACTTACATTAGTATTAGATTGCGAGTACATAAAGTACTCACGGCTTTGTCCCTGGCTATTCAAATGGCCAGACTATGAAGCCGAGCAGCAGTACGAGGATGACGAGCAGCAGGACGTCTACCACAACTAGGAGCTTCTAACGTCAAGCGTTGGCCTGTGGACTAGAGAGTCCTTGTATCTTACGCTTCCGCTATGAACTTGTGTTTGTTCGTTGATCATTAGATCAACTATTTGTGTAATATGGATCATGTGATTCCAAGTTGTAAGACATTATGGTTTGTAATGAATGATGACTGTGATACTTAACTATTATGCCTCGCAACAACAATTTCCTGGGATTGCGATGTATGACATAATAGGCATCCGGACTTAAAAATCCGGGTGTTGACAAGTTGGTATCAGAGCCATTGTTTGACCTTAGGAGACCCTAGTTAGAAATGGACGTTCTGAAAAACTGAGTTTCAAAAAGGAATGAAGTATTTCTGAAAATTTTAATCTTTGTCTTCTCCTTGAGCTCTTTGGAAAAACAAAAAGTCATGCTCTTCCTTAGAAATATAACTAAAATTTTGCCACACTTGTTCACTTCTCTAACTTAAACCTTTACTTCACTTTCAGATGGAGCCCGTGAACACGAAGTTTTACCAGCTTGGGAATGGGGGAAGCTTGATCTTCGAGCACGACCTCAACGCCCTGTCCGACCACCTTGGTCGCCCGCACCCAGAGTTCCATGGATCGCAGATCGCGAACCAGCCAGGAGGCGAACTGCAGTGGGTCATCACCGCTGACTTGAGGGGCAAGATGGAGCCTCCCACTTCTGAGAGGATACTCTTCTCCTTCATGGAGAGCAACTGGCTGGACGGACTTGCCCGCGCCCTTCAGGAGGGACTCGCACGCTTGTGCGGGATGAGCGGGGAGGCACTCAAGCACCCTCGCTTTTCTCACCTCGCGAGGCGTAACTCTGCGGGAGAGCCCATGGACATGTCATCCCACCCGGAGCTGAAGCACCATGTGGATCATCTCGACTTCATGCTGTACCACACTCAGCAGGATCTCGACCACTCCCGTGAGTACGCCAACCAGACTCACGCCCGCATCATCGAGCAAGGAGACGCCATCAAGATGCTCGCCAACGACCGCAGGACCCTCCGCCAGCAGCGCGCGAAGAGGGATGCCACCATCACTCGCCTCCGCGCGAAGATAGCCGCACTCGAGGCCACTGTCAAGGCCCAGGAGGAGCAGATGAAGAAGATGGAGGAAGATGGAGAAGACATTCAGGGAGGAAGCAACTACCTGAGTGACGACAACGACTTCGAGGAGGATGAGAACACCGAGGGGGAAGACTACGACTTCCTGGACGATGAAGATGATGACCACACCCCCATCGATGTTGATGAGGATGAGGAGTAGTTCACTTATGCACTATCGTAGGTGTGAGTTGTATCCCGCCCCATGTATCGTAGCTTGGAGAAGAAGGGTTCTTAAAACCCTTAGTGTGTTAGCTTGTAATGTGTGTTGTTTGCTATAAATGAATGTATGTTGTGTCATCATGAAAAGACTTCAAGTTTTAAACTTTTGAACTCAAACACAAAACAAGCCATAGAAAATTTCCCTCTTATCTCATGATCAATCTTAATACTCAGATGGCCCCTCCAACTCGCAACGCAAATCAAGACGCGATGATGCAGATGTTGCAAGTTATGCTGGAAGATAGAGAAGCAGAAAGAGCTGAAAGGCAAGCCAACATTGCAGCACTCCAACAGCTTGTCAACAACAACCAAGGCCATCATGATCACCCAGGATCAAAGCTCAAGAACTTCCAGAACACCAACCCACCAGTTTTCAGCAAGACTGAAGAACCCCTTGATGCAGATGATTGGCTCCAAACTATGGAGAACAATCTAGAAGTAGCCGGAGTTGAAGAAAATGAGAAAGTGCTGTTTGCCACGCACTACTTAGCAGGACCAGCAAGAGCTTGGTGGACAAGCACCCGTGCCATGAACGCGGGACAGTTCATGACTTGGGCAGATTTCAAGCTCAAATTCAGCAAGTACCATGTGCCCCCGGGTCTGATAAAGAAGATGAGAGATGAGTTCCGTGAACTGAAGCAAGGCCGGATGTCCGTGGTGGAATATCGCGACAAGTTTCTCACACTGTCAAGGTATGCCCCGGATGAGACCGACACTACTGAGAAGAGGAAGGAAAGGTTCCTGAATGGACTGCATGATGAGATGCAGACTGTGTTGATCAACATCCCCTTTGCCGACCTCGAAGCCCTTGTTGACTCCGCCATCCAGATGGAAGGCAAACTGCACCAAGCCAGCGAGAACCGCAAGCGCCGCATGATGAATCAGAATGGGCCTAGCAATGCCCCAAGGTATCGCCCCAACTCAGGAGGAGGTTTCAGGACCAACAAGCCCAATGCACAGATGTCACGTCCGGTTTATCAGAACCGGAGTGGAGGAAACCCCAGGCCCGGAGGCCACAACAACAACAACAACAACTACAACCGCGCTCCGCCGAGAGCCCCCAACCACAACAACAGCAACAACAACACCAACACCGCACCAAGGACCGGGAGCAATGCAATCCCCGTCGCGAACAAGCAAGACAAGACCACCATCACTTGCTATGAGTGTGGTGTAGTGGGACATTACTCCAATGAGTGTCCCAAGAGGCTCGCCAAGCTCGCAGGCAACCCCGCACCACCAGCTCAGCAGCAACGCCGTGTCTCCACCGGCAAGAAGTTCGCCCCCAACAACCCGAACAACCGCGGAGGTCGCCTCTACCACATGAATGCTGAGGAAGCCCAAGAAGCACCTGACGTGGTGCTGGGTATGTTCTCTGTTAACTCAATACCAGCAAGAGTGTTGTTTGATTCTGGAGCATCGCATTCGTTCGTTACAGAAGATTTTGTGTGCACTAGTAAGATTCAACCAATCAGCTTGAAACATGTCATGGTAGTTCAAATACCTGGATCAACCACTAAAGCTAGAAAATTCTGCAAAGATGTACCCATCAGAATCCATGAAATAGACTTTTATGCAAACTTGATTGTTCTGGGAACAAAAGGATTGGAAGTAGTCCTGGGTATGGACTGGAGGGCGAAACATCATGGATTGATAGACTGCGCCAAGAAGGCCATCACCATGACAAGTAGCACCGGAATAATAATAGAACACTTATCTGAAAGACTACCCAGAAAATTCACCTGCAACCAAAGTGTAGCAAAGCCAACTCTGGATCAAATCAGGGTCGTTTGTCGATACCCTGATGTGTTTCCGGATGATCTACCCGGTATGCCCCCGGATCGGGATATCGAGTTTATCATCGAGTTAATCCCTGGAACAGGACCTATAGCCCAGAGAGCCTATAGCATGAACCCCGCAGAACTGGTGGAACTGAAGAAGCAACTGGATGATATGCTGTACAAAGGTCTGATTCGACCAAGTGCGTCGCCTTGGAGATCACCAGTTTTGTTTGTGGATAAAAAGGACGGTGCCACTCGTTTGGTTACGGATTATCGTAAGCTTAACGATGTCACCATCAAGAACAAATATCCCCTGCCAAAGATAGAAGACCTGTTTGACCAGCTAACCGGTGCCCAAGTTTTCTCAAAGATTGATCTGAGGACAGGTTACCATCAACTGAAGATCCGAGCAACAGATATTCCAAAGACTGCCTTTACCACCAGATATGGACTGTATGAGTACAATGTCATGTCCTTTGGACTGACCAATGCCCCCGCTTATTTCATGAACCTCATGAATAAGATCTTTATGGAATTTCTGGATAAGTTTGTCGTTGTCTTCATCGACGACATCCTTATCTACTCCAAATCAGAAGAAGAACATGAGCAACATTTGGAAGTGGTTCTAGAAACCCTTAGGCAGCATCAGTTGTACGCCAAGTTCAGCAAATGTGAGTTTTGGCTGAAAGAAGTAGGATTCCTGGGACACATCTTGTCTGCAGGAGGAATTGCTGTAGATCCCGCAAAAATCAAAACTGTTGAGGAATGGAAAGCCCCAACCACCCAGACTGAAGTCCGAGCATTTCTAGGATTGGCGGGATATTACCGCCGATTCGTTGAAGGATTTTCAAGCATCGCGAGACCAATGACTCAACTGCTGAAGAAGGACCGGAAATTTGACTGGAATGACAAATGTGAAGAAAGCTTTCAGCTACTCAAGCTCAGATTAACCACAGCCCCAATACTGATCATGCCCGATGTCACCAAGCCATTTGATGTCTATTGTGATGCATCCAAGACTGGTCTTGGATGTGTGTTGATGCAAGAAGGCAAGGTGATATCTTACCTATCAAGGCAACTGAAGCAACATGAACAGAACTATCCAACTCATGACTTGGAGTTAGCAGCCGTAGTGTTAGCCCTGAAGGTTTGGCGTCATTACCTCATGGGTAATCGATGCGAGATATATTCAGATCACAAGAGCCTGAAGTACATTTTCACCCAGAAGGAGCTGAACATGAGACAGTGCAGATGGATAGAATTAATCAAGGATTACGACATGGAAATTCACTACCACCCCGGCAAGGCCAATGTGGTAGCGGATGCCTTGAGCAGACTGCCGTGTCAGTTGAACTCCATGATCGCCATAGAGCAACCAAGCCTGTACCAAGAGTTTGAACAATTCAGACTAGAGCTAGTGAGCGAAGGATTCCTCGCCAGCATTGAGCTCCAACCCACTTTGATGAGCCAGATAAAGGAAGCCCAGCAGGGAAAGGCCAGCATTGACAGAATAAAGAGTCAGATAGCTGCAGGAAAGGCACCAGGATTCACTGTAGATGAAGAAGGAGTTCTTTGGTACAACGAACGCCTGTGTGTACCATCGGATTCAGAGTTGAAACAAGTCATTCTGAAAGAAGCTCATGATACACTGTATTCCATTCACCCCGGAGGGACCAAGATGTACCAAGACCTGAAGGAACAATTCTGGTGGCACGGAATGAAGAGAGAGATAGGAAGCTACATCGCCAAGTGTGATATCTGTCAGCGAGTCAAAGCAGAACATCAACGACCCGCAGGACTATTGCAACCCTTACAGATTCCTGAGTGGAAATGGGATTCTGTCGGTATGGACTTTATCACAGGATTGCCCAAATCTAGCAGAGGAAATGACTCCATTTGGGTAGTCATCGATAGGTTGACCAAGGTTGCACATTTTATCCCTGTCAAGACCACATACCAAGGCCCAAAGCTTGCAGAGTTATACATCTCCAGAATAGTCAGCCTGCACGGAACCCCGAAGTCAATTGTGTCAGATAGAGGATCACAATTCACCTCAAGATTCTGGCAGAAAGTGCATGAAGGACTAGGAACCCGCCTGAATTTCAGCAGAGCCTACCACCCACAGACTGACGGACAGACCGAGAGAGTCAACCAGATATTGGAAGATATGTTGAGAGCCTGTGTGCTAGAGTACGGATCCAAATGGGAAGACTGCTTACCATATGTAGAATTCTCCTACAATAATAGCTATCAGGCTAGCTTACAGATGGCCCCCTTTGAAGCCCTGTACGGAAGGAAATGCCGTACCCCTCTGAACTGGTCGGAAGTCGGAGATAGTCAAGTCTTCGGCCCCGATGTTCTCCGCGAAGCCGAAGAGAAGGTGCACAAGATCCGCGAGTACCTCAAGACCGCCCAGTCCAGACAAAAGAGCTACGCCGACAAGAGACGCCGAGAGATGACATTCGAGATCGGAGATTTTGTGTATCTCAAAGTCTCACCCCTCAAAGGAATGCAGAGATTCCAACTCAAAGGAAAGCTCGCCCCCAGATATGTCGGACCATTCAAGATTCTGGATCGCCGAGGAGAAGTCTCATATCAGTTGGAACTACCGGAAGAGATGTCCGCCGTACACGATGTGTTTCACATCTCACTGCTTCGGAAGTGTCTAGAAGTGCCTGAGAAGACCGAAGTATTTAAGAACATCGACCACAGAGCCATTGATATCAACAAGGACCTAACCTACCACGAAGTGCCTATTCGCATCCTTGAAGAAGCATTCAGGACCACCCGCACCAGAAGTATCAAGTTCCTGAAGATACAATGGAGTAACCACGCCGAAGAAGAAGCAACTTGGGAACGCGAGGAAGATATGAAGAAGGAATACCCAGATCTCTTTAGTACCTAGTTTTCTCTAGATCTCGAGACGAGATCTTTTGTAAGGGGGAAGGGTTTGTAACATCCCAAGTTTCAATAAAATGAACAAGAGAGAGAATTCAAGAATCCAAAATTTGGAGCCAACAAAAACTTTTTTTCTCATCATATAGGACTATGCATATTAGCTCACCTTATTAAATTAGTTTGAGTGTGCTTTTGCCATGATGCTTGCTTATGTGTTCTCTCTCACTCTAAAACCCTAGCAATGATCACTTGATCATCCAAAGTCAAATAAAAAGAAAATAGAAAAGAAATATTAAAAATCAACTTCACACACACATAAGGCCTATGCCATTTTTGCAAATACTTAACCTAGACCACTTTGGCTTGCACCATTGGTTGTAAATGGTTACTAAACACTTTTAAACACTATTGGAAGTGAAGAAACTTAAATCAAACCAAAATCAAATTCAATTCCCAAGTTACATGCAATATGGTCACTTGTGCCATTTTTACCCTGATGCCCACTTTGAGCCCCTGGATTTTTACTTTCCCCTTCTACACTTGGTCAAACCTTTTCACCTCATCCAAGACAACATCAAGCACTACAACTTTGCTCAAGAAACCCACCTCTAACTCTGTCTCAATTTCAAATGAGAAGCAAGCAAAGTTGGAACAAAATCAAATATGTAAGATCATATGCAAAATGTGATTTTGCATCTCAATTCCTTTTTGACCACCACCACCACCAAAATACTCCATTTAATATTTGTTTGCAACCCACCAAAAAGAATTTCAAAATTCGAAAATTATTTTCTTGCGGGCATTACCTCGAACACCTTGCAGGTAGGGTGTGGAATGGTGCCCATGCTGAAAATTTGGTTGGACCAAGTCCAACCCTGGGCCTCTCTGCAGCTCTGGAGCTTCATCACACATCCTAGCACCAGTGCCAAGCCCTGCCAACCTCTCCACTTGCTCGCCATGACATTGGCATGACCATGCCGTGGCATGGCATGGCCTCACCGTGCCATCTCCCTCACCCTTCACCTCATGCATGCACCACCTTGTCCAGTAGCTCCCTCTCACCCTTCTGAACCTGCTCGTGCCCTCCTTTGACCGAGAGAACGTGTGCACACGCCAGCCTCGACGCGCCCAGACACGCCCAGGAACGCCCATGCCACGCCAGTGCGCGCACGGCGAGCGCCCTGGACGCGCCAGAGCGCGCTGCGCCTCGTCGCCTCAGCCTGTCCCTCGTCACCAGCGCCTGCAGGATGACTCACCTCAGCACCAGGACCCCGCCAGACGCTGCCACGAGCTCTCCCACGCCCTGTTGCCGTCGAGGAGGATGACGACGTCCGCCACAGTACCGCGTCGGCACTTGACCATTGCCACTATGCTTGACCACCGAACGCTGTTCTGAGCTCGCAGTGACGTTCCCTGAGCCTGTCTGAGCCAAGCCGTACCCTCACCCACGCCGTTGATCGCCTGCAGCCCTACCTCGCCATCGTCACCGTGACCACCCGCCGCTCCTCGAGGCCGCTATAAAAGGAGCCCCCGCCCTCTCAAATTGAGCACTCCACTCACCTTCCCTCACCTCACAGCCTCTCCTCGACCTCACACCATGCTCGATTAGCCACCGCCTCGCCCCAATTGATAGCTCGCCGCCGCTCACCGTAGCCGAAGCTTGCCGGAGAAGGAGGCCGCCCCAGGACGCGCCGCTGCTTCCATCGGCTTCACCATCATCGACAACGTCGCGGCGCACCCTCCAGACGCTCGCCGGAGCTCCGACGCCCTCTCCGACCCCCTACTGCCGCCGCGCTCGCCACTGCTTCTCGCCGTCGACGACGACAACCCCTGGCCGTTCGATCATCGCCTGATCCAACGCCCCTCCTCTCCCGTACCGGTTCGGTGAGTAAATCTCACTGACGCGTGGGACCCGCCGTCAGACGGCCTGCTCGCGCTGGACGCGAAGTGGGCCAGCCCAACTCTTTTTCTCTCTGCAGCCCAGCTAGTTTTCCCGCGCGAGCCCACCAGTTTAAATTCAAAATTCCAGAGTAGATGAAATATACAATCTGATGCAAACTTTGAATTTCAATAGTGACAAATCTACTCGGCCAAATTTTACAAACTTTATATTTTTGGAAACCTTAGGAAATTATCTACACCATGCCACTGGATAGAACCCTAGATCTTTTGTAGAATTAAAATGACAAAATAAACAAGGCAGGGACTTTTCTGTCTTATAATAATTCTTAAAAATCAACCATAAATGCTTTTCAGTAAATTCCACCTCCAATAATTCACATTTCACTTATACTAATTGTTTCTACAAAAATATGCCATGCCTACTTTGAATGATCATGGCTTAGTTGTTTTAAATGCCTTTATGGCTATTTCTAGTCAAAGGTATTGTCCAAAACTATTAAGAAATCTTATGAGAGAGTTTCTCTCATTTAAATCTTGTCACCACCAATTCCAAATGAAGTAGAGACTCTGGTCATTTAGGTCTCATAGGAATTGTTGGTGATATTAAATCTTAGATATGCTAGAATTAAATGGTATGAGGTGCTCACCTCATTTAAATCATTTTCTCAAAATGATAAGTGTGAAGAGGTTGACTTGGGTCAACCTAGGTCACATATTATGCATAAGAGAAATTAAATCTTAATAAGATAATGAGAGGAAATTATTTTTCTTAAATAATAAGAAAAACACATCCACCCACATAATAGTAATATGTGATGCTAGTTAAGTGTGTGAACCATGTTTGTGCCTAGTTTAATAAATTAGTTTGGTGTGATGATTGTGTACTCCGTATTCGTATTTTTAGACGCTAGTACCGAGGAGTACCAGGAGGAGGAGGAGGTCTACTTCCAAGGAGAAGAAGACCACTTTGACCAGCTTTCCCAACCAAGACAAGAAAATACTCTTCCAAAGTGCAAAGCTCACCATGAGCAAGGCATTACCCCATTTACTTTATGCTTATGATCATACTTTCCCAGTTTTACTTTACCAGCTTTATTTACCTTTGTTTTATCAAAGTACCTTTGATTTATAATTTACTGGGTTAGTATGGAGTTAGTACAAGAGTATCAAACTTAGCCTAGAAGCAAAGCAAATACTTAGCACCCCTCATACATAGTTGCTAGGGCTAAATTTTTAAAATGACTACTCTAGATGGGAACATGTGTTGATGAAATGATGATGGTGAAAACCTTGGAATGATTAGTCATTTCCATTGAAAGATTTTGAAGGTGAATATGACACTGAAGTTGACTTGGTGACTTTGGTTAAAAACTGATGATTGAGTTGGATGCGATACCATTCCAATTTTTGAGTACCCCCACAATACCTGATTATGGGTAGGGCTTAGCTGGAAATTTACGTGTTTTAGTATGGGTTCCCTCTAAACAAGCGTCATCGGGGTTATGCCGAAAGCTGCCTCTACAACAAAAGATATGATGTGATATGACGTGATATGAGGTGAATGTCCGGCCCAAGCCCTGTGCAGTTCCCGGGTTAACAGTTGGTTTTCACCGGGAGGCCAAGCTCATGGGGAGAGGTGCCTATACTAGGGTGTGTAAGTGAAAGGTTAATGGTTGATGATCCGCGTACTGAGTTACGATTATTCAGGGTTTTATCCCTGACGGATGTAATCAAATGTTGTGGCACAAGTGTGCGACCTCTGCAGAGTGTAGAACTATTCGAATAGCCGCGTCCGCGGATATGGACAATTGGAAAGGCCATTCTGTTTCCGTCATCAGAATTTATATCTTTGTGACTGGTGTTTTTGAACTTGAACTTGAAGGGGGACTTTGACTTTGTATCACAGCAGAGTTGTGGGAATGACACTAATGTTCCCACTTGAGTTAGTTAGCACATGGGGAGTTGTTTACAAAAGTGTTTATGAAATAAAATTGGCTTTATGCAAATAACCTTAGAGCTTAGAACACCATCAATAGTAATGTTAGTACTTACATTAGTATTAGATTGCGAGTACATAAAGTACTCACGGCTTTGTCCCTAGCTATTCAAATGGCCAGACTATGAAGCCGAGCAGCAGTACGAGGATGA
This sequence comes from Lolium perenne, assembly GCF_019359855.2. Classification (NCBI taxonomy): domain Eukaryota; kingdom Viridiplantae; phylum Streptophyta; class Magnoliopsida; order Poales; family Poaceae; genus Lolium; species Lolium perenne. The sequence continues at coordinate 97,515,502 of NC_067247.2, forward strand.
CGAGCAGCAGGACGTCTACCACAACTAGGAGCTTCTAACGTCAAGCGTTGGCCTGTGGACTAGAGAGTCCTTGTATCTTACGCTTCCGCTATGAACTTGTGTTTGTTCGTTGATCATTAGATCAACTATTTGTGTAATATGGATCATGTGATTCCAAGTTGTAAGACATTATGGTTTGTAATGAATGATGACTGTGATACTTAACTATTATGCCTCGCAACAACAATTTCCTGGGATTGCGATGTATGACATAATAGGCATCCGGACTTAAAAATCCGGGTGTTGACACACATGCCTATGGTTGTTTAGTACTTGGATACTGTTTTATTACTATCTGCAAATGCCCTGCTTTGGTTGTTACATGAGTTCTCTCATCCATGCAGCGCCCGTTCATCCATCCCTGTGCCTACAGTATTTTAATCCTGATGTTTACTATAATCACCACAGCTGTCTTTGTTACACTGCTGCTTATATTTCACTACTGCTACTGCTATAAAACGGTTTCTACTGATAAACTCTTGCGAGCAAATCTGTTTCCAGGTGCAGCTGAATTGACAACTCCGCTGTTAAGGCTTACAAATATTCTTTGGCTCCCCTTGTGTCGAATTAATAAATTGGGTTCCACTTCCCTCGAAGACTGTTGCGATCCCCTATACTTGTGGGTCATCACGCATACCAAGGGCCTGGCCGCCGCCCACCACCAGCCCCTGCCGGAGTGCTGCGGGAAGCCGACGGGAGGAGGGAGACCGCAGCGCCGCCCATCCCAACCGCGCTGGCCGGTCCGCTAGGGGACAGCCGATGGGAGGAGGGCCACCGCCGTCGTCGCCCATCCCACGCGCGCCTGCTCCGCCATGCATCGAGGAGGTGGGATCCGGCCGCCGCTCTCCACGCAGCGACGAGGAAGGGCCCCCGCCGCCACCACGCCCCGAGGGACTTTGCCCCGGCGGCGCTACCGGCGGCGGAGGGTGGGGTGCGGGAGAGGTTAGGTTGGGGTGGGGTGGGGTGCGGCGACAAAGCACTGGTTGTATTTTCTATTTCGCCCAGACCATTCTTAGAGCATCTCCAGCCGCGTCCCCCAAAGCGTCCCCCAAACCGCGCCGGATTGAGCGTTTGGGGGACGTGTTTTGTTCGTGCCGCCTTTGGGGGACGTCGCTCCCCAACCGCGTCCCCCAAACGCCGCCCCCAATCAGAAATTCTAATAGATGCATTCAAAAGAGATCGTTCCCGCCGATTCGTCGCGATCAGAGTAGCGGCGATCGATCAAAGTACTGGGCGCGCGATCATATTACAGACCGGTGGTGCATGCAAATTAGAAGAAGGGGAAGGGTTGGGCGACGGCATCGTATCCTGAGTAGACGCAGGCCCGTCGAGCATGATGACCTCGTCGCGATCTGCCTGTTGCTGTGCATGGTGCGTCTGCTCCGTCGCCGATGCAGAGGCCGACGCAGGTGTAGCAGTAGAAGACGCGTCAGCCTGCTCTTGCTGCGCTGCCGCTGCCGCCGATGCCGCTGCCAGGGCCGCCGCGTCCGCCGCCGCCATTCTGGCTTCGATGTCGTCGAGGATCTGGCCTTTGAAGAAGTTGTGCACCGCTCGCGTCCGGGGAGACATTCCCTCTGTCGACGTTCTCAGCAGGGACATGTTGTCCCTGCGTTTCTTGAGCTCCAGCTTCTCCTCTTGCCTCTTGAGCAGCTCGGCCCACCTTTCGTCGTTCTTTTTGTCGCGGGAGAGAAAGGTTGAGGAGACGTCCGCGAGGCATTTCGTGATCGACACCTGCGTCTTCTCAGACGACGCAGCGTCGGCCAAGGCGGCCTTGGCAGCCTTGTTGCCAGTAGGATGCCCTGCCGACGTTGCCAGCGGCACGTCCAGATCAATGGCGTCCTTCCCCTTGGACAGCGACAGGCGCGTCAACCGCCATTTCTCATTCCCTTTGAGCTTGCTATAGCAATGCATCAGCGCGAACGGCTTATGCCCATCTGAGTTCCTCGCGTAAACCTCCATGGCCCTATCAAACTAACCAAAGGAAGCAGAGTCATTCATCGAACACAATGTAGGTGCTACGGATTATGGAAGAAAGAGTCGTACCAGTTGGGCGACGTCGGCGCCGCTGTCGCCTCTGGTCTCTAAGTCCTGATGGTACCCATGGAAGGAGTTCACCGACGCCTGGATGATGGCCCATCGCGTCGACATTGCCTTCTGGCTCCTCTTCATCGGCACTTTCTTGTACTCACTGTTGATGAGCTTGCGCTTATCGAACTCGGCCTTGATCCTCGCCCAATACTTCCCGCCTTTTTGGTTGGCGCCGATGATGGAGTCATGGCTCACCGTCGCCCACGACTCGCACAGACAAAGATCTTCCAGAGGCGTCCACTTCGGGCCTCGTGTGCCCGACGCCTTCTTCTTCTTTTTCTTCGTCACGCCGTCCGCGTCGACCTCCACGAGATCATCGTCACCGGCACCCTCCTCGTCTTCTTCCTCACCGCCCTCTTCGTCCTCGTCGTCGTCCTCGTCCTCCACCCTGTCCTCTTCATCGTCCTCCTCTTCCTCAGCACCCTCAGCACCGGCACCCTCAGCACCGGCGCCCTCGAATTCGAGCGGCCCCCTGCGGCCAGTGAAAGGCTCGCCGTCCGCACCGGGTCCTGGCTCGCGCTGCTCGTACGCCGGGGAGTAGAGGTTGTTGGGGTTGAAGCCGCCGTGCGGCAGCGCATCCTGGTAGTGCGGCGACAAGTTAGGCGTCACGCACCCGGGAGTGCCGGAGGGGCCGTCGTTGTAGAAGGCGGATGACGACGGAGAGAAGACTCCCGGAACGTACACCGGCACGTTCGTACTATATGGGCTCGCGTTGGTGGCGGCGATACACCCGGCCAGTATGTGCTGGTGCTGGCGCGCCGCCAGAGCCTTCTTCTTTAGCTCCGTCGCCCTCCGTCCTTTCCGCTCCGCCATCGATAGCTTCCGGCGCAGGCAATCTTGCTGCCATTCATCGTCGGTCCATCCTTCAGGCTTCTTCTTCAAAGCCGGCGCCTTCCGCGGCCTCGCGAACGGCGCTGTCGCCCCTTTCGTCCCATTGCCCGGCGGCTTCTTGGCCGCTTTCTTCGCCATCTTTTTGGGGGCTGTCGGCGGCGCCATATGGAGAGGGTAGCGCCGGTGGGTGGACGGCGGGAGGGAGAAACAGATCGGCGGGATAGGAGAAATGAATCGGCGGCGGGATATGTTTTGGGAGGCCTGAAATGCGCGGCGGTATATGCGCGATTTGGCGGGAGCGGCAGGATTTGGCGGGAGTGTGAGACGAATTTTCCCTGTGCCGCTGACGGGTCGGCCCCGCCACTCCCCGTCTCGCTTTTCGTTGTGTCCGGCGTCCCCGGTGATTCCCCTGTGGGACGGGGACGGGCTCGGGGCGCCGGACACCGTATCGGGGCGCGCCGGACAAAAATGGGCTTTGGGGGACGCGACTGGAACGCATTTTCTGTCCGGCGCGCCCCAAATCCCTTTAGGGGACGCTTTGAGGGACGCGACTGGAGATGCTCTTAACTAGGCGTCAGCAGTGCACCTTTACTTTGTCTGCAACATCAGCTGACCATAACGCCAGCTAGCTCTGATGCATGTCCAGATTATACCATCTTGTACCTGAGGTGAGCACATGTATTTATTTCGCAGATTCGTATTCGATTTGGTCTCGAGGCGATGTCGGTGGATTGATTTTGCTTTCGCATCGGTTTGCAACTGCAGGCGCGAGGGATCACCCATAATAAGAGAACAGTTGGGGTTGGAGGGAGGGGTTCACAGCTGATAAAGATTTAGATTCGTAAGTTGTGTAGACAGGAAAAAATAAAAGGCGAAGAGGATGCCAAAGCGGCACTCCGTTGGGCTTGATGTTGGCAGGAAAGCCAAGCGGCGCCGGCGCAACCTCTATGTCGTCATGGACGACGGGAAGGGATACGCCGTCCGCAAGTTTGATTTGTCGTCCGACCGTGACTCCAGCGACGACGAAGCTGAGCAACTGCTTGAGCAAAGAACAGTCGGCGTGCAGCGCCTGCCGCGTGCTCTCATGGGCAAATAGCTCACACGCGACGTTTCTCACCGCTATTGTCTCTCATGCGCCATAGTTGACGGGAATAGCTGCCATACGACACGATGTCTGTGAGCACCAAAATTGCTCCGACCCACCCATGTTGATGAAACGACCGTGTCACTTGTTTAGGCTGGTTAAGGAGTCGTGAATTAGGGTTAGGCACTGCGGGACCCACTCCTTTAGGCCGGTTGAGTCAAACCATCCCCGACCGACCGAGCAGGACCCAACCGTGCCGAAGCGGAGCGCGCCATCTGAATACCAGATCCCTCTCCGGCGGCGGCGGCGGAGCTTCCCCTCCTGGGCGTGGCGGTTCCGGCATCGGCGGTGAGTCAAATGGAGGGGAGCACATTCTCATCACTCTCAAACTGTAGGCGCCCCCGAATCTGACCCAATTTTGCCCGACACGCAGACATTTGAGGGGGAGGGGCGGCGGCGACGACGGTGGTGGCAGCAGCAAGTCGACAGGCCAGCAGCCCTGCATTGGATGGAGCCGGAAGATTCAAATTCGAGGTAATCCATCACTCTCGTGCTGATTTAGCTTTTGATTATAGCTCGTTCGGTAGCATTTCGTCTCACTCCCGCGCGCCCAAAACAGGGGAGATGGCCGGCGCCCGCGTAGCTTCGAATTATCAGTCGAGTTCTTTGTATGTACGGCGAAGCTAGCTGATGGTAGCTTGAGAAACATCGAGAATGGCAGATTAGTTAGTTGGGAGGTTGAATTAGAAGAGATGGATCCACAAGAATTATTTCTCCAACAAGAGCAAGCGGTGAGGAATGTTGTGGAGAAATTAGGGGAGAGTATTCCTTGGGGTCCGGCGCAAGAAGTGGCATTGCTATGGTACAACGAGAGTAAGGGCGAGTATTCAAGAATTGAGGATGGCGGATCGCGGGAGGGAAAAGACGAGCACGAACGACGTGAATACACGGCCGACGAAGCGGCACACGCGTGAGTGACACGTACTATGAGGGCTATTAATTCACCATTGTTTTGATGACTCGACGTTCCGCCGTCCCGCTATAAAACAGCACCCAAATCAACTCTATCTCTCACACCGCATCCCATTGCCTTCTTGCCTCTTGCCCTTCTTCTCCAAAACACATCTCAGCCGCCGTAGCCCCTCTCCGCCGTAGCCCACCATGCAGTTCAACGGTCCGACGTTCCGCCGTCCCGCTATCACCGACGAGCAGCAGTACCCACCAGGCAGGCTCGTGGAGAACACCTTGAGGTGCTGGTCCATCTCTAGGTGGAGGTCTGCGCACGAGTTCGCCAGATTCTTCCTCAGGGCCTGCTTCGCGCACCTCCCAGAGGGCACGCCGCCGATGTTCCACATCACGCAGGTCCGCCCGGGAGGCAGCGGCCTCCAGGTCACCTTCACCAACCCCTTCGACGCCTACCATCTGCTCGGCCAAGCATTTTGGTGCGGCTGCGAGTTCATCGCCTTCACCATGTGCAACATCTTCACCCAGTGGGACTACATCTTCCCGCACGCCAGGCACATGCACAGCCTCCCCTACATCCATCCCGACGAGGAGTGAAGGGCCCGGAGTGAAGGGCAGAGCGACGACGAGGAGCGAGGGCGACGAGGAGTCCAGGAGGCAGTTTCGTACAAGTTGTTTAATGGAGTCAGATCGAGTCTGTCGTTTTACTGTTTTACTACCTATATTATTTATTATTTTCAGTGTCATCGTGTCATCGAGTCAGTAGTGTCATCGTGTCATCGAGTCAGTAGTGTCATCGTGTCATCGATCGAGTCAGTCGTGTCATCGAGTCATGTATCCTATTATGAAATATTTGCTATATTTCCTATATTTTATTATCTATATGGTCTACTCTTCCATACACAAACTTGTCTTATTTTGTGTGCACCAAACTTGAATGATCTCCCAAATACCAACAAGAAATATTTTCCATACACAAACTTGAAAGAAATGTGCTAAAATATATAAGAAATGTGCTAATGTGAAACTTCAATAGAATTTGTTCGTTTTTAGAAGAAAATTATTCAAAATGTGCTAATATATATAAGAAATGCCCCCACTCACACCATTTGCCCCCTCTAAAAATTTTGTCGGACTCCGCCATTGTTGAAAGATGCCTTTTGTTTAACTTGACACGTACACACATATGTCTACATGATCCATCACAACACCACAATAATATTACAGCCAAAACGGACGCAATATGATTGAAACGAAAACAAAAAAAAAACAATTATTCACTAAGCCAAAATGACAAACAAAAAATATATCCGGTAGTACTCACGGCTTGGCCCAATAACGGGCCCAACATAGAGCCCATGAACTACTCATGAAATTGTCACTTTTTCTATTTCGGAATGTGCTAACTGAATTTGGATTGGGCAGACTTGATACATTCATAGCTAATTTTATTCAAATTCATTTTACAAACAACATCCTACAAACAGCAGCCCCGCAATCCACAACTCCTAAATTCAAATTGCTAATCCGAACGGAATAGAAACAACAAATAAATGGCAATGATACACATATAGAATGCTCCTGCCATCATGTTTGACTGCTTCTTCAAGTGCACAATTTCGCTCAATTGTTTGTTCAATTTTTGCAACTCTCCGTTCAGCGCTCCATTCACCGCAAAATCTTCCCGAACGGCTCTGTTTGAGATCACCTCCTCCACAACAGATGCGGGAGCCTGGATTGGGGGGGGCAGCACTTCAACTTTAAGTCCTCGAGTTCGAATGTACTTATCCATCCACTCGAAATGGCCGCATTCATCCAATTCCTGAAAAGAAGATCGGAAACCCTAATTCCCAAATTCCCAAATTCCCAAATCCAAATTCCCAAATCGAGTCAAATCAGGACGAAACCCTACCTTTCCATCCTGGCCCAGGTATGGCTTGCTTTCGCATTTGACGAACTCGCGACCGACGTTGCCCCTCTCCGAGCGCACACATGTCAACCGCTTCAGTAGGTCGACGCGAGGGCAGTCGGGGCATCTACTCATCGCGATTTCTCCGTAACGGGGCCATGACCTCTGTGAGCCAGATGCGGAGCTCGACATCCCTCGCCGCCGCCGCCACGGACCGTTGCTGGGAGGAGCGGGAGGAAGAACAGGGGAACGGAGGAGCTGGGAGCTGGAGGAAGAACGGCGAAGAAACAGGGGAACGGAGGAACAGGGGATACGTGCTGGGTCCTTGTCTGAGCTGGCGAGCTGTGGGCCCTGCATAGCAACGGTCCACTGGTGGGTCCCGCGTGGATATGTGCTGGGTCCTTGTCTGAGCTGGCGAGCGATAGGCCCTGCATAGCAACGGTCGACTGGTGGGTCCCGCGTTCAAACAGATCAGCACAAGTAATCCAGATTCGTTTATTCCTTCGCTGTTAATGGGCGTGTCGGGCCGTGGCTATTTGGGCCGTTCAGTCTGTCGTGCGCTAGCTATTTCGGCGAACGACGTCGTTTTCCAGCGAATACCGGGGAGAAACGTCGTGTGTGAGCTATTGGCCCCATGCCAATACTTCGCGGCCATTGGCACCAAGATCATGGTCACACACGGCAGTTGGCCTGATCGTGCGGTCCCCGTCTTCGATGTCCGCACGCGCGGAGGCTCAGCCTCGGCCCGCCGCCCAGGGTCTGTTCTGGTCAGAGGTATCCTTCCTACTTGCCCCTCGGCGACAAGCTCGTTGCCGTAGATGTCGGCTCCACGGGGTGCTTCATCCTCCTCCGCCCAAAGGCAGCAACGTTGAATGGACTTGGCACAAGCTCCCCAGACCTCCGTTCAGATGCATTGCCGTCACTTCCTACGCTGCCCACCCTGATGGGCGGACCGTTTTCTTCAGCGTCGAGAGCAGAGACTCGGCAGCATCCACCTTCGCCCTTGACACAGAAAGCGAGGTGTGGACAAGGCTTGGTGACTGGAGGTTGCCCTTCTTCCGGCAAGCACACTTCGATCCTGAGCTCGATGCTTGGGTTGGGCTCGCTGGTGGCCGGGACAACTTTGGGTACCTCTGCTCGAGTGATGTGCCGCCTTCCAGTTCCACTGACAAAGCCAAGCAGCAGCTTCCGGCCTGGAAGCTTGGCAAGGAGAAGATGTTTTGCCAAGACCCAGCCGAGCAGCAGTGTGGTGCCACACTAGCCTATATGGGAAGCAGAAGCAAATTCTGCCTCGTGCAGCACTTGTCCACAATAGATGAAGAGTATAAGGACATCGAGGTGGAGGATGAGGAGGACCGGCCCCGTCGACATCTGCTTCGGTTAACATCCTTCTCCCTCAAGTATGACAAACATGGAGACCTGCAGGCCTCCACGCAGCGCCAGGTTCGATGCTACGAGCTGCCTCATGTGGTGATGACGCCATTCCCCAACGATATCAAGGCGTTCTGGATGTAATTCGCCGCACGCAAATTGTATCCTGATAATACTCCAGGCGTTTGACAATGATGTAAACTACAAGCATTTACTTTCATCATTATCTTTGTAAGTGTGCGGGAGCTGTATGACTCTCTCTAACGAACATCTAAGAAGAACTCTATAGTCAACGGTTCTTCGTTCTCTAATGTTCCATTGTCTCTGTCTCCCACCTGGTTCGCACTGGTTTTTGCCTTTTTCTTCTCTTCACCCAAATGCTGGCACAGCCTTCTGACAAGTAATTGATGTATCTGCTGCAGTGCTGCTCGAGAAACATTTATACTATATTAATAATTACTTCTTTGCATTTTGTATATTAATATTTGCTTCTTTACATTTTGTAATATTTGTTTCTCATATACGTGACAATCTGTTCAGTTCATTTTGTTTAGACCACAACTTTAATTTACTTTAGGTTGGAATCACTTAAAATTTGCCAATGATAATCATTAAAGATGGAAATAACTCAGCTGAGTGGTGTTACATGGCTCTTATGCAAGTAATAGTCAACTCTTACACTCTTATTAACAGCATGCTCGCTGACATAGTTTCGGTTGCATGACATATGATGCTCTTAAATTCTCTTTCCTGATTGTACATCGAGTATACTAGATACAACTTGCATTGGGTTATACTTGGTACAAGGAATCCCTTTCCTGTCGCTCCAATTGCTTTATTTATCTGAGAAGATGATAGGTATCTTCACGCGGTTGAGTCAGCTGGGTAGACACAACTTGAGGATTCAAAAGGTTAGTAGTTTCTTTTTCCTTGTTACTTGTAGTGGGTGTAGAATTGGCTGCTTGTCTGGCGTGCATTGACTACTGCTGATCTGGTTGCAGCAGTAGCTGCGTACTAGCATTTGTGCAGAGGTTTATGCTGATTTTCTCCTGCAAATCATATTTTAGCATGAAAAAAACGTAATTATAGTTTCTGGTATGTTGAAAAGTTCTGATGTTGATTTCCATTGAACTGAGATAGCATGGTGTCAGGCTAGCAATTAGTCCCACACCCTAAAAATTCGAGGTGCAGAGTGCAGGTTATCGAACTCCAAACCCCAAACCATTGGGATAGTACTTGACAAATCTGAGTAAAAAAGGCACAACTACGCTACCCAGATATGGATCTGTTGTACTTGTTCATCAAAACATTGGGATAGTGGCTTCACTACATCAATTTTTTTATGATCTGGAGTTAAGGCATAGTAATACAACATTCATGTGTAGTAAGTTGCAAGCATTAGCAGAATCAAAACCGAGCCAACCAGGACAGAAGAAATGATGTACTAACAGTTTCAGCATGTATTGTATAACTTAATATAAACATTTGATCTAGTATCAGAATGAATTCTGTATCGCTTCGAAGAACTGTTCTGGAAAGTGCTGTGTGTTTGTTCCAGGTCAAAGAACCGTGAAAAACGAATTCAAATCCAACAATATCTTAATAGCGTACCAAAGCAACTACTCCCTACTTTAGACAAATCTGAGTAATCCTTCTGTGGATGGAGGAAGTACAAATTATTTTCCTCACACTGCAGCTCCCATCAAAACAAAAGAACAAACCACATTTTAAAAAAAAAGTTTACCAACTCATTTTTATCTTGCGGGTTTTTCCTTCCCTTATCAACACGAAGATCATGAGTCGTTAAAGTTATTTTATTATGATACATATTCTTTATTGATTGATGCCGCCTGTTTTTTCGATAAATGATGATGCCGCCTGTGGATACATGTATACTGAAATAAGGAGAAATTCTGACAGTCCATGTGAGTATGGCATTTCCTTCTTTATACCATGTAAAGCTCAGTTATGGGTTATTATTTGTTTCATATGAGGTTGCACTGGTCATTCATTTGCACAAGGAGTCTCCTCTCATGCTTGATATTTCTTTGAGTGACTCTTGTTGATAAAGTTAACAATGGAGCTTGAGCGTGGACTTGACATGTCCTGCAAACATGAGGTCGGCTTTGATACGAATTTTGACCACAAGATGATTTGGAAGGTTTAAAACTTGAGATTAGCTTGGATACGAATTTTGATCATGAGATGATTTGTAAGGTCTGATGCAGAGTATTTCAATGGTGCCCACACATTCCCAAGTTGTGTTTTGACCACAAATTTTGTTGAATACTGAATCCATTGGTATCAAGTTTGTATCAGTAGTTCCATATATTGTTGGAGTAGCTGTTTACAAATTTTGAAAATCTTGGCCGCCTTACACAACTCAACGGTAGGTGCACTGATTAGTATTTGCCTCCATTGCTGTTGAGGAGAAAACCTTTGGTTGAGTTGAGTAGAGATGGCAAGCAAACATGAGGCAGGCCTATATCCTGGTTTGACGTTTGTTATTTTAGATTTTTGTAAGTATGGGGAAATGAATCAGTGCCTATACCAGTGCAAAAACACTGGTGCGGAATACAGCGGAACGAAGAAATTCATGCTAACCTACCCTCTACACACACACACCACCAACAAAAAAGAGTCAGAGACAAAAACAGTATGCGGGAGGCGAGGAGAAGGAGTGAGGTTCAAACCTCCGGTGACAAGTCAAGGTTTGAGGGTAGGAGGGGGGCACCCCGACGCCAGAGAAGAACCTGGTCAACCTCTGATCTTAGATGGATGGCCAAAGATGGTGGTGGCCACATGGTGTTAGACAACTGTTGGTGTATCTGTTGGGCTGTCTTCTTGTTCTCTGTTGTGGCCCATTTGGCCCAGCCCAGTCCTGACCTATATAAGGTGCTTCTATCTCTGTAACCCTAAGAAGAGAGAGTTCCTCCCTGCAGCCTCCTACCTCAGGTTAGGCCCTCACCTCTGTCCACATGGTATCAGAGCAAGGGGCAGTGAGGGCAACGACGGGAAGGACTGCCGATCTGGAAGCCTAGTCTGCTGTGGCTGCTAGGAGGAAGAGGAAGAGGAAGGGAGTAGGCTGCTGCGGTGGCTGGGAGGAAGAGGAAGGGAGCAGGCTGCTGCGGCGGCAAGGAGGGGAAGGCAGTGACAAGTAAGGAGACGAAGAGGCATCCTGCGGGTAAGTCCTTTGGTGGTTCTGAGAGGTTAGTTTGGTGTCAAGCATGGGGGACAACAGGGATTTGGCCAAGGCTCTGGAGAAGCTGGCAGAACTTATCACTACCAAAGGAGATGGAGGAGGATCTGCTGGAGGGGGAGCAATCGTTCCCCATACCATCATCGGTCAGAAACTTGAGCTGCCGGCGAATGAAATCAAGTTGGAAGGAGTGGCCAACTATCTCCGGTGGTCAAGGAGGGCGCTGTTGATTTTGAACTCGAAAGGGCTGGATGAACGTGTGAGTGGTGAAGGCTGTGAGAACCAGCAGACAAGACCAGTCCGGAATGGAAACAGTGGAATGCCATAAATTCTCTGATTGTGGCATGGTTGCTTAACTCTTTGGTTCCTAACATTGCTGCTTCTGTAGAGGCACTCACAAAAGCTTCAGAGGTATGGGACACCCTATCAAATCTTTATTCTGGAAAGGGGAACATTATGTTGATTGCTGAGATTGAGGATAAAGTGCATGACTTGCAACAAGGAAACAAAACTGTGATGGCATATGTGGCTGAGTTGCAGCATCTTTGGGGAGATTTAGATCATGTTGATCCTCTGGAACTTGCCCATGGGGAATGTGTGAGTGCTGCTGCAAGCTGGATTGAACGTCGGCGAGTCATGAAGTTCTTGAAGGGTCTTAATCAAGATTTTGAGGGGAGAAGGGCTGCTTTACTGCATCAAACCACTACCCCTTCTCTCAAAGAAGCCATTGCAGCTATGTCCAGAGAGGAAGTGCGTCTGAATATGACAAAGGGAAGCGATTCTGTCCCTCATCCAACCTTCTACACTAACGAGAGACAAGAGATGAGAGACTGCTATACTTGTGGGCAGAAGGGACACTTGAAGCATCAGTGTACCTCCTTTGCTACATCCAGTAGGGGGAGAGGAGGATACACACATGGCAGAGGAAGCTACAGAGGAAGAGGTGATGGCAGAGGTAGTGGACAGCCATATGGACAGCACCATGGAAGAGGTGGTGGACAGCACTATGGCAGAGGTAGTGGACAGCCATATGGATATCAGTATGGCAGGGGTGGAGGACAGCAGCACGCTATATCACCCAAGGCACATATGGCAGCAGCTTCAGAGTCAACTACCAGTACCTCTCAGGGACAATCAAAGGAAGAAGGACAAAATGAAGCAACCTTTGGGAACTTTGCTCACTATGTCTACAAAGATGAAGGTAATATTGATAGAGTTTCTATAGCCACTCATAATGCTAATTCAGATTGGATTCTTGATTCTGGAGCATCCAAACATGTTACTGGAAATATTGGTGAGTTTGACTCTTATACTCAGTATCCTTCCACACATAGAGGCACTATCCAAACAGCTGATGGCACAGCACAATCTATAAAAGGGGAGGGGTCGGTGCAATGTACACCCAACATAAAATTGTCATCAGTTCTACATGTTCCTGCTTTTCCAGTAAATCTGCTATCTCTAAGTGCCTTGATTGATCAGCAGGACTACCGTATAATAGTTGATAGATATATGTGTTTAATTCAGGAAAGGGAGAGCAGCAAGAAGATTGGGACTGCAACCAAGCATAGAGGTCTTTGGCACATAGATCGTGACAAGATGGGGCATGATGCTAGTTCTGTGCTTGCTGCGATTGTTGGAGGAAAGGAGAGTATGGCACTAGTTCATCATTGTCGAATGGGTCACATGGCGTTTGATAAAATGTTTCGAGTTTTTCCTGATGTAATGAATGGAGTGGACAAAACCAAATTATGTTGTGATGCCTGCGAATATGCTAAGCATACGAGAACCTCTTATGTTAGTAGAGGGATCAGAAGTGTATCCCCATTTGTGTTAGTGCACTCTGATGTATGGACGTGTCCTGTTGTGTCAGTAAGTGGCATGAAGTACTTTGTGACTTTTATTGACTGCTATTCCAGAATGACTTGGATCTATCTTATGCGTCACAAAGATGAAGTGTTCACTTGTTTCCAGAGTTTTTGTGCCTATGTGAAAAACCAATTCAATGTTCAGGTGCAAGTGATCAGAACTGATAATGGTAAAGAATATATCAACAAACCTTTTCTTGCTTTCTTATCTTCGCAAGGTATACTGCACCAGACTTCATGTCCTGACACTCCTCCCCAGAATGGAGTTGCTGAGCGGAAGAATAGGCACATTCTTGAAGTGGCTCGATCTCTTATGTTTACCATGAATGTTCCAAAATTCTTATGGAGTGAGGCAGTTATGACTGCTACATATTTGATCAACAGAATGCCTTCAAAGATTCTAGGTATGCAGTCTCCTTGCCAACTCCTTCTAAATAACAATGACTTTGTTGTACCACCCAAACTCTTTGGCTGTACATGTTTTGTAAGGGATCACAGGCCATCTGTTGGCAAGCTAGATCATCGGGCTATCAAATGTATCTTTATTGGCTATTCCTCCAGACAGAAGGGTTACAAGTGTTGGAGTCCCACTGACAGGAGGACATTTGTAAGCATGGATGTTACGTTTCGCGAGTCAGAACCATTTTATGACGGTGAGAGTGATCTTAGTGGCTTGTTCCAGGGGCTTGACCATCTTGGTGATGCTCAAGAGGGGGAGCAACAGCAAGGTGCTGTTCAAGAGCAGCAAGATGGTGACCAACAACAACATCAACAATTTCCTATTGTTGCGGAGATTCCTGCAATTCCTGGTACACCTACACCACCTAGACCTGTACCACCACAAAGATGGCTGCAGAATCCACTTGTGTACTCTAGAAGACAAGTACAAAGGGAACAAGTAGATGCACCGGAGGAGCAACAAGACCAGGGGCAGGGGAGCAACCCATTGGACCAGAAAATCAAGGAAGTACAAGTGTAGATTCTGCAGAGGAGAATCAATCTCAGACTGAGTCCAATAATAGCCTAGACTTGCCAATTGCAATAAGGAAAGGGATAAGAAATGTTGGGCCCCCAAAGCGACTGAGTTATGATGACTATGACATAGGAAATTATATTTCCTACGAGGCATTGTCACCCACTTTTCGAGCTTTTGTTGCTTCACTGCAAACTGTATCTGTTCCTAAGGATTGGAAGGCAGCCAGGTTGGACCCGAGATGGTGCAATGCTATGATGGAAGAGTTAGAGGCCTTGAAGAAAAATAAAACATGGGAGTTAACAGATCTCCCTAAAGGAAAGAATACAGTAGGTTGTAAGTGGATCTATTCTGTAAAACAAAATGCAGGAGGAAAAGTGGAGAGATATAAGGCAAGACTTGTGGCAAGAGGATATAGTCAGACTTATGGCATTGACTATGATGAGACATTTGCACCAGTGGCAAAAATGAGCACTGTCAGAATTTTGATCTCTTGTGCAGCAAATTTCGGATGGCCCTTGCATCAACTTGATGTCAAAAATGCATTTCTGCATGGTGATCTTCAAGAGGAGGTGTATATGGAGATGCCACCAGGATTTGTCAGACCTGAAACTAAAGGGAAGGTATGTAGACTGAAGAAATCTCTATATGGTCTCAAACAATCTCCACGGGCCTGGTTTGACAGGTTCAGACAAGTGGTGTGTGGCATGGGTTATGGTCAATGCAATGGAGACCATACCTTATTTCTGAGACATTCGGAGCAGAAAATCACTATCCTTCTTTGTGTATGTTGATGATATTATCATCACGGGAGATGATGTTGTCGAAATCGCAAAACTGAAAGGATGCTTGAGTCAGGCCTTTGAGGTGAAAGATTTGGGAAAACTTAGATACTTCCTTGGAATAGAAGTTGCAAGATCGTCAAAAGGGATATCACTATCTCAAAGAAAGTATACATTGGATCTCTTAGATGATATGGGCATGCTGGGGTGCCGAGTGGCTTCAACACCTATTGACCAGAACACTAAAATCACAGCAGAGTCTTGAGAACCCATAAACAAGGAGAAATATCAAAGACCTTGTTGGGAGACTAATATACTTATGCCACACGAGACCAGATATATCATTTGCAGTAAGTGTAGTGAGTCGCTATATGCATGATCCGAGGGATGGACACCTGGAAGCAGCTCAAAGAATCTTGAGATACTTGAAGGGCACTCCGGGAAAAGGAGTGTTGTTTAAAAGTAATGGACACCTAAATGTAGATGGATATTGTGATGCGGATTGGGCTAGCTGCTTAGATGATCGAAGATCCACCTCAGGGTATTGTGTTTTTGTTGGAGGAAATTTGGTGTCGTGGAGAAGTAAGAAACAATCTGTTGTCTCGAAATCAACAGCCGAAGCTGAGTACAGAGCTATGTCACAGGGCCTGGGTGAAATGTTGTGGGTACGAAACCTTCTAAGAGAGCTGAAAATTTTAAGGCAAGGAAGCTTGAAAGTGTGGTGTGATAATATGTCTGCCATAAACATAGCAAATAACCCTGTCCAGCATGAGCGAACTAAACATGTGGAGATAGACAGATTCTTTATTAAAGAAAAGATTGATGCAGGGATTATCTCATTGGCTTATGTGAGATCAGGACAACAAGTGGCAGACTGTTTAACAAAGGGACTGGGCTCAAAGGAGTGTAATCTTGCCTGTGCCAAGATGGGGATGATTGACATTTATCACCCATCTTGAGGGGGAGTGTTAGACAACTGTTGGTGTATCTGTTGGGCTGTCTTCTTGTTCTCTGTTGTGGCCCATTTGGCCCAGCCCAGTCCTGACCTATATAAGGTGCTTCTATCTCTGTAACCCTAAGAAGAGAGAGTTCCTCCCTGCAGCCTCCTACCTCAGGTTAGGCCCTCACCTCTGTCCACACATGGATTGATTTAAAATAAAGCCTTTTTTTCAAAATGGAGATTAAAACCTCGGTTGCATCGTAATGATGCACACGGCCTTTTATTAATAAGTTACGAGTATAGAGTTTAAAACAAATCATGACTCGCCGAGAATTGATACAAGAATCAACCAGCGAAAGAAAAGAAACAAAGTATGACTACACATCAACGTAGCCGCCTATGATGCCGCCAGCCATCCTGGCACAAGATATCCTAAGCGACCATCTCGAGCCATGTGCATCCAGAAGCCATAGCATCCTGCTGCTCCTCCGGTGACAGTAGAGCCTACAACTGAACCCGATGTACACCATACGGATAACCTGTAAAAAGTGAAAAGATTACTTTTTATTAAAAATAATATCATTCCTGGCCCTCTATATAGACCAAAACCACCAAGATTCCAATTTAAGCCTTTTAGGTTCTGCATCATGAAAACTGTTTTTTTAATTCTTCTCCTAGTACTTTTCCGAATATTATTAGTATCATAAAATTTGTTAGTCCTAGTTTTCTTTTCCTTGACTACCGGCTTTAGATGATCCAAATGATCGTCTAATTCCAGTGGGATGCCATCATCCTCAATCAAATCCTCACACAAAGTAGATACTTTTGACATCACAAGAGCCGAAGATCCTTCTTCCTTATTCACATTCTCATCCACGTTCTTTTGCAGAATCGCTAAAATTCATTCTTCTTCTAACAATTTGATTCCTTTAATAGAATTTACTACCAAATATATGTACCAAAATCCCTATATGCATCAATCGATGCAAGAGCTTTTGCTTCTATAGACTCCTAAGATTAAAACGTTTTCTCGGTGAAACACAATGACGAGTGAGATTAAACGGTAGGGTAGGATAAACGATACCGCGATACCCTTTCAGGAGGTTTACACTGTTTTGAAATTTAGAGGTCAATGGAAGCACAAGCCTTGATGCAAATGCTGAGGTCTTTAGGGCATCTCCAACCGAGCGACCGAAACGGACGCGCTGGGCCGTCCGTTTTGGGCCGTTTGCGTGCCCGAGCGGATGCGCGAACGGAGCCCCGCGTCCGCGCGTCCGTTTGGGTCGCATGCTGCGCCCAACGCAGCGGCCACCCATTTGGCCATTTGGCCTATTTCTTTGGAGAATAGGTCCTCTGGCCACAGATCCTTATAAACAATGTCTAACAAATATAGAATAATATCTCGTAAACATAAAATAATATATAATAAACATAAAATATTATCAAATAGCATAAAATATTATCAAATGTACCATGATAAATCAAATAAAATGTGCCATAGTTTGAGAAAAATATAAAAAATACAATTGAGATTGTCTAACTCAATTTGGGCGCTCGAGGATCTCCTTCTATCTCTTCTCGAACCAAGCTCTCTTTGCCTCGCTCATGTTGGTCAAGTCGGCGTTCATGATGAGGTTGTCCTCGGCTTGGCGTTTGAGCTCAACTTCCTTCGCCTTCACCTCCACCTCTTTGGCCCTTGCCATTGCTATGAGCTCAAGTTCTCTCTCTTTGAGCTCAAGTTCTTTAGCTTTGGTCTTGGCCTTGACCTCTTCAATCTCAAGCTTCTTCTGCTGGACATCAAAGAATTTCTTCCTGTCCTCTTCTTTCTCCCGGCGCCTCCTCTCATCCCTCTTGTCCGTGGACACCTCTCTGTCCGCATGCATCTCCTTCAAAGTGCCATACAATAGCATGGACGAAGCATCACGCTTCATGTCGGCTTTGGTTGACTTGTGGCCGTGTGGACGACTTGCACGAGAAGCGGAGCTACCGCAAGGCTGCCCACCATCAAGGTCAATGACCGTGGCATCTTTGGCGGGATTGTTGCCAGTCAAGGTCGCCATGTACCCCGCGTACCCCTCCTGGAACTTGGGGGTGCCCTGGAGTTCCTTCCAACAATGAGGGAAGGCAAAGGTCTTCTCTCCATTGTTGACTTTGTAGAATTCCAAAGCTCGCCACACCTAGAGCAAAGCGAGACAACAACGATAAACAGATGTGGAAACATCGGATGAATAAGTTGAGGTTAAGAATCATACCAAGTCCTTCACACCCATGCCACTAACGGGGATCCGCTTCGCGTGATCATACGCCGCCTGGAACTTGTTGCATTCCGTTTGAATTGCTCCCCACCTCTTTTGGAGCGAAATTTCGCTGCGGTCGCTCTCAAATGGCTCCTGTCCATATTTGTGATGTTCATGGAAGTATTCATAGATCCGGCGCCAGAATGCGGTCCCCTTCTGCTCGGCACCCGTCAACGCATCTTGCCCGATGGTCAACCATCCATCGACGAGCACCTTGTCCTCCTTCTCCGTGTAGTTGGCGGTTCGTTTGCTTACCCGGCGACCTCGAGCTTGTGCAGCTGCAGCTTGTGTGAGGCCCTCACCGAACAACGGCTCCTCCTCGATGTTTATGCTGCCGGGACAGGCAGTTGTGCCCTCCTGTGTGTCAATGGGAGGTGGCTGGGGAGCCTGCTGTGTCGAAGGATATGGCAGGGTCGTCGACATTGTCTGCGCGAAAGACGGAGGGCCCTGCACGGTGGACGGTGACTGCGCGCGCGCGGCCGACAAATCGTCGAACAGGTTGCGTGCACCGGCCATCGCAGCTGCTCCCAGGTTCTTGGGGCCTTTGGAGTTCGCCGGCGCACGGTTCAGGTCAATGGACGAAGGTGACGGCCCCGTCATGGACTCGCCCACCTCCGGTGACCCATCCCGTGACTGGTACGCGTGCCGCCCATGCGCCCCCATTTCGTGCCCAAACGGGGCAGTCGGTGGGGCAGTTGACCTTGGAGGAAGGGGCCGGGTCACGGACGAGGCCGAGCTCCCCCCGAGGCCGCGCCGGTGCCGGGGATGCTCATGTGCTGGCCGAGCGCTGCGTGGCCGTAAAAGAGCATGGCCTGCGCCTGCTGCTCTTGAAGGACAGTGCTCTTCGCCTCCGTCTTGAGTTGGAGAAGCTGCTCCGCCGCCCGCTGCCGCTCCGACGCGGCAGCGATATCCCTCTTCCGTTGGTCGAGCGCCCTGCGGCGGTCGGCCCTCTTCTTGCTCTCGATCTTCCTCTGCTCCGGGGTGAGGTCGGCCTTCGCCTTCTTCGTCGGCGGCCCGGGCTCCACGACCACCGGAGCGTCCAGTTCAGGAGCCGCCTCCACGGCAGGAGCGGCAACGGCCGCGAGTGCCTCCTCTCCGATGGTGGCGGTGGTGGCGCTGGCGGCGGCAGTCGCTTCGTCGGCCATCTCTAGGTTTTGGGAGTACAGTGGAGTGTTTCTGTTTTGGGAGGCAGACAGGCGGGCCAGGGGCGGACAAGGGGAGGACGCGAGCGACCAGCCTTTCGCGTCCGCGGCCACGCAAACTCGTCCAAGATTTGAGCCGGGTTTGGGTCGTCCCGGACGCCGCGGCCATCCGTTTTAGGGATGGGTCCACGCGCTGGGCCGCGGTTTTGTCCGTTTCGACCCATCCGGACGCGCGGGCGCGGGATGGGTCGCTCGGTTGGAGATGCCCTTATCCCCTTCTAAAAAAACATGAACATAACGATATGCATTTCTTGAAAAAAAGAACCACTTGATGTATGGCTGCGAAGAAGTTTCCAAACATCCCAGTTGCGACAGTACAACTTGCAAAGAGTGGCAATAATGGGGCACACCATCGGGTCTGACTGCTAGCGGGGATAAAAGGTGATGCCATTATTTGAGAATCGTGTGGAGGCGCACGCGCGGCGAGTCCAGCCACTGCTAGCTAACGACGGGCGGCGGTCTTCGTCGTCGTCGTCGCTCTCCCCCGCCCCGCCCGCCTGTCCCCCCCAGCCCCGGCGTGCTCTCCCCTCCTCTCTTCTCCTCGTCCCGGTCGCCCTCCGCCCAAACCGCCAACGGAAGCAAGAAAGCTACCGCAGGGTCTGTGCTTATCCTTCTTCCCGCCCCATCTCTTTCGCCGGCATGTCGGAGTCGGACCACTTCTCGCTCCGGAGCTCCGTCGGTAGCCGCGGCTCCGCGCCTCACTCCCACCACCACCACCACCACCACCAGCATGTCACGCCGTACCCGCGCCCGCACGGCAACCCCGACCCGCTCGCCTCCGTCTGGATCCGCCGCCTCCACCTCGCCCCCAACCCGCCGCCACTGCCCCACTCCGGCTTCGCGCCGCCCCCGCCCCACTCCAGCTTCACGCCGCCGCCGCTGCACGAGCACGACGCAGTCTCCAACCGCAGCGCCGGGTTCGGCCCCTTCCGCTGGAGCCCGCGCCCGCAACGCGACGCGCCGGTCGGCGCACCGGCCCCCGCCCCGCCGATGACGTCGCCGTTCTTCCGCTCCCAGCCACCGCCGATGCCGGCGGTCGGGGAGTTCGCGCCAGTCAGGACCGCGATCGGGTTCGGCGGCAGCGGCGCCGGCGCCGGCGGGTTCCCTGGCCTGTCGTCGCGGGCGACGGTCGATGTCTACCCGCACTCATCCTGGCTAGCCACACCAGCTGCAGGTATCCAACATATACTGTATATATTCCGGATTTCCGTTGCACGTTTACAGGCTCTGCTAGAAAATTTGCGGTACTCCTACCATTTTGCTCTTTACTGGTTCAAAACTGAAACGGGACCATTTTGAATGGAAAATGAACATGATCCGGGCCAGCTCATCGGCAGCTGATTCTGAAACTGCTTCTAAGCTGCAAGATGCTACTATTAATTGAGGGGGCAAATTTCGCATGTAGCTCGTAGAAATCTTACTGTAAGCAACTTAAAAAATACTGTATTGTGCTCCCTCCGATCCATAATAAGTGTCGGGGTTTTAGTTCAAATTAGCTCAAATTTGGACTAAACCTCCGACACTTATTATGAGGGAGTACATAGTTCAGAGTAGTGCCATGAGCCCTTGGCTACGCTTACCTGCTTAAGTAAGCCATCTGTTTAATTGATATACCTTGCAATTTTCGCTTCACGACCAACTTCCTTATTCACTCACGGCCTCAGAATTTGGAAAATTTATGAGATTTGCATTTTTATGAAAATAAATAATCGATGCTTGGAAATCCTGCCAATGTCAGTGTTCTTACACAGTGAAGTGATATGTGTTTCTGCATTGGGGTGTGACTAAATAATGCTCTCATATACAATTCTGTTCTGTCTTTTACTAAGAATAGCAGTTCCAAGAAATCCCCAGGATCCGTGAAGAAACTATATTTATGGATAGCTCTTCGTTTGGTAGTACATAGAATGTCGTGTTTATTAATGTATAGATAGATAGATGTAGACTCCCTGTACACAATATTTTAGGCCTAACAGCTTCCAAGAAACGCACATGCCAATAAATTGCACATGCTTCACCGTTATCCATTTGGGGGCAACCACACATACTGTTAGTTTTTCACTGAGACCTGTGATGATGAAATTTCTCTTTATGTAGGTTCAGCTTATCCTAACCATCCTGTGGACATGGTTCCCATGAGAAATTCCCATGTAAGATTTTTTTTTTTTGATATATTTGTCTCATTACATGGGGACATGCATATTTATGGGTAATGGGCGTTGGTTCTTCTACTGGTTTTAGAGGAATTCTCATAACGATTCATATCAGGGAAAATTACTTTTTAAAGAAAATGCACACATTTCAGCCCTCAGTAATGGACAAAGTCCACTTCTCAACCCTCAGTTTTAAAACCTTGACTTGCAATGAAGAACTATGAAACTATGCACTTTACAACTTCAATCCAAACTGGGGTAGTTTTCATCCATGTGAATGTCAACTTGGCACCAAATCTGAGTTTCCTCCTAGCTTTCAGGTCTTATTTTCTACCATCCTCACCTGCCTGTTGACTTCACTCCACCTCCCACAGAGCCACTGAAACAACATCGGAGCATCCCCATCTCCTCCTCTCACCGTGCTGGCCCTGTTACTGATCCGTTTGATGAAATGCACCTCCATCTGCTATTTATGATCTCGCAACGTCTTTAAAATATGAATATTCATTTAAGTACTCAACGCAAGTACACTCTATTTCGACCAAATAGCAAGCTTGCGACGACATCTGACATCATGTGAGCCAAAAAAACACGCTTGAAACCAACCGACGGTGAAAAGTGTCTGTTTTGCTGGTTTGAGGTACTGAATCCTACGACTGCGGAGTTCAGGATTGAAAATCGTACTTTAGTTAGGGTTCAGGCAGTCAGGCTTGAATTAAGCTTTTGAAGTAGCATTATTTTTTTGCACGAAAACGTTTCTAGTACAAGGTAAATTATGTAGCTTATCAGTCCTGGCCCCTCCCAGTTCTTAACCACATCTTGCATATCGCTTATTAGCAATCAGTTTGTGTATATTTGAGTGGCTTTGCGTGTAATGGCACATAAAACTTAGCTAGCAACTCTACAGAATTTTCCACTTCATCGATGTTCCATATGTTAAATCAAGCATCTACTTCGTTAACTGCAGTACTATGCACTGTTACTTTTAGCTGGAGGAATGGTAAGTTATGTAACTACTAATAATGATGTAAGAATTGCAAGATCTGCTTATCAACTTTGCTCTGCTCCTGGATCACATGGCTTCATCATTAATTACATAGAAATTCAAAGGGAGTATCAGAAACATGATCAGTGAATTTCAGCAACTGTACTCCTGAGGATGAGTAGCTGATAAATACCCAGGACTGAATTCTATCTGTTGACATGGCACCGATATCCGCTACTAAGAATCTGACCCTCCATTTCTTGCAGGATCTCCATGTTAGACAACACGGCATGATCCCACGATATATTCCAAGGCCTGCTCCTAGTTCTAGCAGCCAGAACGAAGAACCTTTCTCCTATTGGAACATGGGGAGGTTTCAGAGAAGTACCACAACCTCGTCGATATCACAGGTTGCTGCCATGCCTGATAATTTTGTGAAGAAGAGGAGTGCTGACACGGACGGTTTCCTCCCCCTGAAATTCAGAAAGCTGAGCAGGGCTGGATAAAAAACCACACATTGGCGCCACGGGTTTTCCTTCGCTCGGGGGAGAAGCATATACAGGCAGTTGTCGCCACGTTATGGCTCAAGAAGATGTCAGTATTTGGTGGCTATCATGTAAAGTAATTTTGCTCCAAAAACCTTACATGGTATGCGTTTGGCGTGGGATCTCAGTGGAACTTACCACTGGTGTACCGATAAAAAAAAGGTGGTGTAATGTGCTGCATATCTTGCGCTGCTCGTGTACCTCAAAATAATGTCTCGCGTTTTGATGAGATAAATGAATAATCACGTCTTCACAGGCGTTCATGGTCGATCTGTTGTTTCTGTCCTGTGGAATGCTACCAGTTATTATGATGTGTACTAATTTCAGTAAGATTTCGTGAACTGTTTTTGAAAAGCTAATGCAATTGCAGAGAGCCTAAGCGCGCCCATAATCTATCCCAGGTGAGTATAGTGGAAACTCATATTTCCACCGACGGGCCACATGTCTGAGCTGTCCAGCCGTTTCTAGTCATCACTTTTTTTTTAGAAAGCGCAAAGGACCTTCACATTTCATTTCATTGAAAATATAGTTTTGTTTACAGCCTCCCATGGTTTAGTTCATACATGGCAGCACTACTCGTAGCCCTTGGGCAGCAGCTTTTGCCCATGAGCTGACCTCTTTGATCTTTGAAAGCAGGTGTGTGGTTTGTTGTCATAGAAATAAGAAAATTAAACCACCTACAAATATAGCTCATACCGACTTGGCATTACCACCATATGTTTAGAAACATTGCATTAACCAGTTCACAAGGATCATCAAGCTCACCATTCTTTTCATGAGAATAAGATGATCAAAGAAATGCTACAGTGGACTAGTCAAGACAGCACACCAAATGGGGGGGGGGGAAGCTACATACAGTAGAAAATACCAAACAAATCTAATAACACGAACGAAGAACATGAACTGTACTACCAACAGGAACACTTCCTTTCGTAGTCCCGTCAAAGTGATTCCAAATGTTCATCAGGGAAGAATGCTTCTCTAGCTACTGTCTATTGACTGATCTTGCACCCGCGGACAAAGGAATGCTCGTAATTGATGTACTTTGTCCAGTAAGGCCGGTACTTTGTCATCGCAATCTCTAGCCAGGGTTTCATGTTTCCATTGTAGTGGATGACAGCGGCGCTGTCGATTTCTGAGTGCTCAACGGTTGGGTTGTATCCTAATCCAAGCACATGCCATGATTTGTCCAGAGGGTGCGTCAGCTTGTAGAAAGTCATAAGACCTGGTGGAAGTGTCCCCAGTTTCCACAGCAGCCTGTTTTCATTCTGTAAAAAAGAGTAATGAAAAACAGTGTGAAGACGTGGTTTTGGTGGAAGTATTTACTCTACAAAGCTTAGTAAGAAATGTGTGATTTAATTTCTAGTTTCAGAACCCAACACAATGGTGCAGATCCCACATTTGCTGAGAAATTAACATGAGGCACTGCAGAAGCTGAAAATGGGACCTTATTTGCAGATAACCTTTTTACCAAGGAATCTATCCACCACCACCATGTCACTTTGATATGATCTATGCAATCATGCTCATGGAATATTTACAGTATTCCTTCATGTATAAGATGAAGGCTATATGCATATGACAGTGGAGAAAACATTTGAAAGACTGAAACACCAGATACCATATGGACAAGATGGTACTGCAAGAACATAAGACAGCAAATACAGTATGCTAGGAAAAAGTGGGCACAGTTAAACTGATATAAACCTTATTTTAGTTGTTTCCAACTCACCATGGTCTGCCATCTATGGTAAATCCCAGTAATGTCCTTCTTCTTCCATTCTTCCAGATCAAACATATTCATTCCATAAGCCCAACCACACGCATTTGGATCAAAATTCTGGGCAATATTTGGGTTTGAAAAATTGAGGTACTTGTCGAAACGGTGGAAACTCTCCCCACATGTTTCCACAGCACCATTAACATTCCCATTAAGATCAACCTCCCAAAGTCCAGTCAAATCCCTCTGGACCACAATGTCATCATCAAGGAAAAGGATCTTATTCAACTTAGGATAGACTTGTGGGAGGTAAAATCTCAAATGATTGAGCATGGACAGATATTTTGGGTTTCGGTACTTCAGATTAGAAGAACCAGCAGAGAGAGTTTTTTGACGATCCGCCTTGAAGTAGTACTCTTTCATGGCTGCGGACTCAAGCTGCTTCAAAACAGGGCAGTACGAAGAGTTTAACCACTTGAAGTCATCCACATTCTCAACATGGATTGCGGCATCCCCAGGTGGATTCAACAGAAACCACATGTTCATTGCCCCAAAGTTCAGTTTGTCAGTAACAAGATGGAACACATGTTTCTCAGGTTCCTGCAGTTTTAAACAAGAAAATTAGGAGTTGCTACCGAACTGGGTCATACATCGTAACCAAGAAACCGAATTCCACGCAGTCAAGATTGCACTAACCTTTGCATTCATGATGGTTGAGTTGACCACAACTGATGCTGCCAGAACATTGTCCGAAAAAAGAGCATAGTGATAAAGATCAGGATCTTCCAGATTCTCACTCTTAGGGAACTTTCTTTTCTCTGGAGAGAGAAGGTAATAGTCTATCGTTAAGCGCATGGACAAGCAATGGATGCCATTTGGGATTGTCTTTGCTGCCAACTGGCTGAGGAAGGTGCTCTGCTTCTTCAAGCTCCGGACCTGCTCATCAGCTGACTGAAGCATTGCTCTTAAACGCTGGGTAATTTGCTTGCAGTCGTACAATTGGTCTCTTGCTTTTGATAAAACTTGACCCATTGCTTTTGCTCTCTCAGAAGCACTTCAAATTAAACAAGAGAGAAATGAGCCATGCAGGACAAAAATTCCGATAAAAACAGTTCGACCAGACAATTACCTTCTGGGAAGTTCAGCATCAGCGGTAGCTTCACCAAGGGAGCGCTGGCTTTCCTTGATCCTGGAGAGTAGCTCCTGATAAAGATCGAGCTTATCCCTGGACTTGGCAAGCACAGTGTAAATTCTGGCCATGATCATTTGATCCCGCATCAGACGGACATTTGAATCTGCCTTGTCGTTTTCGTTTTCACGCCTCCATAAGCTATATTTTCCCAGCACAGCAGAATCAACTGCTTTTGAACGCTCAATACCTGCATTCTCAAGTTTAACTAGGGCTTCATCATCCTGCTGCACTACTTCCATCTTCTTTCTTACACCAGTTCTCTCCCTCAATTTCTATACATGGAAATATGAGAAGTGAACAGGGGGGCACAGATATAAGATTTCATTTCGAAAATAGCTTGGTGCAAGAAAGAAGCTACATAGGAAGGACAATTAACCACATCTGGAAATGGTTAAAGAAGCAAACAGTGATTGTCCTGCTTAAAATTGCTATGAAGAGAAAAAATGTTACCCTGCGAGTTGCATCTGCTGGCCTGCTTAGTAGCTGAAAGGCATCTGCATTAACAAGTAAAATAAAACGCCCCTTGTTAAATGAGCTGCTGTTAGAAGACACTGAACAAACATTTTCCATCATTACTCACCCTCTCGACTCAAGGAGAAATTCTGCAGTTTGAAGTTGGGTTGACTACTCCAGTCCTACCATTGCAGGAATCCATCAGTATATAAGCACATACATTTCAGTAGCACCAAGGAAAAAGCAACATGGCAGGGTAATATAGTGCTAACCAGTTCGCCAGAATAAATTGGGTCCTCTCGAGCTGCACAAAGCAGAAGTAATTACATCAGCATGACCCATGGAAGTGTGCTCTAGAACAAACGGAAGAGGAAACTGCAATGTGGCTCAATAAACTTTTCTTCAAGTGTGCCAAGTAGGCCACCATTCCCCTAGTTGGCACATCTCCGAACTGGATAAGTGTCTCACTGGTTCCAAACATACTCGATCTGCCTATAGATGTAGGCGTGCAGATCGTGCTTTCCAGGAATAAACAGGCGGAGTACCTGAATTGCGAGCAGATCAACACGGCCGCCACGCCTAGAGTTCTAACCCAATTACGGAATCACCCTAGATTGACAGTTCAAAAGCAGTTGCGATGGTACTGATAGCATGAGCGCTGCCTTGCAACATCAAACCTCCACTAACCCTCCCCTACAGATCTTAATCTGCGATCTGCAGAAACGACTTCCGAGAAAGGGAAGGGAAAGGGAAAGGGAAAAGAGAAGAAATCCTCACCTCCGGCGGCGGTGGCGGTGGCGGTGGCGGCGGCGGCGAGGAGGAGGAAGGAGAGCGCCGCCAGGAAGGAGAGCGCCGCCAGGAAGGAGCGCGCCATTTGCCCGGCCCGATCCGCGGGAGCAGGCAGGCAGGCGGGAGGAAGATCACTCTCGGCTCCTAATGGTGGCGGTGAATCATGTCTCGTCTCGTGTGGGAAAAGGGGCAGTGTTCTTTCGTGCGATGCGGTGGAAGAAGAGGACGGTGCGGAACGAACAAAGACGTCGTGTGGGCCCGAGGGGGAGCGGAAAACGGGCGAGATGAAAGCGTGACGGGCCAGCGTGTCGGTCGCTCTCTCGGGCCGGAACTAGACTTAGGGCATCTCCAGCGGGTCGAGGCATTTCGGACCCTCAAAATGTTCACGCGTGTCCGTTTGCGTTGGTTTAAATGGTCGAAATCGATCGTGCGTCCGTTTGTTTCGGGTGGATCCAGCAGCATGAAGCATTTTTTCGATTTTGCATTTTTTTAACATAAAAACATAATTTACATAGTAAAAGAAAGGAAAATATAATAAAAAAACCTAAGAACGCATGCGCCTACTGGTTGTGGTCGTCGTTGTTGATCACGACGAGCTCCGGTACCGGCCACGATCAGTTGGCAAGCGGCGGAACATAAGCCGGTGCCGCCAGCGGTCGTGGAGGTTGAGCAACCCACGCCGGTGGTAGCGGTTGAGCAGCCAACGCCGGTGGTGGCGGTTGAGCAGCCCACACCGGTGGTGGAGGTTGAGCAGCCCACTCCGGGGGTGGAGGTGGAGCAACCCACGCCGGTGGTGGAGGTGGAGGCCCCCACAGGTTCTACCGCGGAGGTGGAGGCGGCAGTTGCACCGGTTGCGTGGCCGAGTCCTCGAGCGCCTGTCATAGGGCCTCTTCCTCCGTGAGGCCCGACGGCATGATGTCGGTGGCGTACCGGGGCAGCGGCGGCTGCACCGGTCGGTCCACCTCCGAGACGAGGACGCCGAGCCTCGCGATCTCGTCGTCCGTCATCGTCTCCGGGTACTCGAACTTTCAGCCCTCTGCCATGGCCAACTGCCATTCCTGGAAAATGCAGGCGACGTAGTTGTCGCTGTCGTCCTTAGCCTCCTCGTTGTGGTAGGCCAGCGCCTCGCTGTACTCGTCCTTGTCGTCGTCATCCTGTGGAGCCGTCGGCAGCTCCCGTGTTCGATGACGAGGTAGCGGTGGATTGTCAAAAGGGAAGTCCCTGACGCCGAGGAAGCCCGCCATCCACCTTAGATCCTTCTCGGTCTTGCGCCAGGTGCGCTAGGTGTTGGAGTTGATGGCGTAGGCGGGATCGGCGCAGAGGTCCGGTGTCAGGTACCGCAGCCTGCGCCGGATCTCTATGCTCCTCTCTGGCTCGCGCGGAGGCATGGACGGGACAAGCACCCCAGAGGTAGCTGAGCCGCCTGCCGTCGTCAGGGAGGTGCACGTCCCTCCATCCCACGCACGCCGTCCAGTTCATGTGCATGAGCCGTGCCACCTTGACGGGCAGCGGCACCCTCTGCGTCCGCTCCGCCTTCTTGGTGCCGCTGTTGGACGCCTCGAAGTCGTTCTTCTTCTTCCCCATGGTGATGTAGTGGCGCGCGGCGGTGAGGGGCGGGAGTGGAGGTGTCCGTGGTGTGGGCGATGCCATGGACGATGTCGGTCGACTTTTAGGACCGGCCACGCGCGGAACACGATGTCATTGATGGCGGTGCAGAAGCCCAGCCGCCGTCCGCCAGTGCGCATGCAGAAGAGGCAGCCGCGACATTAATGGCGAAGGTTGCGGCGCAGACGCGGAAGCGATGCCCGCGGAAGCAATGCCGTCGATACAGCCCTATGGCTCGCTGTCAGGCGGGCCTGGTGGAAAATCGAGCAGTCACTTGGTGCGTCCGCTGCGACGCATCCCAGGCGCAAATATGCGTCGCGTTTGTGTCGCTGCGGATCACCCGGTTAATATGTGTCGCCCCGCTGAACCTGGTTCCTGACACATTTTT
Organism: Lolium perenne; assembly: GCF_019359855.2. Classification (NCBI taxonomy): domain Eukaryota; kingdom Viridiplantae; phylum Streptophyta; class Magnoliopsida; order Poales; family Poaceae; genus Lolium; species Lolium perenne. The sequence goes on from NC_067247.2 coordinate 97,544,878, forward strand.
GACCCGCACAGACGCAAACGGTCGCTCAACGTCCGTTTGCGTCGTCCCGTTGAAGATGCCCTTAGACCACTTCTTTTCGGCTTCTCCGGCTACTTTCTTGAGAAGCCCAAATCGAAAATTTATTTTGCTTTATAATCTAGTTTGATCTAAACTTGAGTATAAACCAAAACAAATTTAAAATCCGGATTTCTGGGAGAAGCTGGTAGGAAGAAACTTTCTCCAAAAGTCACGAAGAAGAAAGCGCTTACATTTCCTTTCCTCTCTCTCAATTTGTGTTTTCCGTTGCTTTCCAAAAATACTATTGGGTTACGAATTAACATGAGTCAAATTACTTTAAGTTTGATCAAGTTTAAATTATACCTGTATTTACAACAAAAACTTAGTTTTATTAGATTTATCATATTGGTTCATCTAGGGCTTAGTCGTTTGTTTGGTTTGGTGAATGGGGCTTGGGCTTTTACGTCAGATCTGAGCTGAGTTGTCTCGCATCGGGCCATTTTATGTTTTTGTTTAGTTTGTTAGGCCTTCTGCCCCCTAGGCCTTTGTTAGCTATTTGTGCACTGTCTGGAGACGCCTGTTGGGTAGTGGGTATGCTTATGATATTTTCTTTATTCAAAAAACGTGCACACGCAACTTGCAACTTAGTACTCCCTCCATCCTAGTTTGTAAGTCATAATTTTTAAATATCTTGACCCAAGGTACTAGTTGATTGGGTCTCATTTTCTCTATCTCATTGGTGCATGCAGTCTCTTTCTCTCTCTCATTGGTGCATGCATTCTCTTTCTCTTCCACATTGGTGCATGCAACCCCTTTCTCTTCCTCATTAAATAAAATTATGCCTTAGAGATGGGGGTTATGGGACAAATAATTTTTGGGAATATGACTTACACTCTAGGACGGAGGGAGTACGTAGTATTGTATTGTGATTCAAATTTAATGATTTCTTCTTTCCTCAGTTGTAAAACCATGCTTAGTTCGAAATTTCTTAGTCTAGCTATGTCATTCAATGTTACTAGTAGTTACAACCAATATTCAATTCACTAGAAAGCACGAATCACGGGCCAGTTCAAAGGTCCGTGATATACTTTTACTGTCACCCCATTTTTGCAACAACAACAACAAAATCTCAGTTGCAGCTTTACTTGTAACTGAAAAATATCAGTTGCAACCCTATCAGCGACTGAAAAATTGTTTTTGCAACTCTTCGAACTTGCAACATGAAAAATCGCAACTGCAACCCCACTTACACCTGACAAACCACAATTGTGATCTCACTTGTAACAAATAAGTAGCAGTTACAGCCTCACTTGAAACTAATAAGTAGCAGTCTCACTTGCAACTAAAAAGTCGTACTTGCAAACCCAGTTGCAACTGAAAAATTATAGTTGGAATGTCACATGCAGCTAAAAAGTCTCAATTGCAACCCTACCTGTAATTGAAAAATCTGAGATGCAGCCTCATTTGCAGCTAAAAAAATCTATCAACTATAGAAATTTAGTTGCAGCCCCTCTTGCAACTAAAAATTTCTTAGTTGCAACTTGCAACTGAAAAATCGCAGTTATAATCTCGTAGGACACATAAGTCGCGACGTAAATTGATGATTATATAGTCAAAGTAGCTCTAACTTAATTATAGGTGTGAGAATTTACAAAACTATCCAAATTTAACCAATACTAATAATATCAATTTGGTGTTGCAAAAACGGGGAAAAAGGCTCGAAGAAGAATGAAAGGTAAACCCAAGGAAAAAATATAATAAAATAGCAAGGAATGTTTTAAAAAGGATGGGCCAAAAAACAGTAACATGTGCAACCAAAAGGTCTACGCATGGGCAAAAGTGATCTGCTATGTTGCACAAAAAAATAGAAGGGTCCACGCATGTTTCTAACGGTCCAAGTTGTTTTATTAGAAGAATGAAAGAAACTAAAGCCCACACAACCAACGGACGAACATGCTGCAGTGCCTTACATGAAAAATAGCGTTAAAGAGACAATACAATAAATTCAACATGAATCTTAACACTCAACTTGACAATTTAGGAATGGAGTGAGCACAAACTTAGTTCCCGGCTAGCTGAGAACTAGCAAACCCTTTATCATATAACACTTTCTTACTATATTGATTTGATCTTGTAGATTGTAATGATGTTTTATATGAATCCGGTTAAACTTAGAGAAATTTGACTTAAAAATAATTTATAACTCCAATTATTCCCGTTTGAAGTACGATATTCAAGGTACAAGTCCACCTTCTAAAAAAATGTAAACGCATACCCGCTTCTTAACATTCTCCTTAAAAACAGTTTCTTAACGGGCAAAAGGACTCCCATCGTAAACATAACAACATGTAAACAACCCCTGACATCATGCATGATAGTGCGTACTAGTGACCACAATTGTTCCAAAATGTAAGGCACCCATATTTTGTTAAATCCAAAGCTCATAAAGTTTGACAAAATGAAATATCAATATCTAGAATATTGAATGAATACACAATGAAAATATTTTTTTTGGTGGATTTAGTCATATTGATTTGTTGTATAACAAAGATTTATATCTCCATCCATAAATTTGTAACACTTGTGAAGGGCCTAGAGAGTCCATCTCATCGGTATTATTGTTACATGTACAAGGAAATCACTGTGCTTAGAAATTGAATGGGAAGTGATAATCCTTTATATTTCATAAGTATTTTATTTTAGTCAATATTTATATTACTTTATTAATCCTTCATTTTATAATCTAGTGTTGTGTATTTATTTATTCCAACTAATGCCTTGCTAAACAAGAAATTTCCATCGACTGCCATATGGACGATAAAAAAATAAATTCACATTTACATCAAATGCTTATTTGCTTGGTTGTGCTATCTTTTTCCATACACCTTGGAGATTTTTACATTAAATGCTTATTAATCATTTTTTATTTTGTTGTTCCTAACATTATTTAGATGAATAAGGAATGATTTTCATTCACACGGATCTAAGGATGTCAATAAGTTGGGTTGATGGGGGCGGGGCCGGGGAGGTGGTGATGAGAAATCAGATGAAGAGGGCACTAACTACTACTATCTAGATATTGATGTAATGTTTGTTCTATTTATCATGACCTAACAATCGTTATAATGTTATAGTCATGTGTTTATGAATGAACATCGATTCATTTTTATATGGGTTTTAAAGTATGATGAACATTCTATTTTCTAGCATCTAAGACATGTAGAGACACTTTAGTTTTATCCGTTATACTTTTATCCTTTTTATATTTGCTCATAATAGATTAGTTGAGGATGGGATACATTATAGTTTGTTCTTTCACAATGTTACCATATCGTAATCATATGATTCCAGGATTAAAAAAGTTATGTTGTTATATCAAGCTCCTCGTGATCATCTTGTATACCTTAAACTTATATGTTCTGCTTGTACATGATCACACACTAGGAACTCTACCAAGATATTTATTTGACCATATTTACACTTCCTGGATATGCCAAGATATTTATAGATATCTATAACATAAACATATATGCATGCATGTGTGTGTGTGAGAGAGAGAGTTCATACCCATAAATTTCACATCCAACTATCAAAAGAATAAAGATGGTGTGGCTCGTGTCTCTGTTATGACCCATTTATCTTGCTCCTAGTATATATTATATAGATTCTCAAGCAAACAAGCGGCTGCAGCAAAAAGATACTTTCTCACTAGAAATAGAAACTATTACCGGCTCTTATGTAGATACTCTACGCACATACTACATGGTGACATGTACTTGAAATTAGCTTATTAATCAAGGCATACCTTTTACATGAAGTAGATATTCCAATAAGTACAAAAAAAATTACTAGTCCTAATTATTATATGCAAATGCATGTATTTACCACCCAATCATGATGATTCGAAAGCATATCATATGACCAATGGACATCAAACACTACAAACTTTATCTAGCCTAAGTAAACATTAGTGGCAGTGAGAAAGATACATAGAGGTTGAACCGTAAACAATAATGCAAATGATACATAAGGAAAGCCCTGCTAAGCATGATAAGACCAATGGTCCAAGCGAACAACATCCATTTACTCTAAACAATAAAGGTCAGCGACAAATTTGATAATCAGCCCAATCTTTTTTTAAATGGTGCATAGTTAGTAGTAACACAAACACATATCCTCGAAGGACTACCCACACATCATGGAGCTCATGAAGGATGGTAAAAAAAGATTCAATTGGAAGATATTTATACCAAGATACACATAAAATATTCCACAATAAGCACCTCCAAATAAAACATCATCTTAAATTCAAACCCTCCGTTCTGGAAGGGACCCAGGGGAGTTAAGGAGGAGTTCTTCAACCGAGACTCTTTCGTATTAGGTGATGGAGTGAGTACTCGGTTTTGAGAAGATACGTGGTTGGATGAATCTCCACTTTCCCAACAATACCCATCCATGTAAAACATTACTTGACAGAAAGACATTTCAATTGTTGATGTTTTACCGAAGTTCCAATGAACATAGGATTTAAGAGAACTTTAAGATGTGAGAAATGGATTGCATGGTTGCACCTAGTTTAGCGGTTGACGGAGTTTCACTTTTATGGCAAACCAGATATGTTTAAATGGAAGGCACGTCAGGCTTGTTTTCCGTAAAATCTATGCATGTAGACCTTATGAAAGGTCATACTATGTTTCTCCTTAAATACACGTGGAATTTAAAAGTCACCGAAGATAATTTTTTGATGTGGTTTATGGAGTGTAAGAAATGTGTCTTTTGTGATTCTGAGTAATCTGTTGAACATTTATTTATCTCATGTCTTTTTCTCAATCTTATATGGAGGACAACTCACAATATCCTTAATTTACCCCCTCCAAACAACATCACCAATATGTTCAGAGATTGGTTGAACGGGCTTGATGGAAAACAAAGGTTCAAATTCATGTGGGGGTTTACGTTTTAGTTCAAACAATATGGAAGTGTCAAAACGATGTCGCTTTTATCAAGAATGGAGTTGCCTATTTCATGAGGGTTATTATACACAACCCTACATATTAGAGCCACATGTGGTCCTTTCTCCTACATCTGAAGCAACGAGATATATGGCTAGGGCATTATAACAGATTACATGATGCATATGGGCCTTATGCAGGGCCGTCTAGGAGGGCGTGCGAACTGTGCGACAGAACTGGGCCCCAAAAATTTGGGGGCCCCCAAATCACGGGACACACCATAGAGGCCGTCGCCCCATGTATCAGGTGGTGGAGAAGTGTACTCTGCCCCGCTACCTATGTTGCATCCATGCTCCAGTGGACTAGCGGAGCAGACCCGTGTGTGACTGTGTGTTCTTTTAATCTGTTTCCTCGAGAAGAAGCGCCATGGATAGTCGACCGAAAATCTCCGTTCAGCGTGAGAAGAAGAAAGACCGGGCGTGGAGTCTACGTATGGGCTTAAGTGTTAAGGCCCATTAAATTATGTCTACTTGTTGAGCCAGCACAACCTTCCATTTCGTTTTGTTTTTTCTAGCATATGCTGCTCCTCTCTCCCTCTCTCTAAAAAACGTAATTCTTCTCTTGTTCAGTTCCATCTCCATGATATTTCAAAATGTTTTGTAGACTAGATCAGCATTTATGTCTTAATGTTTTAGCTACATTATTTATATGTATTTTTTAAATAAGGTTTTATTATATACGGATAAAGCCTGGTGACCGGGTGTATACGTGAGCACGCATCCATTGGTTGACACGTGTCACATCTAGCAATCCACTGTTACCATTATTATTGGGTTAGCAAACCACATCAGCACTAACAACACTTCCAAATCACGTAGGACCTACCTTTTTGAATTCAAATAGTGGGCCAGATGCACTTTCAAATCACGTAGGACCCACGTCAAGTACGCTTAGCGATTTATAAGACAACGTCAAGGCAACAGATCCAATTGACGAGAACCGAATCTCAACGCAGATCGTGTGGCATCTAGAGGGTGCTCACGTATACACCTAGTCACCAAATCCTCTCTATTATATATCTCGCACCGGGGCCCCTAATTCCTGGAGACGGCCCTGCCCTTATGTATCTTTCATTTCGTTGGTTGGCTGATTTGTGTAGACCCTGTATGATAACCATGAACCTCTAAAGCTAAATGTTGAAAACTTTATGATAAAAAAAGTTTGTGTGCAGCGTTTGATGCAGATGGGTCTACTCCACTTCATCCAATTTATAATAAGTGTCGTGGTTTTAGTAATTTTAGTTCAATTTTAACCTAAAGCTATTCTTCATTGTTCCAATAGTTGTATAGAGCATGTGCCAAGAAAAAACACAGAGCAACGAAGACGGCTATCCAAGGTGGGAAATGCAGTCAGAATCGCTCTCGATCGGCAGTGTTCTGCCCGCCGCCGTATGCTTCTTCATCGTTTGCATTGCCTTCTTTCCTCTTTTCGTCTCGTGGGAGATACTAGCAGGAATAGCTAAATGCGCGTGATGCTGATATCGTCTGGGTGGGAGCACGGATGCCAACTAGAGCACCTGCTAGAATGAGGCCAAATTGCGTCCATATAACTAACTAATTAACCAACTAACCAAACTGCTTTGGATCAAAGTGTGCGACGCACGCAAGCTGCACATCAACGCAAAATAGCAACTTGCGGGAGCTAAATGAGAAAACGAGATGCCAACCAACTTGGGTACGTAAAGGAGAGAGAGATAGATCAGTGCTAAATGAGAAGACGAGCCTGCAGCCAGTGCGTACCCCCAGCTTGGTCGATCGCCGTGCAAAATGTCTTTCATTTGGCCTTTGATCCTGGAGCTGGAACAGCATCAGTTTTTTCTTTGAAGCAACCGGCAGAAGCACTGCCTTTTCATAAGAAGAGGAAAATTTGGTTAATTTATAAGGGAAACTGACCGAAAACCGCACAACCCAACGCCACACACCGGCCCCGAGGCCGCGCACAACACGAGCCGATAACATTCCCGCCCTAGCAGGAGGTATCACTCAAGGAAAGCTCCCGGAGCCGCCGCTCCGACGTCCACACCGGTCCCGAGACCGCGCACACTGGCGATAACGAAGAACAACCGAAACACAACACACCGGCCCCGAGGCCGCGCACTCTACGAGCCGACGACACTTCTGCCCAAGCAAGAAGGGACGACACTCGAGACTCGACAAGAGATTCGGAGCCGCCGTTCCGACGTCCACACCAGTCCCGAGACCGCGCACCCACCTAGCCGGCAAACCAGCTGCCACGCAAAGTAAACCAGAACTTGCCTAGTGGAGTACCAGACCTCCAAGACATCGCCCCCAAGGGGGAGACGACGAAGACGCCGCCGATGCCCGCTCTAGCGAAAGCCAAAGCTCAGGTTTTCATCCGGAGAGTCTGAAACGGCATCAGTTTATGGCTTGCCAGTTATCCCGTGATGCTGATTTGGGTGAGCTGGTCCCGTGATGCTCTTGTACTTTGCCCGAGGGACATGGACATCGTACCGACAGCTAGTCGCTCGTCGGAGATACACATACGAACTGCTGAAATCGAGCATACATACCTCATACCTGATTGTTCCTCTGAGATTCCTTGCTGCTCCCATCTCGCGCAAGCAACATGTCGTTTTTCGTTCTTGCAAAGCCGCAGCGGAATGAAAGAATCAGTGAAACGTCAGGAAATGACGGCCCGGTGCAAACCCATGCTGGTGTCAATGGATTCTAAATGCCCCGAAAATTCGACAAGACAATATAGTTGCCAGATCGGAGAAGCTGTGAGAAGTTGGCCATGGAAATTACAAGGGTATGATTGACATTCTGATACTATGCCAATATGCCATTATGTGGGGCATCGGCCAATAAAGCATCGCGTGCACGGTTGCACGCATAAGTTCAGAGATCTTATTTCGTCATTGATCGCAGTATGCGTCGACGCATATCTATCACAGTTTTCATCCCAATGATCTTAATTGCCCACCCCTCGTCGTGGAATGTCGTCAGACAGTTGCGGTAGAATACTGCCGACCCCGCGCCTCTCGCCGGTTCTATCAATCCGCGATCATGCATCCAAAATAGCAAGTTTATTGGAGCAACGAACAAAGAGACTCGACACCTTCTTTTGCAATGATGATTGGGATATCCACTTCCCACATCCTTCATGCGCTCTCCTCGTCGCTATCCGATCATTACCCTCTACTCCTTGCAAGTGAAGCCGGTCCAAAGCGTCCCAAAACCTTTTGGTTTGAAATTTTTTGATCAAAATGCCCGGATTCATGGTGGTGAATGGGGCTTGGAATGAGAACTTTCCCCATGTTGAGCCTTGCCAACTCCTCTACCATAAGCTCAAGCGTGTCTCCCAAAGGCTTCGTCAATGGAGAAGCAGGCTTTTCCCGGCATCTAAAGTCCAACTCCACATGACGCAAAATGTTATCTTGAGACTTGCTATTGCTCAAGAATCGCGGGTGCTTCACCCCGAAGCGCTTAACCTTAGAAGAAGATTGAAATTACAGGTCATTAGTATCGCCGTGGCCGAGAGAGCAAGGAAGAGACAAGCCTCTAGGATCTCTAATCTTAAAGAGGGAGATGCCAACACAAGATACTTCCACATACGGGTCAACTCCCGATGCCGGATTTTTTTTATCCATAGACTCAAGCATAACAACGGTTGGGTTGTCAATCATCAACATACGAAAACAATAATCCAAAACCACTTCGCCTCGATCATGAGAAGAGGAGCTCCGCGCAATAGTAACATAAATTGGAGCAGCATCTCGGTCCCGAATTGCGATCTTGACGACATAGCCGATGACTTCTCGGAGGAGGAGGTTAAAGGTGCTATTTTTGGTTCCGCTAGCGACAAAGCCCCGGGACCCGATGGCTTCACCGGTGCCTTCTACAAGGCTTGTTGGGACATTGTTAAGCCGGAGATGCTGCATGTTATACATAGCTTCAACACCCTTCGTGTCGCGCATCTCCATTGGATCAACTCCGCACATATTGCTCTAATCCCAAAGAAAGATGGTGCCGAAGATATATCGGACTATAGGCCTACAAGCCTTATCCATGCCATTGCCAAGTACATTGTGATACGCGTAAAGCACACGTCCATTGGGAACCCCAAGTGGAAGGTATGATGCGTATAGAAGCAAGTTTCCCTCAGTAAGAAACCAAGGTTTATCGAACCAGTAGGAGCCAAGAAGCACGTTGAAGGTTGTTGGTGGCGGAGTGTAGTGCGGCGCAACACCAGGGATTCCGGCGCCAACGTGGAACCTGCACAACACAATCACAGTACTTTGCCCCAACGTAACAGTGTGGTTATCAATATCACCGGCTTGCTGAAAACAAAGGATTAAACGTATTGTGTGGAAGATGATGATTGTTTGCGAAGAACAGTAAAAAATAATTGCAGTAGATTGTATTTCAGATGTAAAGAATAGGACCGGGGTCCACAGTTCACTAGTGGTGTCCCTCCCATAAGATAAATAGCATGTTGGGTGAACAAATTACAGTTGGGCAATTGACAAATAAAGAAGGCATAATAATACACATACATATATCATGATGAGTACTATGAGATTTAATCAGGGCATTGCGACAAAGTACATAGACCACTATACAGCATGCATCTATGCCTAAATAATCCACTTTCAGGTTATCATCCGAACCCCTTCCGGTATTAAGTTGCAAGCAACAGACAATTGCATTAAGTATGGTGCGTAATGTAATCAACAAAAATATCCTTAGACAAAGCATCGATGTTTTATCCCTAGTGGCAACAGCACATCCACAACCTTAGAACTTTATGTCACTGTCCCAGATTTAATGGAGGCATGAACCCACTATCGAGCATAAATACTCCCTCTTGGAGTCACAAGTATCAACTTGGCCAGAGCCTCTACTAGCAACGGAGAGCATGCAAGAACATAAACAACATATATGATAGATTGATAATCAACTTGACATAGTATTCAATATTCATCGGATCCCAACAAACACAACATGTAGCATTACAAATAGATGATCTTGATCATGATAGGCAGCTCACAAGATCTAACATGATAGCACAATGAGGAGATCTAGCTACTGCTATGGACCCATCGTCCAGGGGTGGACTACTCACACATCGATCCGGAGTCGATCATGGCGATGAAGAGACCTCCGGGAGATGATTCCCCTCTCCGGCAGGGTGCCGGAGGCGATCTCCTGAATCCCCCGAGATGGGATTGGCGGTGGCTGCGTCTCTGGAAGGTTTTCCGTATCGTGGCTCTCAGTACTGGGGGTTTCACGACGAAGACTATATGTAGGCGGAAGGGTAGGTCAGGGGGCGTCACGAGGGTCCCACACAACAGGCCGGCGCGGCCAGGGCTTGGGCCGCGCCGCCCTGTTGTGTGGCCACCTCGTGGCCCCACTTCGTTTCCTCTTCGGACTTCTGGAAGCTTCGTGGAAAAATAGGCCCCTGGGCGTTGATTTCGTCCAATTCCGAGAATATTTCCTTACTATGATTTCTGAAACCAAAAACAGCAGAAAACAACAACTGGCTCTTCGGCATCTCGTCAATAGGTTAGTGCCGGAAAATGCATAATAATGACATATAATGTGTATAAAACATGTGAGTATCATCATAAAAGTAGCATGGAACATAAGAAATTATAGATACGTTTGGGACGTATCAAGCATCCCCAAGCTTAGTTCCTACTCGCCCTCGAGTAGGTAAGCGATAACAAAGATAATTTCTGAAGTGACATGCTATCATAATCTTGATCATACTATTGTAAGCATATGAGATGAATGCAGCGATTCGAAGCAATGATGAAGATAATGAGTAAACAAATGAATCATATAGCAAAGACTTTTCATGAATAATACTTTCAAGACAAGCATCAATAAGACTTGCATAAGAGTTACTCATAAAGCAATAAATTCAAAGTAAATGCATTGAAGCAACACAAAGGAAGATATAAGTTTCAGCGGTTGCTTTCAACTTCAACATGTATATCTCATGGATAATTGTCAACACAAAGTAATATAACAAGTGCAATAGGTAAACATGTAAGAATCAATGCACACAGTTTACACAAGTATTTGCTTCTAAGATAGAAAGAAGTAGGTAAACTGACTCAACAATAAAGTAGAAGAATGACCCTTCGCAGAGGGAAGCATGGATTACTATTTTTGTGCTAGAGCTTTTCATTTTGAAAACATAGAAACAATTTTGTCAACGGTAGTAATAAATCATATGTGTTATGTATAAGACATCCTATAAGTTGCAAGCCTCATGCATAGTATACTAATAGTGCTCGCACCCTGTCCTAATTAGCTTGGATTAACACGGATTATCATTGCATAGCATATGTTTCAACCAAGTGTCACAAAGGGGCACCTCTATGCCGCCTGTACAAAGGTCTAAGGAGAAAGCTCGCATTGGATTTCTCGCTTTTGATTATTCTCAACTTAGACATCCATACCGGGACAACATAGACAACAGATAATGGACTCCTCTTTAATGAATAAGCATTCAACAACAGTTAATATTCTCATAAGAGATTGAGGATTGATTGTCCAAACTGAAACCTCCACCATGATTCATGGCTTTAGTTAGCGGCCCAATGTTCTTCTCTAACAGTATGCATACTCAAACCATTTGATCATGAAAATCGCCCTTACTTCAGACAAGACGAACATGCATAGCAACTCACATGATATTCAACAAAGGTAAAAGTTGATGGCGTCCCCAGAAACATGGTTACCGCTCAACAAGCAACTTATTAAGAAATAAGACACATAAGTACATATTCTTCACCACAATAGTTTTTAAAGCTATTTGTCCCATGAGCTATATATTGTAAAGGCAAAGAATGGAAATTTAAAGGTAGCACTCAAGTAATGTACTTTGGAATGGCGGAGAAATACCATGTGGTAGGTAGGTATGGTGGACACAAATGGCATAATATTTGGCTCAAGGATTTGGATGCACGAGAAGAGTCCCTCTCAATACAAGGCTAGGCTAGCAAGGTTGTTTGAAGCAAACTCAAGTGTAAAAGGTGCAGAAAAGCTCACATATGAACATATTGTAGCTATTATAAGACTTTACATTGTCTCCTTGTTGTTCAAACACCTTAACCAGAAAATATCTAGACTCTAGAGATCAATCATGCAAACCAAATTTTAACAAGCTCTATGTAATTCTTCATTAATGGGTATAAGGTACATGATGCAAGAGCTTAAACATGATCTATATGAGCACAACAATTGCCAAGTATCACATTATTCAAGACATTATACCATTTACCACATGCGGCATTTTCCGTTTCCAACCATATATCAATGAATGAAATAGTCCAACTTTCGCAATGAACATTAAAAATAAAGCTAAGAACATATGTGTTCATACGAAACAGCGGAGCGTGTCTCTCTCCCAAACAAAGAATGCTAGGATCCGATCTTATTCAAACAAAACAAAATAAAAACAAACAGACGCTCCAAGCAAAGCACATAAGATGTGACGGAATAAAAATATAGTTTCACTAGAGGAACCTGATAATATTGTCGATGAAGAAGGGATGCCTTGGGCATCCCCAAGCTTAGACGCTTGGGTCTTCTTAAAATATACAGGGATGAACCACGGGGGCATCCCCAAGGTTAAACTCTTCACTCTTCTTGATCATATTGTATCATCCTCCTCTCTTGACCCTTGAAAACTTCCTCCACACCAAACTTAAAACAAACTCATTAGAGGTCAGTGCATAATTAATATATTCAGAGGTGACATAATCATTCTTAACACTTCTGGACATTGCACAAAGCTACTGAAAGTTAATGGAACAAAGAAATCCATCAAACATAGCAAAACAGGCAATGCGAAATAAAAGGCAGAATCTGTCAAAACAGAACAGTCCATAAAGACGAATTTTTTAGAGGCACCAGACTTGCTCAGATGAAAATGCCCAAATTGAATGAAAGTTGCGTACATATCTGAGGATCACACACGTAAATTGGCAGATTTTTCTGAGTTACCTACAGAGAACCATACCCAAATTCGTGACAGCAAGAAATCTGTTTCTGCGCAGTAATCCAAATCTATTATTGACTTTACTATCAAAGACTTTACTTGGCACAACAATGCAATAAAATAAAGATAAGGAGAGGTTGCTACAGTAGTAACAACTTTCAAGACTCAAATATAAAACAAAGTACTGTAGTAAAAACATGGGTTGTCTCCCATAAGCGCTTTTCTTTAACGCCTTTCAGCTAGGCGCAGAAAGTGTGAATCAAGTATTATCAAGAAATGAAGTATCAACATTACCTCGGGCTTTATGCATACCCTTCTTATTCTTTTTCTTACTCTTTGGTTTAGGGTATACATGTCTTCCTCCGGATGTAGAGGTGAATTTTAGGGTGCCTTCTCCCACATCTATGATTGCTCCCAATAGTTACAGCAGGGATCTTTGATGCGTGTAGTTGACACGTCCGTTGGGAACCCCAAGAGGAAGGTGTGATGCGCACAGCGGCAAGTTTCCCTCAGTAAGAAACCAAGGTTTAATCGAACCAGTAGGAGTCAAGAAGCACGTTGAAGGTTGATGGCGGCGGGATGTAGTGCGGCGCAACACCAGAGATTCCGGCGCCAACGTGGAACCTGCACAACACAACCAAAGTACTTTGCCCCAACGAAACAGTGAGGTTGTCAATCTCACCGGCTTGCTGTAACAAAGGATTAACCGTATTGTGTGGAAGATGATTGTTTGCAGAAAACAAGAAACAAGTATTGCAGTAGATTGTATGCGATGTAAAGAATAGGACCGGGGTCCACAGTTCACTAGAGGTGTCTCTCCCATAAGATAAAAGCATGTTGGGTGAACAAATTACAGTCAGGCAATTGACAAATAGAGAGGGCATAACAATGCACATACATGTCATGATAAATATAGTGAGATTTAATTGGGCATTACGACAAAGTACATAGACCGCTATCCAGCATGCATCTATGCCTAAAAAGTCCACCTTCAGGTTATCATCCGAACCCCTTCCAGTATTAAGTTGCAAAACAACAGACAATTGCATTAAGTATGGTGCGTAATGTAATCAATAACTACATCCTTAGACATAGCATCAATGTTTTATCCCTAGTGGCAACAGCACATCCACAACCTTAGAACTTTCTGTCACTGTCCCAGATTCAATGGAGGCATGAACCCACTATCGAGCATAAATACTCCCTCTTGGAGTTAAGAGCAAAAACTTGGCCAGAGCCTCTACTAATAACGGAGAGCATGCAAGATCATAAACAACACATAGGTAATAACTTGATAATTAACATAACATAGTATTCTCTATCCATCGGATCCCGACAAACACAACATATAGCATTACAGATAGATGATCTTGATCATGTTAGGCAGCTCACAAGATCCAACAATGAAGCACATAAGGAGAAGACGACCATCTAGCTACTGCTATGGACCCATAGTCCAGGGGTGAACTACTCACTCATCACTCCGGAGGCGACCATGGCGGTGAAGAGTCCTCCGGGAGATGAATCCCCTCTCTGGCAGGGTGCCGGAGGAGATCTCCGTAATCCCCCGAGATGGGATTGGCGGCGGCGGCGTCTCGCAAGGTTTTCCGTATCGTGGCTCTCGGTGGGGGGTTTCGCGACGGAGGCTATTTGTAGGCGGAAGGGCAGGTAAAGAGGCGGCACGAGGGGCCCAGACGACAGGCCGGCGCGGCCAGGGCCTGGGCCGCGCCGCCCTGATGTCTGGCCACCTCGTGGCCCCACTTCGACTCTACTTCGGTCTTCTGGAAGCTTCGTGGCAAAATAGGACCCTGGGCGTTGATTTCGTCCAATTCCGAGAATATTTCGTTACTAGGATTTCTGAAACCAAAAACAGCAGAAAACAGCAACTGGCTCTCCGGCATCTTGTTAATAGGTTAGTTCCAGAAAATGCAAGAATATGACATAAAGTGTGCATAAAACATGTAGATATCATCAATAATGTGGCATGGAACATAAGAAATTATCGATACGTCGGAGACGTATCAGCATCCCCAAGCTTAGTTCTGCTCGTCCCGAGCAGGTAAAACGATAACAAAGATAATTTCTGGAGTGACATGCCATCATAACCTTGATCATACTATTTGTAAACATATGTAATGAATGCAGCGATCAAAACAATGGTAATGACATGAGTAAACAAGTGAATCATAAAGCAAAGACTTTTCATGAATAGCACTTCAAGACAAGCATCAACAAGTCTTGCATAAGAGTTAACTCATAAAGCAATAAATCAAAGTAAATGTATTGAAGCAACACAAAGGAAGATTAAGTTTCAGCGGTTGCTTTCAACTTATAACATGTATATCTCATGGATAATCGTCAACATAGAGTAATATAATAAGTGCAATATGCAAGTATGTAGGAATCAATGCACAGTTCACACAAGTGTTTGCTTCTTGAGGTGGAGAGAGATAGGTGAACTGACTCAACATAAAAGTAAAAAGAATGGTCCTTCAAAGAGGAAAGCATCGATTGCTATATTTGTGCTAGAGCTTTTATTTTGAAAACATGAAACAATTTTGTCAATGGTAGTAATAAAGCATATGAGTTATGTAAATTATATCTTACAAGTTGCAAGCCTCATGCATAGTATACTAATAGTGCCCGCACCTTGTCCTAATTAGCTTGGACTACCGGATCATCGCAATACACATGTTTTAACCAAGTGTCACAATGGGGTACCTCCATGCCGCCTGTACAAAGGTCTAAGGAGAAAGCTCGCATTTTGGATTTCTCGCTTTTGATTATTCTCAACTTAGACATCCATACCGGGACAACATGGACAACAGATAATGGACTCCTCTTTAATGCATAAGCATGTGGCAACAATTATTATTCTCATATGAGATTGAGGATATATGTCCAAAACTGAAACTTCCACCATGAATCATGGCTTTAGTTAGCGGCCCAATGTTCTTCTCTAACAATATGTATGCTCCAACCATTAAGGTGGTAGATCTCTCTTACTTCAGACAAGACGGACATGCATAGCAACTCACATGATATTCAACAAAGAATAGTTGATGGCGTCCCCAGAAACATGGTTATCGCACAGCAAGCAACTTAATAAGAGATAAAGTGCATAAGTACATATTCAATACCACAATAGTTTTTAAGCTATTTGTCCCATGAGCTATATATTGCAAAGGCGAATGATGGAATTTTTAAGGTAGCACTCAAGCAATTTACTTTGGAATGGCGGAGAAATACCATGTAGTAGGTAGATATGGTGGACACAAATGGCATAGTGGTTGGCTCAAGGATTTTGGATGCATGAGAAGTATTCCCTCTCGATACAAGGTTTAGGCTAGCAAGGTTATTTGAAACAAACACAAGGATGAACCGGTGCAGCAAAACTCACATAAAAGACATATTGTAAACATTATAAGACTCTACACCGTCTTTCTTGTTGTTCAAAACTCAATACTAGATATTATCTAGACTTTAGAGAGACCAAATATGCAAACCAAATTAGCAAGCTCTAGGTGTTTCTTCATTAATGGGTGCAAAGTATATGATGCAAGAGCTTAAACA
Source organism: Lolium perenne (assembly GCF_019359855.2). Lineage (NCBI taxonomy): Eukaryota > Viridiplantae > Streptophyta > Magnoliopsida > Poales > Poaceae > Lolium > Lolium perenne. Next base: position 97,561,434 of record NC_067247.2, read on the forward strand.
TGAGCACAACAATTGTCAAGTATCAAATTATTCAAGACATTTTAGAATTACTACATGTAGCATTTTCCAATTCCAACCATATAACAATTTAACGAAGAAGAAACCTCGCCATGAATACTATGAGTAAAGCCTAAGGACATACTTGTCCATATGCAACAGCGGAGCGTGTCTCTCTCCCACACAATGAATGCTAGGATCCATTTTATTCAAACAAAAACAAAAACAAAAACAAACCGACGCTCCAAGCAAAGCACATAAGATGTGACGGAATAAAAATATAGTTTCAGGGGAGGAACCTGATAATGTTGTCGATGAAGAAGGGGATGCCTTGGGCATCCCCAAGCTTAGATGCTTGAGTCTTCTTAGAATATGCAGGGGTGAACCACCGGGGCATCCCCAAGCTTAGAGCTTTCACTCTCCTTGATCATATTGCATCATACTCCTCTCTTGATCCTTGAAAACTTCCTCCACACCAAACTCGAAACAACTCATAGAGGGTTAGTGCACAATAAAAATTAACATGTTCAGAGGTGACACAATAATTCTTAACACTTCTGAACATTGCATAAAGCTACTGGACATTAATGGATCAAAGAAATTCATCCAACATAGCAAAAGAGGCAATGCGAAATAAAAGGCAGAATCTGTCAAAACAGAACAGTCCGTAAAGATGGATTTTATTGAGGCACCAGACTTGCTCAAATGAAAATGCCCAAATTGAATTAAAGTTGCGTACATATCTGAGGATCACTCACGTAAATTTGCATAATTTTCTGAGTTACCTACAGAGAATTAGGCCCAGATTCGTGACAGCAAAGAAATCTGAAACTGCGCAGTAATCCAAATCTAGTATTCACTTTACTATCAAAGACTTTACTTGGCACAACAAAACACAAAACTAAGATAAGGAGAGGTTGCTACAGTAGTAAACAACTTCCAAGACTCAAATATAAAATAAAAATACTGTAGTAAAAACATGGGTTGTCTCCCATAAGCGCTTTTCTTTAACGCCTTTCAGCTAGGCGCAGAAAGTGTAAATCAAGTATTATCGAGAGATGAAGCATCGACATTACCTTGGGCTTTACCCTTACCTTTCTTGTCCTTTTTCTTACTCTTTGGCTTAGGGAATATATGGCTACCCCCGGGTGTAGAGGCGAATTTTAGGGTGTCTTCTCTCATGTCTATGACTGCTCCCAATAGTTTCAGCAGGGATCTTCCGAGTGTGATTTGTCCTGTTCCTGCGCATTCAATGACAAGATAATCAATGGATATTGTTCTCCCAAGAATGGTTGTATGCACACCCGCAGCTATCCCTTTAGGAATTATAACAGAGTTATCAATAAGAGTTATTCCTTCTCCCCCTTCAGCGAATTCCCAAAGTTTCAAAGATTTATGAATACTCTTAGGCATTAGGCAAAATTCAGTCATAATATCACAATTAGCATGAAGAGTTTGGTCACCTATGACAATTTTAATAGTTGGATCCCACAATGAAGGTTCAGAGTTCACTAAAACTTGATCAAGACGGTTACGAATATATCCATAATTTTCATTTAAGCGAGATGCACTTGTCTCAAGAGTGTTTAATCTATTATAAATGCTAATAAGGGCTGAATCAAAGTTATTAGCTGAATCATGTGATGCAACCAACTTCTTTATGGCATTAAAAGCTTGATCCCCATTACAATGACGGAAATCTCCTCCCACTAGAGCATCCAAGGCATATCTATAGCGAATCATAAGACCAAAATAAAAATTACTAAGGAGCAAACTTAGAGTCATTTGAGGTTCAGCTTTACGATAAGAAGTAAAAATCCTGGACCAAGCATCTTTAAAACTTTCCTCATCCCCTTGTTTAAAAGTAAAAACTAATTCCTCAGGTGAAGAAGTAACAGGTACAGAGCTAGACATGATAACAAAAGTAAACTAAATGCAAGTAACTAATTTTTTTTATGTTTTTGATATAGAGTGCAAGACAGTAAATAAAGTAAAGCTAGCAACTAATTTTTTTTGTGTTTTGATATAATGCAGCAAACAAAGTAGTAAATAAAATAAAGCAAGACAAAAACAAAGTAAAGAGATTGGGAAGTGGAGACTCCCCTTGCAGCGTGTCTTGATCTCCCCGGCAACGGCGCCAGAAATTTGCTTGATGCGTGTAGTTGACACGTCCGTTGGGAACCCCAAGAGGAAGGTGTGATGCGCACAGCGGCAAGTTTCCCTCAGTAAGAAACCAAGGTTTAATCGAACCAGTAGGAGTCAAGAAGCACGTTGAAGGTTGATGGCGGCGGGATGTAGTGCGGCGCAACACCAGAGATTCCGGCGCCAACGTGGAACCTGCACAACACAACCAAAGTACTTTGCCCCAACGAAACAGTGAGGTTGTCAATCTCACCGGCTTGCTGTAACAAAGGATTAACCGTATTGTGTGGAAGATGATTGTTTGCAGAAAACAGTAAAACAAGTATTGCAGTAGATTGTATGCGATGTAAAGAATAGGACCGGGGTCCACAGTTCACTAGAGGTGTCTCTCCCATAAGATAAAAGCATGTTGGGTGAACAAATTACAGTCGGGCAATTGACAAATAGAGAGGGCATAACAATGCACATACATGTCATGATAAATATAGTGAGATTTAATTGGGCATTACGACAAAGTACATAGACCGCTATCCAGCATGCATCTATGCCTAAAAAGTCCACCTTCAGGTTATCATCCGAACCCCTTCCAGTATTAAGTTGCAAAACAACAGACAATTGCATTAAGTATGGTGCGTAATGTAATCAATAACTACATCCTTAGACATAGCATCAATGTTTTATCCCTAGTGGCAACAGCACATCCACAACCTTAGAACTTTCTGTCACTGTCCCAGATTCAATGGAGGCATGAACCCACTATCGAGCATAAATACTCCCTCTTGGAGTTAAGAGCAAAAACTTGGCCAGAGCCTCTACTAATAACGGAGAGCATGCAAGATCATAAACAACACATAGGTAATAACTTGATAATTAACATAACATAGTATTCTCTATCCATCGGATCCCGGCAAACACAACATATAGCAATACAGATAGATGATCTTGATCATGTTAGGCAGCTCACAAGATCCAACAATGAAGCACATAAGGAGAAGACGACCATCTAGCTACTGCTATGGACCCATAGTCCAGGGGTGAACTACTCACTCATCACTCCGGAGGCGACCATGGCGGTGAAGAGTCCTCCGGGAGATGAATCCCCTCTCCGGCAGGGTGCCGGAGGAGATCTCCAGAATCCCCAGAGATGGGATTGGCGGCGGCGGCGACTCCGAAAGGGTTTCCGTATCGTGGCTCTCGGTACTGGGGGTTTCGCGACGGAGGCTATTTGTAGGCGGAAGGGCAGGTAAAGAGGCGGCACGAGGGGCCCAGACGACAGGCCGGCGCGGCCAGGGCCTGGGCCGCGCCGCCCTGGTGTCTGGCCACCTCGTGGCCCCACTTCGACTCTCCTTCGGTCTTCTGGAAGCTTCGTGGCAAAATAGGACCCTGGGCGTTGATTTCGTCCAATTCCGAGAATATTTCGTTACTAGGATTTCTGAAACCAAAAACAGCAGAAACAAAGAATCGGCTCTTTGGCATCTTGTTAATAGGTTAGTTCCAGAAAATGCACGAATATGACATAAATTGTGCATAAAACATGTAGATATCATCAATAATGTGGCATGGAACATAAGAAATTATCGATATGTCGGAGACGTATCAATCTTCCAAGTGTGATTTGTCCTGTTCCTACACATTCAATAACAAGACAATCAGTGGATACTGTTCTTCCAAGAATGGTTGTATGCACACCCTCGGCTATTCCCTTAGGAATTATAACAGAGTTATCAATAAGAGTTATTCCTTCTCCCCCTTCAACGAGTCCCCAAAGTGTCAAAGATTCATAAATACTCTTAGGCATAAGGCAAAATTCAGACATAATATCACAACGGGCATGAAAAGTTTCACCACCAATAACAACTTTAATAGTAGGGTCCCATTTTGAAGGTTCAGAGTTCACTAAAACTTGATCAAGACGGTTACGAACATAACTATAATTTTCTTTCAAGTAAGATGCACTTGTCTCAAGAGTGTTTAATCTATTATAAATGCTAATAAGAGCTGAATCAAAGTTATTAGCTGAACTATGTGATGCAACCAATTTCTTTATGGCATTAAAAGCTTGATCCCCATTGCAATGAAGGAAATCTCCTCCCACTACGACATCTAAGGCATATCTATAGCGAATCATAAGCCCAAAATAAAAGTTACTAAGGAGCAAACTTAGAGTCATTTGAGGTTCAGCTTTACGATAAGAATCAAAAATTCTAGACCAAGCATCTTTAAAACTCTCCTCATCCCCTTGTTTGAAAGTAAAAACTAATTCCTCAGGTGAGGAAGTAACAGGTACAGAGCTAGACATGATAACAAAACAAAGTAAATGCAAGTAACTATTTTTTTTGTGTTTTTAATATGGAGAACGCAAACAAGATAGTAAATAAAGTAAAGCTAGCAACTAATTTTTTTTTTTGTGTTTTTGATTTAGTGCAGCAAACAAAGTAGTAAATAAAATAAAATAAAGTAAAGCAAGACAAAAACAAAGTAAAGAGATTGGAAGTGGAGACTCCCTTTGCAGCGTGTCTTGATCTCCCCGGCAACGGCGCCAGAAATTTAGCTTGATACGCGTAAAGCACACATCCGTTGGGAACCCCAAGTGGAAGGTATGATGCGTATAGAAACAAGTTTCCCTCAGTAAGAAACCAAGGTTTATCGAACCAGTAGGAGCCAAGAAGCACGTTGAAGGTTGTTGGTGGCGGAGTGTAGTGCGGCGCAACACCAGGGATTCCGGCGCCAACGTGGAACCTGCACAATACAATCACAGTACTTTGCCCCAACGTAACAGTGAGGTTGTCAATCTCACCGGCTTCCTGAAAACAAAGGATTAAACGTATTGTGTGGAAGATGATGATTGTTTGCGAAGAACAGTAAAGAACAATTGCAGTAGATTGTATTTCAGATGTAAAGAATAGGACCGGGGTCCACAGTTCACTAGTGGTGTCTCTCCCATAAGATAAATAGCATGTTGGGTGAACAAATTATAGTTGGGCAATTGACAAATAAAGAAGGCATAACAATGCACATACATATATCATGATGAGTACTATGAGATTTAATCAGGGCATTACGACAAAGTACATAGACCGCTATCCAGCATGCATCTGTGCCTAAAAAGTCCACTTTCCGGTTATCATCCGAACCCCTTCCGGTATTAAGTTGCAAGCAACAGACAATTGCATTAAGTATGGTGCGTAATGTAATCAACACAAATATCCTTAGACAAAGCATCGATGTTTTATCCCTAGTGGCAACAGCACATCCACAACCTTAGAACTTTCATCGCTTGTCCCAGATTTAATGGAGGCATGAACCCACTATCGAGCATAAATACTCCCTCTTGGAGTCACAAGTATCAACTTGGCCAGAGCCTCTACTAGCAACGAAGAGCATGCAAGAACATAAACAACATATATGATAGATTGATAATCAACTTGACATAGTATTCAATATTCATCGGATCCCAACAAACACAACATGTAGCATTACAAATAGATGATCTTGATCATGATAGGCAGCTCACAAGATCTAACATGATAGCGCAATGAGGAGAAGACAACCATCTAGCTACTGCTATGGACCCATAGTCCAGGGGTGGACTACTCACACATCGATCCGGAGGCGATCATGGCGATGAAGAGACCTCCGGGAGATGATTCCCCTCTCCGGCAGGGTGCCGGAGGCGATCTCCTGAATCCCCCGAGATGGGATTGGCGGCGGCTGCGTCTCTGGAAGGTTTTCCGTATCGTGGCTCTCGGTACTGGGGGTTTCACGACGAAGACTATATGTAGGCGGAAGGGTAGGTCAGGGGGCGTCACGAGGGGCCCACACAACAGGCCGGCGCAGCCAGGGCTTGGGCCGCGCCGCCCTGTTGTGTGGCCACCTCGTGGCCCCACTTCATTTCCTCTTCGGACTTCTGGAAGCTTCGTGGAAAAATAGGCCCCTGGGCGTTGATTTTGTCCAATTCCGAGAATATTTTCTTACTAGGATTTCTGAAACCAAAAACAGCAGAAAACAGCAACTGGCTCTTCGGCATCTCGTCAATAGGTTAGTGCCGGAAAATGCATAATAATGACATATAATGTGTATAAAATATGTGAGTATCATCATAAAAGTAGCATGGCACATAAGAAATTATAGATACATTTGGGACGTATCACATTGCAAAGATGATGGTCGCTCGGCTTGCGCCCCATATGGACTCGCTTGTGTCCAATGCCCAAAGCGCATTCATAAAAAAAGGAGCATCCACGATAACTACATGTATGTGAGGAACCTTGCTCACAAATTTCATCGCTCCAAAACCCCTTTCCTCCTCTTCAAGCTTGACATCAAAAAGGCGTTTGACTCGGTGAGATGGGACTACCTCATGGATGTTCTCCAACATTGTGGCTTCCCGAGGAAATTCCGTGATTGGATTTGGGGACTCCTCTCCTCTTCTACGTCGAGAGTCCTCCTTAATGGTGTGCCTTGTGACCCCATTAAACATGGCCGCGACCTCCGTCAAGGCGATCCGTTGTCCCGTCTCCTCTTTGAGTTGGCAATTGATTCGATCAATCATATCCTTGCAAAGGCTACCAACCAAGGAAGATTGCACCCCCTTCATGGAAGAGCTATGGTTGCGCACACCTCCTTATATGCCGATGATGCGGTGATTTTTGTGGCCCCAATAAAAGAGGATATCACTTGCCTCACTTCAATTCTTGCTACCTTTGGTGAAGTGACCGGTTTGGGTGCCAACCACCAAAAAAGCCTTGTTGCCCCAATTCATTGCGACGGTCTTGACCTTGAGGACATCCTTCAATCTTTCCCGGCTAAGAGAACAACCTTCCCAATACGATACTTGTGTTTACCATTGTCAGTTACTAGGCTTGAACGTGCGGACCTTCAATACTTGGAAGATAAAATTGCCGAAAAGTTTGCCGCCAGATATTGGAAGAATGTGAACATGGCCGTTAGAAGAGTGTTTGTCCGCTCCATCCTTACTTCTTAAACGATCCATCACATCACCTCCATTGACCTTCCAAAGGAGATCACTCATAGAATCATGGCTCTTCTCCGGGCTTTTCTTTGGGCGGGCCGCGACAAAGTGACGGGGGGCAAGTGCAAAGTTATTTGGGAGAAAGTATGCCTTCCTACCAAGCTTGGTGGCCTTGGTATCTTACACCTCGAGAAGTTTGCCGCCGCCCTAAGGCTAAGATGTCTATGGCTTGAGTGGACCGATGAATAGAAATCTTGGATCGGTCTTGGTAATCCATGCAATAAGGAGGACCGGCGGCTTTTTGCGACCACCACTTTTGTTAATATTGGAAATGGAGAAAAGGCGAAGTTTTGGACCTATCCTTGGCTTGGCGGACTTTTCCCATGTGATTTGGCGTCCTTGATCTTTAAATTGTCTAAGAAGAACAATTGCAATTTCTGGAAGGCTGTCCATAAAAACTTTTGGGTCAATCAAATCAAAATCCCTCATGAGTTTGGGGTGCCTCACATTGAAGAATTTCTCAAGATTTGGGGTCTCCTTCAAGACGTGCACCTTGTCCATGATGTTCCGGACACCATTACTTGGAAGTTCACAAATGATGGAAAATATTCCGCCTCCTCGGCCTACAAGATGCAATTCGAAGGCCTAGTTTCAACCTCCCTAAACTCCACGGTTTGGAAAATTTGGCGCCTCCAATGTGCAAATTCTTCGCTTGGTTGATTATGAAAAATAGAGTATGGACGACAGATAGGCTTCAACGTAGAGGTTGGGAAAATTGTGGAAATTGTCCTCTATGCAACCAAGTTCAAGAGATGGTGGACCACCTCATGTATAAATATCGCTTTACCTTGCGAGTTTGGAAAGAGATTCTAGCTTGGTGTGGTATTCATGATAGACCCCTGGAGTCATGGATCAATGAGCCAAATGTCGATGTGTGGTGGACAAATATTGCCTTAGAAAGAGGTCAACATAGGAAAGCTTTGGCATCCTTGCTTATTCTCATCTCTTGGGAAGTTTGGAAGGAGCGCAACGCTAGAGTCTTCCGCCACCACCATTCCGCCACAAATGCTATCATCACCAAGATCAAAGATGAGGCTCGGGCTTGGTGCTTGGCCGGTGCTAGGGAATTATGCAATGTAATACCGGTAGAGTAGGCTTTTGATAAATTCCTAGGGTATGTCCTAGGAATTTGTTATAGAACTCTAAACTTCTTCTCTATTATGAAAATGGCAAATCTTTTGCCTCGTTTTAAAAAAAATCTCCCAGCTTCTTTTTTCTTCAAAAAAATGAAACAGCCCCCTCTGTCCCCGCTCTGTACGTAGTTGCCAAGACCTGACACCAAACGAGATGAACTCGAGGTAGACGATGAACACCCAGATTTTATTCCTCTTATACTATCTCTGAAAAACAGCTACTAATAGAAAGAATGAAAATGGTGGCAGATCGAGTTGTGCGATGTTCGCCGCCACGACCATGCAAGTCGTGCCATCCCGCGGCGCGGTCCTAGCTGCGAGCTAACTAACTCATAGCACAGAAACAGGCTCACGAAGCTCAAAGATTATTCAGTGGAAGACAAAACTTGCCGACTTCCAAATCTGAATAAATTCTGACAGCAGGAAGATGAACGGTGAAAACCGACAACAGAAGCTACTCCACGCTCCTCCTGATTTCTCCTGAATAAAAAGTGACACTACTTTCTATTTCATAAGTATTTTATGTTACTCAATATTTATATTACTTGATTAATCCTTCATTTTATAATCTAGTGTTGTGTATTTATTTATTCCAACCAATGCCTGGCTAAACAAGAAATTTCCATCGATTGATATATGGACGATAAAGAAATAAATTCACCTCTTACATCAAGTGCTTATTTGCTTGGTTGTGTTATCTTTCTCCGTACACCTTGGAGATTGTTACATCAAATGCTTATTAATTATTAATATATTTTTCTTTTGTGTTTGGTTGTTCCTAACATTATTTAGATGAACAAGGCATGCTTTTCGTTCATAGATCTATGGATGTCTAATGAGTTGGGTTGATGGGGGAGGGGGTGATGAGAAATGGGATGAACAAAAGAGACCACCAACTACTACTATCTAGATACTGAGATAATGTTTGTTCTATTTATCATGCCCTAAAATCGTTATAATGTTATAATCATGTGCTTATGAATGAACGACGAGACATTTTTTATTTGGGTTTTAACTATGATGAACATTCTATTTTCTAGCATCTAGTACATGTAGAGATTTATACTTTTCTCCTTTTTAGATTTGCTTATAGTAGATTAGCCGAGTAAGGGCTAGTTTAGCAGTTGATGGGGTTCACGTTTCTGACAAACCAGATATGTTTAAATGTAAGCTTAGCACACCAGGCTCGTTTTCCATAAAATATATGTATGGAGACCTTATAAAAGGTCATACAAGGGTTCTCCTTAAATACACGTGGAACCTAAAAGACACTGAAGATAAAGATTTTAATGTAGTTCTTACATACGGTCTTGCTTCCTAATGATGAACTAGCTAAGATACGGTACATGGAGTTCTTACAAAATGTGTCTTTTGTGATTCTGAGTCTTCTATTCAACACTTATTTATCTCATGTCCTTTTTTCTATGTTATATGGAGGACAGCTCACTGTATCCTTAATTTACCCCCTCCAAATATGTTCAGAAATTGCTTGAATAGGGTTGATGAAAAATAAAGGCTCAATCGAGAAGACCATGGGCGAAACAGCAGCTCCGCCCTGCCCCTCCACCCTCCCACCCACCAGCCCCTCACCGGCGACGTTCCAGACACCGGCGACCACCCTCCCGTTGGTGCTCACTCCAGGCCAAGCGGCCACCTCCCCTCAGCCTGGCTCGCCCTCCCTGTGCTCGGATTCGGATCGGGGGAGAGATGTTGCGGCGGATCCCCTTCTGCCCCTCCTTCAATCGCCTGCGCCGCACCCAGCTAGCGCCTCCAGCTACGCTGCGCAGCCCACCGCGCCATTCAATGGCCTGGATGCCGCGCAGCAGGGCATGCTTCATGAGGGTGGGCGGGGCGCTCCGCCCGAATCTTCCCCTGCGGGGTCTGCGTCGCCTGGCCGCGGCCAGCCTTCTATGGCGCCCTGGCGGCCTCGGCGGGTCAGCCGGCCTCGGAGACCGCACCCACCCTCTCCCGCTGCATTCACACCCCAACCACCCGCCCCGAGGACCCGGCGGACGGCCGAGTTTGGCAAACTCAGTGCCCAAAGCACCGGAAGAAGGAGATGCCCGTACCTGCTTCGGGCCGGGGCAGTAATGGCGCCCACGCCTCTGGACCGCGGCCAGGCTCGCTCCCCCTTGCCTTTAAGAAGGATCTGCGGGGATGCTGCTTCCGATGCCTCTCCACCAAGCACTTCTCCTCGAGCTGCCATGACCCAATCCGCTGCATCTTCTGCCGCCGCTGCGGCCACACCGAGCGGCACTGCCGTCGCCGCCGTGAGAACCTACGTGCCCGTGCCTCTTGCTCTCCGCCCACCACCCCACCAGCCCCGTCGACGCACCGCCAGCTCCGCCAACCTTTGCCATGGCCACCCGCGGCGGCGCCGCCCCGCTGCGCATGTTCGAGAGCCACTCCTTCGTCGTCGCCACCCCTCCCAAGAAGCATATGGTCAAGGCGCTCAGCAACATGATGACCCACAAGTAGGGGGGGGTGTATCGTAGTACTTTCGATAAATAAGAGTGTCGAACCCAACGAGGAGAAGAAGGTGTTGACAAGCAGTTTCGATGACGGATTCACTGTAAATGCTCACAGACAAGTTTTCAGGGGGTTTTGATATAGCAGATAAATAAAGTACAAGTAAGTAAAATGCGAGAGTAATAATTGCAGCGAGTGGCCCAATCCTTTTTATCACAAAGGATAAGCCGGTTTGTTTACTTATGATGATCAAACGTTCTTGAGGACACACGGGAATATAGTCTAGTGCTTTCGCTTCATATAGTTGATTAATCTTCATTGTTTTGATAAGTGTTGTGTGGGTGAACCTATGCTAATGCACCGCCCTTCCTAGGACTAATACATACTTGTGATTAAACCCCTTGCAAGCATCCGCAAATACAAGAAAGTAATTAAGATAAATCTAACCACAGCCTTAAACTCTGAGATCCTGCTATCCCTCATGCATCGATATACCAACGGGGGTTCAGGTTGCTGTCACTCCGGCAACCCCACAATTGGCAAACGAATACAAGATGCATTCCCCTAGGCCCATAAAGGTGAAGTATCATGTAGTCGACATTCACATGACACCACTAGAAGAATAACACCACAACTTAAATATCAAACCATTAAATATTACTCAACATAGTTCACTACTAACATTTAGACTTCACCCATGTCCTCAAGAACTAAACGAACTACTCACAAGACATCATATGGAACATGATCAGAGGTGATATGATGATGAATAACAATCTGAACATAAACCTTGGTTCAATGGTTTCACTCAATAGCATCAATAACAAGGAGTAATCAATACCGGGAGAGTTTCCCCTATGAAATAATCAAGATTCAACCCTAGATGTTACAACGGAGACGAGGTGCAGCGGTGGAGATGATGGTGTCGATGGTGGAGATGATGATGATGATGATCCCAATGAAGTCCAGCTCGATGACGGTGACGATGGCGACAATTTCCCCCTCCGGGAGGGAATTTCCCCGGCAGGCCGGAGAGCTCTTTTCTCTCTGGTGTTTTTCCGCCCCGCAGAGGCGGCTCTGTCTATTCTCGATGTCTCTCCACACCTTAGGGTTTTCGGGAGATGAAGTACACGAAGGAGGGATGGCCGAGGGGGGTCGTGGGCCCCCTCCCCACATAGCGGCGCGGCCAGGGTGGAGCCCGCGCCGGCCTATGGGGGGGCCCATGGCGGCCCTCCTCGGCCTCCCCTTTTGGTTGTGTCCATCTTCTGGAATAATAAGAGTTTCGGTATATTTTCCGTCAATTGTTGATCTTCAGAAATACTGTATCCTGATGGTGCTTTTTCCAGCAGAATCCTGACTCCGGTGAGTAATCCTCCAATAATCATGAAACATGCAAAATAGGTGAAATAACATAAGTATCATCTCTAAATATGAAATATATCAAGGAATAACAGTAAATTATGATACAAAATAGTGATGCAAAATGGACATATCAACTCCCACCAAGCTTAGACCTCGCTTGTCCCCAAGAGAAACTGAACTCGGTAAACAAGACCACATGTTTATGGAGTGAAGAGTCGATAAATGAAATACAGACAAGAAGGATCACATTAATTCACACAAGACATTCTAGTGAACAACTTCCTCATATAACTCAACTTGAAACAAGTAAAGGGAAATCACAACTAAAGGTACATAAGAAATCATAATTGGTGATGGCAAACTTCGTTCTTGGTCAAAGAACTATTAACAGATTGTACTTATTTTCTTCGAGCCTAGATAACCTTCAAAGTCATATTCATTCAGATAAAATTTTGTACTAAACAAGGAAGAATAAAGGACATGATTAAATAGATCACAATATAAATGGTTGGATCACAACAACTCAATTGTTTGCTTGAGATAGAGGGAAATAGGTTTACTGACTCAACATAAAAGTAAAAGATAGGCCCTTCGCAGAGGGAAGCAGGGATTAAATCATGTGCTAGAGCTTTTTAAGTTTTGAAATCATATAGAGAGCATAAAAGTAGAGTTTTGAGAGGTGTTTGTTGTTGTCAATGAATGGTAGTGGGCACTCTAACCCCCTTGCCAAACATACTTTCAAAGAGCGGCTCCCATGAAGGACGTTATCTCTACCAGCAAGGTAGATCATCCCTCTTTTCTTTTGTTTACATATGTACTTTAGTTTGATTTATGGACGATACTCCTCCCAAACTTTGCTTTCACAAGCCATGGCTAACCGAATCCTCGGGTGCCTTCCAACATTTCACATACCATGGAGGAGTGTCTATTTGCAAAATTAAGTTGCTTACTGATGAATCAGGGCAAAACATGTGAAGAGAGTTATTAATGAAAGTTAATTAATTGGGGCTGGGAACCCCGTTGCCAGCTCTTTTTGCAAAATTATTGGATAAGCGGATATGCCACTAGTCCATTGGTGAAAGTCTGCCCAATAAGATTGAAAGATAAAACACCACATACTTCCTCATGAGCTATAAAATATTGACACAAATAAGAGATAATAACTTTTGAATTGTTTAAAGGTAGCACATGAAATATTTACTTGGAGTGGCGCAAAATACCACATAGTAGATAGTTATGGTGGACACACATGGCATAGGTTTGGTTTTAAAGTTTTGGATGCACGAGAAGCATTCCCTCTCAGTATAGGTCTTGGGCTAGCAAGGTTGGTTAGCAAGCATAAGAGTCGAGGGAGACAAACAAATATACATGTGATAGAAACAATCATGCATCTTACTTGTAGGCACAAACAATTTTAACTTCAGAATACTAAGCTCATTAGCTAACAAGAAAGATAGATACTGAAATAATATATCTACATGTACTTTCCTCTTTTCTACTTAAATCTCCAAGTAATGTTGCTATTGACCAATGCTAAGTTTGCCAAAACCAAATAGATTTACTTGATGCTCCCAAAGTGATACCAATACTAACAACAAGATCAATCATATAACAGAAATTACAAACTAAAATAAGGTGTGCAAAAAGTAAATGATAAAACTTCTCATTAATATTCCATAACGATAACTCACACCAAGGGATACATAGATAACCAACTAAAAGAGAGATACTTCCACACTGCAAACCATCTTATATGATAACTTCCCTACTCATGATATGACACTACTTGATAGTAAAAAGGTAAAAGATAGTGATGATGTGATACCGCGACACTCCCCCAAGCTTGGAACAAACCAAGGGGATGCCAATACCAATGATGAATTACTCCTTCAGTGGTGGTGGTGAATCCTTGATAAGCTTCTTAACAAGCTCCTTTAGCTCATCAATCTCGTAAGTGAGGTTGCGGATCAGCCCCGAGTTGTTCTCGACGCGGTTAAGAAGTATGTCAGACGGTGAGTCCCAACTCTTAGAGTTGTTTCCCCACTCTTCGGCTTCAGGTTTCATCCTTCCTGCAGTGTTAGAACAATCCATATCCCAACTACTAGGCAATACTGCCTTGGGAATCCTTTCAATTTGACTATTATGAATTAGAGTGTGGAAGGGGTTGTCGATGCCTGGAGGAGATGTCCTTGGAGCTAGGAAGCGACGTGGGACTCTTCCTCCGTTGCTAATTCGTGCGCTTCTCTTGGGGTTGAATGGATTTGCCACCACCCCGATGCTTGCGACGGTGGCACGAGGGCATACACGCGGGTCTTTCTCCACTTCTCCTTCATCTTCACTCTCGACTTCCTCCTTTAACTCGGGGTCTTGAATATCTTCCTCAAAAGGCCCCTTGTCCTTGTTGTTGGAGACCATGGTAATTCTAGATCAAAAACAGATCCTGGCAGAAAACAGCTCGAAACAAAACACGACGAGAAAACGATATACGGACCTCGGAGGGTCCGGGGGATTATATAGCAAAGAATTTCACGACAAAAGGAAAGTACCAGGTCGAAAACGAGTAGGAGAGGGACACCGAGGAGCTGTCCTCATAGGGCGGCGCGGCCAGGGTGGGGCCCGCGCTCCCACGTGGGGACGTGCCCTCGTGCACATCCTCCACTCCGATTTGATCTCGTAATTTTTCATATTTTCTAAAAATAGCAAAAATATTGTTCGGAAAGTTAAACGCGGACTTTTTACTACCAGAACTGTTACCTATTCAAAGTCGAACTATGCAGAACTATCAATTTGATCTTTGATGAAAGTTTCCGGAGTCACCACTCGAATAACATCAACATCTTCATTATAAGAATCTCCAGAAATATAATGCTTGAGTCTTTGTCCATTCACCACTTGTGTGGCATCAACTTTCAGAGAACCAATTTTTATTGCCCCTGAACGATACACCTCCACAATGACATATGGTCCTTCCCATTTTGAGAGTAATTTCCCTGCAAAAAATCCGAGACGGGACCGATACAATAGGACTTTATCTCCAACATTAAATTCTCTTTTAATAATTCTTCTATCATGCCATTTCTTAACTTTCTCCTTAAAAAGTTTAGCATTTTCATAAGCTTCACTTCTCCACTCATCTAGAGAACTCAATTGTAGCAACCTTTTCTTACCGGCAAGTTTAAAATCTTTATTAAGTTCTCTTACAGCCCAATAAGCTTTGTGCTCTAGTTCTAAAGGTAAATGACAAGCCTTTCCATAAACCTTTTTATAAGGAGACATACCCATAGGATTTTTATAAGCAGTTCTATAAGCCCACAACGCTTCCTTCAATTTGCTAGCCCAATTTTTCGTAGATTTATTAACAGTCTTTTGCAAGATAGATTTAATTTCTCTATTTGATAATTCTACTTGCCCACTAGTTTGAGGATGATAAGCGGAAGCAATCCTATGATTAATACCATATTTAGCAAGATTTTTTCTAAATCCACCATGAATAAAATGAGAACCTCCATCAGTCATAATATATCTAGGTACTCCAAACCTAGGAAAAATAACATCTAAAAGCATTTTTAAGAGGTCTCACCATCAGCACTTTTTGTGGGTATGGCTTCCACCCATTTAGTAACATAATCAACAGCAACAAGTATATGAGTATTACCTTCTGAAGAAGGGAAAGGACCCATGAAGTCAAATCCCCAACAATCAAATGGTTCAATAACAAGAGTATAATTCATAGGCATTTCATTGCGTCTAGAGATATTACCAACTCTTTGACATTCATCACAAGATAAAACAAACTTCCTTGCATCTTTAAAGAGAGTTGGCCAATAAAAACCTGACTGTAGAACCTTTTGTGCGGTTCTATCTCCGGCGTGATGTCCTCCATAAACTCTACCATGACACTTACTCAATATCTCCTTTTGTTCATATTCGGGGACACATCTTCGCATAATGCCATCCACTCCTTCTTTATATAAGTATGGATCATCCCAAAAATAATGCCTCAAATCATACAAGAATTTCCTCCTTTGCTGAGCTGAAAAGGTTGGAGGCAAGTACTTGGAAACAATAAAGTTAGCATAATCATCATACCAAGGACTATCTCGCGAGCTCACCTTTATTACATCCAATTGTTCATTTGGAAAACTATCATTAATAGGAACAGGATCATAAGCAATATTTTCCATGTTGGAGATATGCCCAAGAGGCAATAATAAATGGTTATTACATATCTTTGTGTTTATGATAATGTTTACATACCATGCTATAATTGTATTAACCGAAACATTGATACATGTGTGTTATGTGAACAAACAAGGAGTCCCTAGTAAGCTGGCCTCTTGTATAACTAGCTTGTTGATTAATAGATGATCATGGTTTCGTGATCATGAACATTGGATGTTATTAATAACAAGGTTATATCATTATATGAATGATGTAATGGACACACCCATTTAAGCGTAGCATAAGATCACGTCATTAAGTTATTTGCTATAAGCTTTCGATACATAGTTACCTAGTCCTTATGACCATGAGATCATATAAATCACTTATACCGGAAAGGTACTTTGATTACATCAAACGCCACTGCGTAAATGGGTGGTTATAAAGGTGGGATTAAGTATCCGGAAAGTATGAGTTGAGGCATATGGATCAACAGTGGGATTTGTCCATCCCGATGACGGATAGATATACTCTGGGCCCTCTCGGTGGAATGTCGCCTAATGTCTTGCAAGCATATGAATAAGTTCATAAGAGACCACATACCACGGTACGAGTAAAGAGTACTTGTCAGGAGACGAAGTTGAACAAGGTATAGAGTGATACCGATGATCAAACCTCGGACAAGTAAAATATCGCGTGACAAAGGGAATTGGTAATATATGTGAATGGTTCATTCGATCACTAAAGTCATCGTTGAATATGTGGGAGCCATTATGGATCTCCAGATCCCGCTATTGGTTATTGGTCGGAGTGAGTACTCAACCATGTCCGCATAGTTCGCGAACCGTAGGGTGACACACTTAAAGTTGGATGTTGAAATGGTAGAACTTGAATATGGAATGGAGTTCGAATATTTGTTCGGAGTCCTGGATGATATCACGGACATCACGAGGAGTTCCGGAATGGTCCGGAGAATAAGATTCATATATAGGAAGTCATATTCCAAGTTTGGAAATGATCCGGTGCATTTATGGCAGGTTCTAGAAGGTTCTAAAAAAGTCCGGAAAAATGGCACTATGGAAGGTGGAGTCCCGGAGGGACTCCACTAGCATGGCCGGCCAAACCCTAAAGGGGAGGAGTCCAAGGTGGACTCCACCTTGGTGGCCGGCCAGCCCCACCTCAAGGAAAGGTGGGAGTCCCACCTTGAGTAGGACTCCCCCCTTGAGTAGGTTTCCCACTTTTGGGAGGTTTTGTTGTTGGGGTCTTATTCGAAGACTTGGACTACAACTCTTGGGGCTTCCACCTATATAATGAGGGACAAGGGGAGGGTGGCCGGCCACTCTTGCCTCCAACCTTGGCTGCCCCCCTTTGTGGCCGGCGCCCAAGGCACCCCCTCTCCCCAAACCCTAGCACCCCTCCTCCACTACTTCTCCCGCATATGCTTAGCGAAGCTCCGCCGGAGATCTCCATTGACACCGACACCACGCCGTCGTGCTGCCGGATTCAAGAGGAGCTACTACTTCCGCTGCCCGCTGGAACGGGGAGGTGGACGTCGTCTTCATCAACAACCGAACGTGTGACCGAGTACGGAGGTGCTGCCCGTTCGTGGCGCCGGTGATCAAGATCTTCTACGCGCTTTTGCAAGCGGCAAGTGAACGTCTACCGCAGCAACAAGAGCCTCATCTTGTAGGCTTTGGAATCTCTTCAAGGGTGAGACTCGATAATCCCCTCGTTGCTACCGTCTTCTAGATTGCATCTTGGCTTGGATTTCATGTTCGCGGTAGGAATTTTTTTTTTCTATGCAACGAATCCCTACAGTGGTATCAGAGCCGTGTCTATGCATAGATGGTTGCACAAGTAGAACACAATGGTTTTGTGGGCGTTGATGCTCTTGTTATCTTTAGTTGAGTACTTTGCATCTTTATGGCATAGTGGGATGAAGCGGCTCGGACTAACTTTACATGACAGCGTTCATGAGACTTGTTCCTCGTTCGACATGCAACTTGTATTGCATAAGAGGCTTTGCGGGTGTCTATCTCTCCTACTATAGTAAAGATTCAATTTACTCTTCTATTGAAAACATTAGTATCAACGTTGTGGTTCATGTTCGTAGGTAGATTAGATCTCTATCGAAAACCCTAAACCACGTAAAATATGCAAACCAATTAGAGGTGTCTAACTTGTTTTTGCAGGGTTTGGTGATGTGATATGGCCATAATGTGATGATGAATATGTATGAGATGATCATTATTGTATTGTGGCAACCGGCAGGAGCCTTATGGTTGTCTTTATATTTCATGTTGAGTAGTATTTCAAAGTAGTTGTAATAGTTGCTACATGAGATGAACAACCATGAAGACGGCGCCATGGACCTTGACGCTACGCCGACGATGATGGAGATCATGCCCGTTGATGATGGAGATCATGTCCGTGCTTTGGAGATGAAGATCGAAGGCGCAAAGACTAAAGGGCCATATCATATCACATATGAATTGCATGTGATGTTAATCCTTTATGCATCTTATTTTGCTTAGAACGCGACGGTAGCATTATAAGATGATCCCTCACATTAATATCAAGATAATAAAGTGTTCTCCCCTCGTATGCACCATTGCCAAAGTTCGTCGTTTCGAAGCATCTCGTGATGATCGGATGTGATAGATTCAACGTTCATATACAACGGGTGTAAGCCATGTTGCACACGCGGAATACTTGTGTTTGCTTGACGAGCCTAGCATGTACAGACATGGCCTCGGGACAACGGAAACCGAAAGGTTGAACACGAGTCATATGGATGATATGATCAACATGTTGATGTTCACCATTGAAGCCACATCATCTCACGTGATGATCGGTTTTGGTGTAGTGGATGTGGATCGTGTACCACTTAACAACTATGAGGGATGTTGTATTAAGTGGGAGTTCATTAGTAATTAGATTAAAACATGAACTAATTATCATAAACATAGTCTAAGTAGTATTTTGAATTAATTTTGTAGTATTGGCATCCGTATTCTACCATGCGCTAGTCTTGTAATTGAGATAGAAATACTGTTAAAATCTGACAAGAAACTTTACGGACTGGTACCGTATTGTTAAAGAATCAAGAAATGATTAAGTCCTATTGCAAACTTTTAGTAAACCTCACATTGTTGATTCAAAGAGCTATGGTTTCAATTAGTACCTAAAGTTATCTTGTCTCCGTGAAACTTGAAGTTCAAATCTGTTTGAAAAGTAAGGAGCTGAAAATTTAGTTTTCAGAAATAATCAAGGTATGAGATATATGTGATATCTAAGACCTTATTGCAAGATGATAGAATATAATTTGGTGAGACTACATAAACTCATAAGTTTTATGGGAATGTACGAAGGTTGAAGACGCAAGGCGTCCTAATCCTCCAACTATTGGGGCACTAACGATATTCGCATATCCATGAAGTGATCATCCTTAGTATGCACCGTTGCTAAGACTCATCGTTTCGAAGCATCACGTGATGATCGGGTGTTATAGATTCTACGTGTGCATACAACGGGTACAAGCCAGATTTGCACATGCGAATACTAAGGTTAAACTTTATGAGCCTAGCATGTACAGACATGGTCTCAGAAAGTCATCATGAATTGATGGATAAAATTATGAGTGAAATTGTTCATCATATTATAAAAGTTACTAATAGTGAAATCTAGAACACTTGTCATATGATGATCAAACTTCAAAGTAACAACCTCAAGGTTATTGGTATTTGACCAACAAACCTAGAAGTTATTGAAAGTGAAGTGTTTTCTGAATAATGCGGAAAGCTAAAAGAGAAACTACAAAAGATTATTGGCAGAAAGAAAAGAAAAGACTAGAAAGTCTAGCTCAGGTGTATATGAATGATATACATGTTATGGTTGTATTCCTAGTTTAGTCACACAATGAAATTCTTGGGTATTTGTACCATATTGGTTGGTATGAAGTGTCATACAAAACAACACAATACAAGAATACAATGGCCTAAGTGACTGATAAGGAATATGGTAATAATGCACGTCTGGAACATAATAAAGTGTTATCATGTTTGTCGTTGGCATTTTACCTAGCCCTTAGAATTTATAATAAAGAATTTAATAATTGTTATTTTGCTCTGGTCAAATGAAAACAATGAGTTGTTCAAATTATGACTTTACTCCATCTATGATGGATAAGTTATTATAAATCTTAATGGTGAAACACACACACATAAAACTGGCGCTAAAATGCCATAAGGCAAATGATTTGAATTCCACTTATTTGTGGAACCGCCATTTAGGTCAAGTTAGAAAGGAACGCATGAAGGAACTCCATGCAAATGGATTTTTGGAGTCATTTGATTTTTGAATCGTTTGGCGCTTGCAAATCTTTTCTAAAAGAATGACTAAAATACCGTTCATAGGCCAAAAGTTGAACGGGCAACTAACTTAGTGAAAACATACATGATGATATATGTGGTTCACTGGGCATAGTTGTGTGCGGGAGATTCTTCTACTTCATGAAAACTTCCAACAATGAATTGAGTATATATGGATATATTCGATAAGAAAGAATTTTGAAACATTTGAATGGATTCAAATAAATTTCAGCATGAAGTGGAAATCATCATAATAGAAAAGTCAAATATCTATGATTGGATCATGGTGGAAATATTTGAATTACGAGTTTTAGCGAACATCTAAGAGAGTTATGAAATTATTCTACAAACTCACGTTTCTCGGAGTATCATAGTGATGATGGAGTATCCAAGAGATGTATCCAAACCTTGTTGGGTCAATGATGAGATAAAATATTGATGCCATTATATTTTTTGTGGATTATGCTTTAGAGACTACCGCTTTTACACTGAATAGAGCATCATCATGATCCGTTGAAATGACACCATACGAGTTATGGCATGGGTATAAACCCTAATAGTCCTTTCTTTAAATTTTGGTCTAAGAGTTTAAAACCAAAATCGGATAAATGTCTTTGTTGGTTATCCCAAAGAATTGATTGGGAATTCTTTCCACTATGGAGACAAAGACAAAAGTGTTTGTCAATGTTTCTTACTTATTTCCAAGAAATTATTTCTAGCGAAATATTTGAGTGGGAGGACAATAGAACTTGATAAGGTTTATGAACCTGAGCATAATGATCAAAGTAGCGCAGCATCGGAAATTGGTTCCGGAAGCGACCACGACGATCATGGCTCCCATGACTACAAAGTGTTTTAGCCATGGAGATCAAAGTACATATTGAACCTTGTAGGTATGGTTTACTTTGTGATCAAATAAATGATTTGTGGACAAAGGATTGATTTTGAACAATAATAAACTAACTACAAAACAAAGAAGTTATGATGGGCCCTGACTCCGTTAAAATGGCCATGCGCCATAAGATCCATAATAGATGAATACTTTTAGAAAGTAAATGAATCTATAGACTTGGATGAAATATCCTTGAAGAAGCTCGACTTGTCGAAAAATTGTTTACGACAAAGTTCAAAGAGTTGACTACGATAAGATTTTATCTTCCGTAGCAATGCTTATAGTCTATGCGGATTATTCTAGTAATCACTACATATTTCTTTTATGAGATATACTAGTAGGATGGCAAAATACATTACTTATCAGAAGTGTGTATTAAAGGTGTATACAGGATACAACTAATTGTTTTGCTAGTCCGTGGAATACTAGATAGGAATACGAACTTCAATTTGATGAAGTGAGTATTACGGAGTTGGAATCTTCACCGGATGAAATGATCAAAGAGTTATGATTTCATCAGAAACGATGAAGAGGCTTGCATTTGCAAGAAATTAAGTGGGAGCGCTGAGACATATTTATAATACTTTATGTAGATGACATATAGTTGGTTATAAATGATGTAATTATATACTTGATTATAAAAGGTTTCATTGAGAATTAACTTCAATGAAAGGATATGGACTGAAACATATTTAGTGTCAAGATCTATGAAGATAGATTGAAACACATAATAAGTTTAAGTCAAAGTACATAGAAAGGATATTGAAGTAGTTCAATATAGAAATATTAAGAAAATGTTCTTGTCATGTGAAGTTTTAACAAAACTTGAGTGTATCTGACACTCAATGAGTAAAATCACATGAGTGATTTAGATCACAATTAATATGTACACAATCAGATGTCCTGTGCTCTAAAATGTTAGGAGCATATACCAGAATGATTCATGAGATGATCATTGGACAAACAGTAAGAATATCCCTGTGTACTTTAGAAGAACCAAGGATATATAAATAGTTTTGTATGGAGAAATAACAAACAAATCGCTGTAAGGTGTTGCACCGATATTGGTTTTGTCACATATAAAAATAAAATTTCAATCTCAAAATTAGGCTAAGTGTTGTTTAAAAGTTAGCACAATACTAGATTTAGAAGAGTTCTAAATGTTGTGACGGATTCTACAAACGAAGGCAGAATATGTCATTGTTTTGACAATGACTGAGGATGTTAAGTCAAGAGGTTCTTTGAGAACTTGGTGTAGTTCCGATAGTGTCAGAACTTTGAAGCTATATTGTGTATGACAATATTAGTGACATATTTCAGACCGCGGAATTAAGGTTCCACCAGAAGACCAAACATATTTAATGCTGACTCATTTAGAAAATGAGTGATGCGTTGAGACGCAAATGAATTGCAAAATACATACGTTTCTGAGCATGTCAGATCCGTTAACTAAAACTTCTCCCGTGAGCAAAACATGATAAAGCACCGGAAGGCCAAGGTGTTATATCTTTACAAATGTAAACTAGATTATTGACTCTAGTGCAAGTGGGAGACTGTTGGAGATATGCCCAAGAGGCAATAATAAATGGTTATTATATATCTTTGTGTTTATGATAATGTTTACATACCATGCTATAATTGTATTAACAGAAACATTGATACATGTGTTATATGAACAAACAAGGAGTCCCTAGTAAGCCTCTTGTATAACTAGCTTGTTGATTAATAGATGATCATGGTTTCGTGATCATGAACATTGGATGTTATTAATAACAAGGTTATATCATTATATGAATGATGTAATGGACACACCCATTTAAGCGTAGCATAAGATCACATCATTAAGTTATTTGCTATAAGCTTTCGATACATAGTTACCTAGTCCTTATGACCATGAGATCATATAAATCACTTATACCGGAAAGGTACTTTGATTACATCAAACGCCACTACGTAAATGGGTGGTTATAAAGGTGGGATTAAGTATCCGGAAAGTATGAGTTGAGGCATATGGATCAACAGTGGGATTTGTCCATCCCGATGACGGATAGATATACTTTGGGCCCTCTCGGTGGAATGTCGCCTAATGTCTTGCAAGCATATGAATAAGTTCATAAGAGACCACATACCACGGTACGAGTAAAGATTACTTGTCAGGAGACGAAGTTGAACAAGGTATAGAGTGATACCGATGATCAAACCTCGGACAAGTAAAATATTGCGTGACAAAGGGAATTGGTAATATATGTGAATGGTTCATTCGATCACTAAAGTCATCGTTGAATATGTGGGAGCCATTATGGATCTCCAGATCCCGCTATTGGTTATTGGTCGGAGTGAGTACTCAACCATGTCCGCATAGTTCGCGAACCGTAGGGTGACACACTTAAAGTTGGATGTTGAAATGGTAGAACTTGAATATGGAATGGAGTTCGAATATTTGTTCGGAGTCCCGGATGAGATCACTGACATCACGAGGAGTTCCGGAATGGTCCGGAGAATAAGATTCATATATAGGAAGTCATATTCCAAGTTTGGAAATGATCCGGTGCATTTATGGCAGGTTCTAGAAGGTTCTAGAAAAGTTCGGAAAAATGGCACTATGGAAGGTGGATTCCCCGAGGGACTCCACTAGCATGGCCGGCCAAACCCTAAAGGGGAGGAGTCCAAGGTGGACTCCACCTTGGTGGCCGGCCAGCCCCACATCAAGGAAAGGTGGGAGTCCCACCTTGAGTAGGACTCCCCCCTTGAGTAGGTTTCCCACTTTTGGGAGGTTTTGTTGTTGGGGTCTTATTCGAAGACTTGGACTACAACTCTTGGGGCTTCCACCTATATAATGAGGGACAAGGGGAGGGTGGCCGGCCACTCTTGCCTCCAACCTTGGCTGCCCCCCTTTGTGGCCGGCGCCCAAGGCACCCCCTCTCCCCAAACCCTAGCACCCCTCCTCCACTACTTCTCCCGCATATGCTTAGCGAAGCTCCGCCGGAGAACTCCATCGACACCGACACCACGCTGTCGTGCTGCCGGATTCAAGAGGAGCTACTACTTCTGCTGCCCGCTGGAACGGGGAGGTGGACGTCGTCTTCATCAACAACCGAACGTGTGACCGAGTACGGAGGTGCTGCCCGTTCGTGGCGCCGGTGATCAAGATCTTCTACGCGCTTTTGCAAGCGGCAAGTGAACGTCTACCGCAGCAACAAGAGCCTCATCTTGTAGGCTTTGGAATCTCTTCAAGGGTGAGACTCGATAATCCCCTCGTTGCTACCATCTTCTAGATTGCATCTTGGCTTGGATTTCGTGTTCGCGGTAGGAAATTTTTTGTTTTCTATGCAACGAATCCCTACATTCCAATCTAGACAAATTATCAGCACCTTTCCTATCTACAATATGTAAATCAAATTCTTGCAAAAGAAGCACCCATCTAATAAGCCTTGGCTTAGCATCTTTCTTTTCCATAAGGTACCTTATTGCAGCATGATCAGTATGAATTGTGACTTTTGAATCAACAATATGAGGTCTAAACTTGTCACAAGCAAAAACTACATCTAATAATTATTTTTCAGTTGTAGCATAATTTCTTTGAGTAGCATCAAGAGTCTTACTAGCATAATGAATAACATTCAATTTTTTATCTACTCGCTGTCCAAGAACATCACCAACAGCAAAATCACTAGCATCACACATAATTTCAAAAGGTAAATTCCAATCAGGAGGTTCAACTACTGGAACAGTTGTTAAGGCTTTCTTTAGAGTTTCAAAAGCTTCCTTACAATCATCATCAAAAACAAAAGGTACATCTTTTTGGAGAAGATTAGTAAGAGGCTTTGAAATTTTAGAGAAATCTTTAATAAATATCCTATAAAAACCAGCATGACCAAGAACACTACGAATACCTTTAACATCCCTCGGATAGGGCATCTTCTCAATCGCTTCAACCTTAGCTCTATCAACTTCAATACCACTTTCAGAATTTTATGTCCCAATACAATTCCTTCATTAACCATAAAGTGGCATTTCTCCCAATTAAGGACAAGGTTAGTTTCTTCACATCTCCGCAAAACTTTATCAAGGTTTCGCAAACAATTATCAAAAGAATTCCCATAGATAGAAAAATCATCCATGAATACCTCCACAATCTTTTCACAAAAGCCATGAAAAATAGCAGACATGCATCTTTGAAAAGTAGCAGGAGCATTACATAAACCAAAAGGCATACGCCTATAAGCATAAGTTCCATAGGGACAAGTGAAAGTGGTTTTCTCTTGATCTTTAGTTCTAACAGCAATTTGTGAAAACCCAGAATAACCATCAAGAAAGAAGAATTGAGTATTTTTAGATAACCTTTCTAGCATTTGATCAATAAAAGGTAAAGGATAATGATCCTTCTTAGTAACTTTATTAACTTTTTGATAATCAATGCACATTCTATACCCTACAACTACTCTTTGAGGGATAAGCTCATCATTATCATTAGGTACAACAGTTATTCCTCCTTTCTTAGGAACACAATGCACATGACTAACCCATCTACTATCAGCAATAGGATATATAATACCAGCTTCAAGAAGTTTTAATACCTCATTCCTTACCACATCCTTCATCTTAGGAATTAAACGACGCTGATGTTCGACAAGAGGCTTTGCATCATCTTCCATGTTGATGACATGTTGGCAAATAGCGGGAGAAATCCACTTCAAATCATCAAGAGTGTAGCCAATAGCTCCTCGGTGTTTCTTCAATATTTCCAATAATCTTTCTTCCTCAAAATCTGAAAGCTTAGCACTAATAATAACAGGATATGTTTTCTTATCATCAATATAAGCATACTTAAGATTGTCATGCAACGGTTTCAAATCAAAAACAGGATCTTCCTTTGGTGGTGGTGTTGTACCTAGATCTTCAACCGGTAAGTCATGTTTAAGAATAGGTTGACGAAGGAAAATTTCATCAAGCTCATTCCTTTCTTCCCTAAAGACTTCACTCTCATGATCCTCCAAATGTTGCTGCAAAGGATTACTAGGAGCAAGAGCAATAGATGCAAGCCGTTCAACTCTAAAATCATTATTAGGCAATTCAGCTTTATAAGGAACTTTGGCAAATTTAGAGAAATTAAACTCATAAGATTCACCAGCAAATTTAGTCACAATTTTCTCTTTCTTGCAATCTATAATAGCTCCACAAGTGTTTAGAAAAGGTCTACCAAAAATGATAGGACAAGTCTTACTAGTAGCAGAACCAAGTACCAAAAAGTCAGCAGGATATTTAATCTTACCACATAGAACTTCCACATCTCGAACAATACCAATAGGAGAGATAGTTTCTCTATTAGCTAGCCGAATAACCACATCAATATCTTCAAGTTCACAAGAACCAATTTCATGCATGATTTCCTTGTAAAGCTCATAAGGAATGTCACTAATACTTGCACCAATATCGCATAAACCATAATAACAATGATCACCTATTCTAACAGCGAGCATAGGAACACTAGCTTTCCTAGACTTACTAGGATGTGAAACAATATTAGAAGCATCTTCACAGAAAATGATGTGACCGTCTTCTACATTTTCAGTCACAAGATCTTTAACTATTGCAATAGCAGGTTCAACATTTATTTGCTCCTCAGGTTCTATAGGTTTCTTTGCACTTTTATTAACCACACTAGTTATAACAGAATACTCCTTCATTTTAGCAGGGAAAGGAGTTTTTTCAATATAAGCTTCAGGAAGAATATGATCAACAGTTTTAATTTCAACACATTTACCTATAGGTGAATCAGTTTTATCTTTATAAGGTTCATGATAATTATTAAAGTTCTTCCTAGGCAATTCAAAATGAGAGGCAAAAACTTTATAAAAATTTGCAACAACTTGAGAGTCAAGACCATAAGTAGCACTCATACTACGAAATTTATCAGTATCCATAAAAGTTTCAATGCATTCGTAATCATAATTTATACCCGACTCTCTGCCTTTGTCGTTCTCCCATCCTTCAGTATTCTCCTGAATCCGATCAAGAAGGTCCCATTTAAACTCTTCTTTGTTGCGTGTGAATGATCTAGAACAAGCAGTATCCAACAAGGTTTTATCTGGAAAAGAAAGTCTTGCATAGAAATTATCAATGATGATATTACCAGGAAGCTCATGAATGGGACATTTGAGCATTAAAGACTTCAACCTCCCCCATGCTTGGGCAATACTCTCTCCATCATGAGGCCAGAAATTATATATGCGGTTTCGGTCTTTGTGAATTTCACTTGGAGGATAAAATTTAGAATAAAATAGAGGCACAATATCCTTCCAATCAAGAGAATTCCCATTCTTCAGCAATTTATACCAATGCGCCGCTTTACCAGACAGCGATATAGAGAATAGTTTCTTCCTAACTTCATCCATAGAAATACCTGCACACTTGAATAACTGATACGTCTCCAACGTATCTATAATTTCTGATGTTCCATGCTAGTTTTATGACAATACCGACATGTTTTGCTCACACTTTATAATGTTTTTATGCATTTTCCGGGACTAACCTATTAACAAGATGCCGAAGTGCCAGTTCCTATTTTCTGCTGTTTTTGGTTCCAGAAAAGCTGTTCGGGCAATATTCTCGGAATTCGACGAAACAAAAGCCAAACCTCCTATTTTACCGAGACGGACCCAGAACACCGAAGGAGAGACGGAGAAGCGCCAGGGGGCCCCACACCACCTGGCGGCGTGGCCAAAGGGTGGGCACGCCCCCCTATGGTGTGGGCCCCTCGGGACTCCACCGACATTGCCCCTTCGCCTATAAATTCCCTCGCGACGGAAAACCATATATCAATCAATCATACTCCAGAAAGACTCCAGGGGCGCCGCCGCCATCGCGAAACTCCGTTTCGGGGGACAGAAGTCTCTGTTCCGGCACGCCGCCGGGACGGGGAATTGCCCCCGGAGTCATCTCCATCGACACCACCGCCATCTTCATCGCCGTTGATGTCTCCCATGATGAGGAGGGAGTAGTTCTCCCCCGAGGCTGAGGGCTCTACCGGTAGCTATGTGGTTCATCTCTCTCTCCCATGGTGTGATCTTTATGAATATGTAGATGTTACTCTTGTCTATTATGCACTCTAGAGGTTACTTCAATATGAACTCCGGATGTTGTGGAGCTTGTTTACTCCGGCTTGAGGGAGCTCTTGTAGCCCTACACAATGAATGGTGTTTGTTATCCAACAAGAGAGTGTTTGAGAGTAGTACTTATTTGTTCATCTATGTGATCATAGGCTTTGCAATCTAGATGTCATATGCTGTTCAAGTGTTTTATTATGTGAACTTTGGAGTTACTGTGACCTCGGTGTAATGGTGACAGTGTGTGCGCCGTGTGTAACTCCCTTATGAATTGTGGTGTGTTAGTATCTCCTATGAATGCTCATGGTGACAGTGTGGGGTGTTTATTAGTACTTGGGAATACGCCTTTGAGGTGTGCTTTTGCACACTTGCCCAATGAATTTGAGTTCTTTATCCAATAAGAGAGTAGTATGATGAAGTGCTTATATTTATATTCAATTATGATTGCAATGTTGAGAGTGTCCACTAGTGAAAGTAGGATCCCTAGGCCTTGTTTCCAAATACTGCAAACATCGCTTATTTACTATTTTACTGCATCTTTACTTCCTGCAATATTTACTTCAGATCGCAATTACCGTTTACCACCATCTATACCACCTACGTCTTAATATTTCTTCGCCGA
Organism: Lolium perenne; assembly: GCF_019359855.2. Taxonomy (NCBI): domain Eukaryota; kingdom Viridiplantae; phylum Streptophyta; class Magnoliopsida; order Poales; family Poaceae; genus Lolium; species Lolium perenne. The sequence continues at coordinate 97,590,720 of NC_067247.2, forward strand.
ACTAGTGCACCTATACATCTGACAAGTGTATTAGCTGTGTTGGGGACACAAGAGACTTCTTGTATCTTAATTGCAGGATTGCTTGAGAGGAATATCTCTGACCTCTACCTCCCTGAGTTCGATAAACCTTGGGTGATCCACTTAAGGGAAACTTGCTGCTGTTCTACAAACCTCTGCTCTTAGAGGCCCAACACTGTCTACAGGAATAGAAGCGTGCGTAGACATCAATAACCCACATAATTCATGTAAAAACAGTAAATGATCTCTAGGATGGACAGTTCCATCCCCTTCATAGCGGTTATCCACAACACGTTCAATAATTTTCATAGGTATTTTATACGGAATCTCTTTCTCACCTGGCGCCTCATCCACTACCGTTGCAGTAGTAGTAGATTTTCCAAATAGGAATTCAAGAGAAGATCTCTCCATAATGAATTATAGCAGCAGGCAGAAATAAAAACAACACGTACAGTAAAAGTTTTCCTTACCAATTGCACTTACCAAGAGCGCTTCACTCCCCGGCAACGGCGCCAGAAAATAGTCTTGATGACCCACAAGTATAGGGGGTGTATCGTAGTACTTTCGATAAATAAGAGTGTCGAACCCAACGAGGAGCAGAAGGTGTTGACAAGCAGTTTCGATGACGGATTCACTGTAAATGCTCACAAACAAGTTTTCAGGGGTGATACGTCTCCAACGTATCGATAATTTCTTATGTTCCATGCCACATTATTGATGTTATCTACATGTTTTATGCACACTTTATGTCATATTCGTGCATTTTCTGGAACTAACCTATTAACAAGATGCCGAAGTGCCAGTTGCTGTTTTCTGCTGTTTTTGGTTTCGGAAATCCTAGTAACGAAATATTCTCGGAATTGGACGAAATCAACGCCCAGGTTCCTATTTTGCCCGGAAGCATCCAGAACACACGAGAACCGCCAGAGTGGGGGGGATAGGGCCACCAGACCCTAGGCCGGCACGGCCAAGGGGGGGCGCGCCCCCCTATAGTGTGGGCCCCCCAGAAGTCCACCAACCTTGCCCTTCCGCCTATTTAAAGCCTCCATCGCGAAAACCCTGATACGTTCGACGAAACCCACAGAAACCTTCCAGAGCTGCCGCCATCGCGAAGCCAAGATCTGGGGGACAGGAGTCTCTGTTCCGGCACGCCGCCGGGACGGGGAAGTGCCCCCGGAAGCCATCTCCATCAATGCCACCGCCTCCGCCATGCTCCGTGAGTAGTTCCCCCATGGACTACGGGTTCTAGCAGTAGCTATGTCGGTATACTCTCCCCCATGTACTTCAATACAATGGTCTCATGAGCTGCCTTACATGATTGAGATTCATCTGATGTAATCGGTGTTTTGTTTGTTGGGATCCGATGGATGATACATTATGATTAGTCTATCTAAAAAGTTTGTGAAGTTATTGTTGCTGCAACCTTGTTATTCTTAATGCTTGTCACTAGGGCCCGAGTGGCATGATCTTAGATTTAAGCTCTATAATTATTGCTTAGATTGTATCTACAAGTTGTATGCACATGTCACTGTCCGGAACCAAAGGCCCCGAAGTGACAAGAATCGGGACAACCGGAGGGGATGGCGGTGATGTGAGGATCACATGTTTTCACGGTGTGTTAATGCTTTGCTCCGGTACTCTATTAAAAGGAGTACCTTAATATCCAGTAGTTTCCCTTGAGGACCGGCTGCCACCGGCTGGTAGGACAAAAGATGTTGTGCAAGTTTCTCATTGCGTGCACGTACGACTATATACGGAAAACATGCCTACATAATTAATAAGCCTGATGTTCTTTCTTAATGCTTTGATTCCTATCAATTGCCCAACTGTAATTTGTTCACCCAACACTTGTCACTTATTGGAGAGTTACCACTAGTGTAGATCGCTGGGAACCCCGGTCCATCTCTCATCATTATATACTTGTTCTACATGTCATTGGAAGTAGTATCAACTATTTTCCGGTGCCATTGCTCTCATATTGCTATTACCTCTGTATTCTTGTTACTATTGCTCTCATATTACTGCTACTTTCACATCACCCCTGTTGCTAGTGCTTTTCTAGGTGCAGCTGAATTGACAACTCAGTTGTTAAGGCTTATCAGTATTCTTTACCTCCCCTTGTGTCGAATCAATAAATTTGGGTTATACTACCCTCGAAGACTGTTGCGATCCCCTATACTTGTGGGTCATCAAGACTATTTTCTGGCGCCGTTGCCGGGGAGGAAAGGTAAAAGGTACTCACACTCCGGATCTCGGCTACTAAGCTATTTTCGCCATTGTAAGTACTCGAAGCTATTTCCTTTAGATCCTGCAATTGCATCTTTTTGTTTCTTGTTTACACTAGTTTGGCATAATGGACAAGAATGAGCTTCTTATTCTATTTCCTGATTTAAAACATGGATTGTTTGATGCGAAAATTAAAAAACCTATGGAATCTTATTTGCATGCTGGTAGTAATATTAGTATGAACGCTTTGAACACCATTGTTGATAATAATATAGAAAGTTCTAAGCTTGGGGAAGCTGGTTTTCATGATCTTTTTAGTCCCCCAAGCATTGAGGAGAAAGTTTTCTTTGATGATACTTTGCCTCCTATTTATGATGATTGTAATGATAGTGGTCTTTTGGTGCCACCTACTATGGATGGTAAATTTTGTTGTGATTATACTATGCCTCCTATATTTGATAATGAGAATAATAATGATAGCTACTTTGTTGAATTTGCTCCCACTACAACTAATAAAATTGATTATGCCTATGTGGAGAGTAATAATTTCATGCATGAGACTCATGATAAGAATGCTTTATGTGATAGTTATATTGTTGAGTTTGCTCATGATGCTACTGAAAGTTATTATGAGAGAGGAAAATATGGTTGTAGAAATTTTCATGTTACTAAAATGCCTCTCTATGTGCTGAAATTTTTGAAGCTACACTGGTTTTATCTTCCAATGCTTGTTACTTTGCTCTTCATGAACTTGTTTATTTACAAGATTCCTTTTCATAGGAAGCATGTTAGGCTTAAATGTGTTTTGAATTTGCTTCTTTATGCTCTCTTTTGCTTCAAATACTATTTCTTGCAAGTGCATCATTAAAACTGCTGAGCCCATCTTAATGGCTATAAAGAAAAGAACTTCTTGGGAGATAACCCATGTGTTATTTTGCTACAGTACTTTGTTTTATATTTGTGTCTTGGAAGTTGTTTACTACTGTAGCAACCTCTCCTTATCTTATTTTATTGCATTGTTGTGCCAAGTAAAGTCTTTGATAGCAAGGTTGATACTAGATTTGGATTGCTGCGCAGTAACAGATTTCTTTGCTGTCACGAATTCCGACCTGCCTCTCTGTAGGTAGCTCAGAAAATTATGCCAATTTACGTGCGTGATCCTCAGATATGTACGCAACTTTCATTCAATTTGGGCATTTTCATTTGAGCAAGTCTGGTGCCATTTTAAAATTCGTCTTTACGGACTGTTCTGTTTTGACAGATTCTGCCTTTTATTTCGCATTGCTTCTTTCGCTGTGTTGGGTGGATTTCTTTGTTCCACTACCTTCCAGTAGCTTTGGGCAATGTCCAGAAGTGTTAAGAATGATTGTGTCACCTCTGAACATGTGAGTTTTTGATTTATGCACTAACCCTCTAATGAGTTTGTTTCGAGTTTGGTGTGGAGGAAGTTTTCAAGGGTCAAGAGAGGAGGATGATATACTATGATCAAGAAGAGTGAAGAGTCTAAGCTTGGGGATGCCCCGTGGTTCATCCCTGCATATTTCAAGAAGACTCAAGCATCTAAGCTTGGGGATGCCCAAGGCATCCCCTTCTTCATCGACAAATTTATCAGGTTCCTCCCTTGAAACTATATTTTTATTCGGTCACATCTTATGTACTTTACTTGGAGCGTCTGTGTGCTTTTGTTTTTTGTTTATGTTTGAATAAATTGGATTACATCATGCTTGTGTGGGAGAGAGACACGCTCCGCTGGTTCGTATGAACACATGTGTTCTTAGCTCATAATATTCATGGCGAAGTTTCTTCTTCGTTAAATTATTATATGGTTGGAATTGGAAAATGATACATGTAGTAATTGCTATAATGTCTTGGATAATGTGATACTTGGCAATTGTTGTGCTCATGTTTAAGCTCTTGCACCATATGCTTTGCACCCATTAATGAAGAAATACATAGAGCATGCTAAAATTTGGTTTGCATATTTGGTTTCTCTAAGGTCTAGATAATTTCTAGTATTGAGTTTGAACAACAAGGAAGACGGTGTAGAGTCTTATAATGCTTACAATATGTCTTTTATGTGAGTTTTGCTGCACCGTTCATCCTTGTGTTTGTTTCAAATAGCCTTGCTAGCCTAAACCTTGTATCGAGAGGAATTACTTCTCATGCATCCAAAATACTTGAGCCAACCACTATGCCATTTGTGTCCACCATACCTACCTACTACATGGTATTTCTCCGCCATTCCAAAGTAAATTGCTTGAGTGCTACCTTTAAAATTCCATCATTCACCTTTGCAATATATAGCTCATGGGACAAATAGCTTAAAAACTATTGTGGTATTGAATATGTACTTATGCACTTTATCTCTTATTAAGTTGCTTGTTGTGCGATAACCATGTTCACTGGGGACGCCATCAACTATTCTTTGTTGAATATCATGTGAGTTGCTATGCATGTTCGTCTTGTCTGAAGTAAGAGAGATCTACCACCTTATGGTTAAGCATGCATATTGTTAGAGAAGAACATTGGGCCGCTAACTAAAGCCATGATCCATGGTGGAAGTTTCAGTTTTGGACATATATCCTCAATCTCATATGAGAAAATTATTAATTGTTGTTACATGCTTATGCATAAAAGAGGAGTACATTATCTGTTGTCTATGTTGTCCCGGTATGGATGTCTAAGTTGAGAATAATCAATAGCGAGAAATCCAATGCGAGCTTTCTCCTTAGACCTTTGTACAGGCGGCATAGAGGTACCCCATTGTGACACTTGGTTAAAATATGTGCATTGCGATGATCCGGTAGTCCAAGCTAATTAGGACAAGGTGCGGGCACTATTAGTATACTATGCATGAGGCTTGCAACTTGTAAGATATAATTTACATGATACATATGCTTTATTACTACCGTTGACAAAATTGTTTCATATTTTCAAAATAAAAGCTCTAGCACAAATATAGCAATCGATGCTTTCCTCTTTGAAGGACCATTCTTTTACTTTCATTGTTGAGTCAGTTCACCTATTTCTCTCCACCTCAAGAAGCAAACACTTGTGTGAACTGTGCATTGATTCCTACATACTTGCATATTGCACTTATTATATTACTCTATGTTGACAATTATCCATGAGATATACATGTTACAAGTTGAAAGCAACCGCTGAAACTTAATCTTCCTTTGTGTTGCTTCAATGCCTTTACTTTGAATTATTGCTTTATGAGTTAACTCTTATGCAAGACTTATTGATGCTTGTCTTGAAGTACTATTCATGAAAAGTCTTTGCTATATGATTCACTTGTTTACTCATGTCATATACATTGTTTTGATCGCTGCATTCGCTACATATGCTTTACAAATAGTATGATCAAGGTTATGATGGCATGTCACTCCAGAAATTATCTTTGTTATCGTTTTACCTGCTCGGGACGAGCAGAACTAAGCTTGGGGATGCTGATACGTCTCCAACGTATCGATAATTTCTTATGTTCCATGCCACATTATTGATGTTATCTACATGTTTTATGCACACTTTATGTCATATTCGTGCATTTTCTGGAACTAACCTATTAACAAGATGCCGAAGTGCGATTCTGTTTTCTGCTTTTTTGGTTTCAGAAATCCTAGTAACGAAATATTCTCGGAATTGGATGAAATCAACGCCCGTGTTCCTATTTTGCCCGGAAGCATCCGAACACACGAGAACCGCTGAGTGGGGGACGGGGCCACCGGACCCTAGGCCGGCGCGGCCAAGGGGGCCGCGCCCCCTATAGTGTGGGCCCCAAGTCCACCGACCTTGCCCTTCCGCCTATTTAAAGCCTCCGTCGCGAAAACCACGATACGTTCGACGAAACCCACGAGAAACCTTCCAGCCGCCGCCATCGCGAAACCAAGATCCGGGGACAGAGTCTCTGTTCTCGGCACGCCGCCGGGACGGGGAAGTGCCCCCGGAAGGCTTCTCCATCGACACCGCTGCCATCTCCACCGCCATCTTCATCACCGCTGCTGCTCCCATGAGGAGGGAGTAGTTCTCCATCGAGGCTCGGGGCTGTGCCGGTAGCTATGTGGTTAATCTCTCTCCTATGTACTTCAATACAATGATCTCATGAGCTGCTTTACGTGATTGAGATTCATATGAATTTTGTATCACAATTCATCTATGTGCTACTCTAGTGATGTTATTAAAGTATTCTATTCCTCCTGCATGGTGTAAAGTGGACAGGGTGTGCATCATGTAGTTCTTGGCTTAGTTTATGATCGTGATCTCTTATGGATTGTGAAGTTAACTATTACTATGATGGTATTGATGTGATCTATTTGGTTATGTTGATCTATCTTGCACTCTAAGGTTATTTAAATATGAACATTGAATTGTGGAGCTTGTTAACTCCGGCATTGAGGGTTCGTGTAATCCTATGCAATGGTGTTCATCATCCAACAAGAGGGTGTAGAGTATGCATTTATCTATTCTGTTATGTGATCAATGTTGAGAGTGTCCACTAGTGAAAGTATGATCCCTAGGTCTTGTTCCTAAATACTGCTATCGCTGCTTGTTTACTGTTTTACTGTGTTACTACTGCTGCGTTACTACTGCTTGTTTACTGTCCTGGGCAAAGCACTTTTTTGGTGCCGTTGCTACTTATTCATACCACCTGTATTTCACTATCTCTTCGCCGAACTAGTGCACCTATTTGGTGTGTTGGGGACACAAGAGACTTCTTGCTTTGTGGTTGCATGGTTGCATGAGAGGGATATCTTTGACCTCTTCCTCCCTGAGTTCGATAAACCTTGGGTGATCCACTTAAGGGAAAACTTGCTGCTGTTCTACAAACCTCTGCTCTTGGAGGCCCAACACTGTCTACAGGAAAAGGAGGGGGCGTAGACATCAAGGGGGTTTTGATATAGCAGATAAATAAAGTACAAGTAAGTAAAATGCGAGAGTAATAATTGCAGCGAGTGGCCCAATCCTTTTTAGCACAAAGGATAAGCCGGTTTGTTTACTTATGATGACCAAACGTTCTTGAGGACACACGGGAATTTAGTCTAGTGCTTTCGCTTCATATAGTTGATTAATCTTCATTGTTTTGATAAGTGTTGTGTGGGTGAACCTATGCTAATGCACCGCCCTTCCTAGGACTAATACATACTTGTGATTAAACCCCTTGCAAGCATCCGCAAATACAATAAAGTAATTAAGATAAATCTAACCACAACCTTAAACTCTAAGATCCTGCTATCCCTCATGCATCGATATACCAACGGGGGTTCAGGTTGCTGTCACTCCGGCAACCCCACAATTGGCAAACGAATACAAGATGCATTCCCCTAGGCCCATAAAGGTGAAGTATCATGTAGTCGACGTTCACATGACACCACTAGAAGAATAACACCACAACTTAAATATCAAACCATTAAATATTACTCAACATAGTTCACTACTAACATTTAGACTTCACCCATGTACTCAAGAACTAAATGAACTACTCACAAGACATCATATGGAACATGATCAGAGGTGATATGATGATGAATAACAATCTGAACATAAACCTTGGTTCAATGGTTTCACTCAATAGCATCAATAACAAGGAGTAATCAATACCGGGAGAGTTTCCCCTATGAAATAATCAAGATTCAACCCTAGATGTTATAGTGGAGACGAGGTGCAGCGGTGGAGATGATGGTGTCGGCGGTGGAGATGATGATGATGATCCCAATGAAGTCCAGCTCGATGACGGTGATGATGGCGACGATTTCCCCCTCCGGGAGGGAATTTCCCCGGCAGATTTCAGCCTGCCGGAGAGCTCTTTTCTCTCTGGTGTTTTTCCGCCCCGCAGAGGCGGCTCTGTCTATTCTCGATGTCTCTCCACACCTTAGGGTATTCAGGAGATGAAGTACGCGAAGGAGGGATGGCCGAGGGGGGTCGTGGGCCCCCTCCCCACATGGCGGCACGGCCAGGGTGGAGCCCGCGCCGGCCTATGGGGGGCCCGTGGCAGCCCTCCTCGGCCTCCCCTTTTGGCTGTGTCCATCTTCTGGAATAATAAGAGTTTCGGTATATTTTCCGTCAATTGTTGATCTTCAGAAATACTGTATCCTGACGGTGCTTTTTCTAGCAGAATCCTGACTCCGGTGAGTAATCCTCTAATAATCATGAAACATGCAAAATAGGTGAAATAACATAAGTATCATCTCTAAATATGAAATATATCAAGGAATAACAGTAAATTATGATACAAAATAGTGATGCAAAATGGACGTATCACAACACAGCGCTCGTGGGGACTCTCTCGGAGAGCCGCGACATCTCGCCGGACGCTGCCGCGTGTGCGCTGGAGCGCGAGCTCAGCATCCCCTGGGCCAATGTCGTGGTCACCAAGCACGCCCCGAAGGATTTCCTCATCCGCTTTGACTACCCGAACCACCGTCGCATCGCCATGGAGGCGGGCTCCCTCCCGTGCCGTGGCACCACTCTCTCCCTCAAGCCGTGGTGACAGGGCATCCAACGCACTTGGCGCTTCTACTGCCGCCTTGCGATCGAGGGACTGCCGCAGCAATCTTGGACGATGGACGCCGCTCAGCAGGTGGTGGCCGGCAAGGTCATCGTCGACCACCTCGAGCAGCAGAGCGTGGAGAGGGTGAAAACCTCCGCTTGGTTTGCTTTTGGCTGGGCGTCGAAGCCCGATGTCATCCCCACGTCCAACACGTTCTCCATCATCGACAAGATCGACCTTAGGGGCCGTGTCGTGTGCGCGGAAGGAGTGCCGCCGGTGCCGGAGCACGGAGGCGCCACCTTTCCGGTGCTCATCCATCTCGACACCTCCAAGGAGAGTGCGGGGCCAAACGGCGTGGTGCCGCCCCCTGTCCGTCACTCGTGGGCCCTTGGCGTCGAGGACACCCGCTCCTCGCAGCTGCCTCGTCCTCGCGGTGGAGCGCACGAGCGCCTGCAGCCTCGCAGGCGTGATGACGACGCTGACGACACCGGCACCGGCAGGAGGCCACTCGGCCGCCGCTCCTTCAAGGGCACGTTCCTCGGCTGCAACGCACCGGAGGGCAGTGCGCAGGAGCCCGCGCCCGTGGCCACCGTGGTGGTGTCGGTCGCCGCCGTGATGCCGCTGTCGACGATTCTCCGTCGGCGTGCGGCTCCGGGTCGGCTTCGTCGGCCCCTGCTATGTGCGCGGCGGGTGAGCACGTCCTCTCCACGGAGCTGATCGTCCCGCCCCCACTAGCTGGCAGCCTTGGCTACTTCTGGGTGAGCCCGTGCCTCCCTCACATGTCTCTCCTGGGAGCCCTGTGTCGGATTTGGCCATTTGCCAGTTTGACTTCGAAGCTGACCGGTGCTGGTCCGACCTCCCTCGCGTCGACCCGATGCTGTTGGAGGACGCTGCCTCCCGCATGCCTGTTGTCGCTGTTCCTGCGTCGACTCGAGTTCATCGACTGCGTCCAGGACCACACACCGATGGTGCGCGGCCGCTACGTCGACCGCTTCAGGTCGCCGCTTGGGAGGAAGGCGGTCACCAAGATGGCGCGCATCATTGGGATCGGCTCCCACGCCTCCATCACGATGCCGGACGAGGACCTGCAGGCATGCCTTGGTGCGGAGGAGGTTGGCGCCTGATGCCTCCTGCCGGCCCCTCGCAGCTAGTCAGTTTCCACGTTAGAAGCCTTCGATGTGTGTGCGCCAATCTTGGCCGCGGCCCTCTGTTCGGGCCCCTTTGTTCTGCCCTCGTCGAGCAGCGTCTCTAGGAGCTTGACGGAGCTCAGGCCTTACCCTATCTTAGATTGTACCGTCTTCGATCATCTCGTAATCGTAATCCTTGTGTTGTTTTGTGTTTCATGCTGGCTCACCGGGGTTCTGTCAACACCCGGATTTTTAAGTCCAGATGCCTATTATGCCATTCCTCGCAATCCCAGGAATATTGTTTTTGCGAGACATAATAGATTGATATCACAACACATCATTCATTACAACACATAATCGTCTTACAACAAAGGATCACATGATCCAGTCTTAATACAACATAGGGGATCTAGAGATCCAAATACAAAACACATATAGCGGAAGCGAAGTAGTAGCAGTTGTGGTCCATCTGTTCCACAGGCAACTGTTGACGTCAGGAGTGGTCCTAGTTGTCGTAGACGTCCTGCTGTCCATCTTCCTCGTACTGTTGTTCCTCTACATAGTCTGGCCATTTGAATAGCCAGAGACAAATCCATGAGTACTTTAAAGTACTCGCAAACTAATACTAATGTAAGCACTATCAACTATAGTAAGGGGGTGCTAAGCTCTAAGTTTATTTGCATAAAGCCAATTTTAGTTCACAAACATTTAGTAAAAGCCTCTTCATTTGCTAACTAACTCAAGTGGGAACATTAGTGTCATTCCCACAACTCTGTTGTGATTCAATTCAAATTCACCATTTCAAGTTCAAATCACAAGTCACCCTTCACATGTCACATTTTTGAAAGTGGTCTGATGACGGAACAGTATGGCCTTTCCAACCGTCCATAACTGTGGACGCGGCTATTCGAATAGTTCTACACTCTGCAGAGGTCGTACACTTGTGCCACAACATTTGCAATGATCCGTCAGGGTTAACTGGCCCTGATTTATCACACTCCGTGTGCGGACTACCAACCATAACCTTTCACTTACATACCCTAGTATAGGCACCTCTCCCCATGAGCTTGGCCTCCCAGTGAAGACCAACTGTCAACCTGGGAACTGCACAGGGCTTGGGCCGGACATTCACCTCGTTTCACGTCATTTCTCATCATTTCTTTTGTTGTAGAGGCAGCCTCCAGCCTAACCCCGATGACGCTTGTTTAGAGGGAACCCATACTAAGATACATAAACTTCTAGTTAAGCCCTTACGCATAATCAGGTATTGTGGGGGTACTTGCAAAATTGGAATGGTATCGCATCCGAACCCAACCATCAGTTTTTGTAAAGTTCACCATGTCATTCACCAGTCATATTCACCTTCAAAATCTTTCAATAGAATGACTCATCATTCCAAGGTTTTCAAAGTCATTTCATTTCACAAGTTCCCATCTAGAGTAGTCAATTTTATTTGTTAGCACTAGCAGCTAATCATGAGGGGTGTTATCTAGCTTTCATTTCTCTAGGCTAGATTTGATGATCTTATTCTACTCTAGACCAAGTGAATCATGAATCAAAAAGTAAAATTTGATAAACCAAAAGCAATAAAGCTTGTAAAGTAAAACTTGGGATGGGATCATTAAGCATAAAGTAAAATGTGGTGGTGCCTTGCTCTTGTAGAGCTTTCCACTTAGCAAGAATATTAGCTTGCCTTGGTTGGGGAATCGGTCAAAGTGGTCTTCTTCTCCTTGGAAGTAGACCTCCTCCTCCTCTTGATACTCCTCGGTACTAGCGTCTAAAATACGAATACGGGGTACACAATCATCATAACAAACTTATTTGCTAAACTAAGCACACACATGATTCACACCACTTAAACTAGCATCACACATTACTATTAAGTTGGTGGATGTGTTTTCTTATTTAAGAAAAATAATTTCCTCTCATACTAACTTAGGTGTTATTTTTAATTACTTAGAGAAATAATTTCCTCTCATTATCTTATTAAGATTTAATTTCTCTCGTGAACAAAATATGACCTAGGTTGACCAAAGTCAACGTCTTCATACTTATCATTTAAGAAAATGATTTAAATGAGGTGTAGCACCTCATACCATTTAATCCTAACATGGTAAAGATTTAATATCATCAAACAATTCATATGAGAACTAAATGACCAGAGTCTCTATCTCATTTTGAAATGTTTCATGAAATATTTAAATGAGAGAGAAACTCCCATAGGATTTAGTAATAGTTTTGGACAATATCTTTGACTAGAAATAGCCATATAGTCCTTTAATTAAACTAGGCCATGATCATTCAAAGTAAGCATGGCATATTTTTGCATAAACAATTAGTACAAGTGTAATGTGATTTATAGGAGTTGGAATTAACTTAAAAGAATTTTTGGTTGATTTTTAATAATTAATCTAAGGCAGAAAAGTCCTTGCCTTGTTTATTTTTCTACTTTAATTCTCCACCAGATATTGGTTTGAATCCAGTGGCATTGGGTAGATAATTTCACAGGCTTTCCAACCATATAAAATTCACTAAAAATGGCCAAGTATATTTGTCCCTATTAAAATTTAAAGTTGACACCAGATTGCATTTTTTTTCTAATTTGGAATTTTGAATTCAAAAAGCTGGGCTGGCGGGAAAACGAGGTGGGCTGCACAGCGGGGGAGAGATGGGCCGGCCCAGCATCTCAGCGGGCTGCCCGACAGTGGCCCCCGCTTGTCAGCGGGTGCTCACACGCGAAGCGGTACGCCGCGCTGAAGCCGTAGGATTTAAAGGAGGATCGACGGCTATCAGTCGTCCTCATCCTCGAGCAGGAGCGGCGAGGAGCTAACCCTACCGGTGGCGAGGGGGTCGCGATGGGCGGCTTACTGGAGTCCAGCGAGGTCGGTGAGGCGGGCAAACGGCGTTGTCGACGAAGGCGAGTCGAAGGAGGGTTGCGGCGGCTCCAGGGGTGCTCGGAATCGTCGGCTTCGTTGAGCTGCTGCAGCGGCGGACTCCGGTGAAATTGCGGCGACGGTGAGCTCAATCGAGGTGGAGAAAGTGTCTAGGAGATCGAGGAGAAGGAGGGGAAGCTACTGAGGTGCTGAACTCATCCAGGGGGAGCCGGTATTTATAGGGGCGAGGGTCGACCGAGGGTGCGGAGCAGGTCGTCGACGAGGTCGTCGTTCCAGGGCAGCGAAGGGGCAAGGGATGGTTGCTGAGCGTTGGCGACGTCCAGGCAGTGCTGACGAGCGTCATGGCGAGGCAGGGGAAGGAAGGGTCGCGTCGTCAACGTCATCGCACCATGGCAGTACGATGGCGGATGATCGTCGTCCGTGACGAAGGCTACAGGGCGAGCGTGTCCCAGTGGCGTTGTCCAGTCGCTAGCCGACATTGAGGTGAGCGTGCATGCGCCAGGGGAGAGGGAGGGGAGTGCTGTGTCGACGGGGCACGGCGGCGTCCTGTCGCGCTCTGGGGCGTCACCATGCGCATCCTGGCGCGCGTGGGCGTTTTTTGGGCGTGTCTGGGCGTGCCAGTCCTGGGCAGTGCTAACACTGGTTCGGTCAAGGGAGGGCATGGTCATGGTCAGAGAGGTGAGGGAAAGCTCAATGACATGCTGTGGCTCAGCTGAGGTGAAGGGAGATGGTGATGGCATGAGGTGGACATGCCATGCCACGGCATGGCAAGCTCTGGTGGATTTGGTCAAGTAGTGGTGATGGCAAGTGGTGGCACTGGTGCTGCAGGGTAGAGAGGGTCTCCAGAAGTGCAGTAGAGAGCCAGGGTTGGACCAAGTCCTCTCCAATTTTCAGTATGGGCAACATTTGATACCCTGCCAGCAAGGTGTTTGATGAAATGCTCGAAAGAAGTAAAGTTTTGAATTTTGCAATTCTTTTTGGTGGGTTGTAAACATATATTATTTGGAGTATAATGGTGGTGGTGGTGATCAAAATGGAATTGAAATGCAAAATCTCATTTTGCATAAGATCTTGAATTTGATTTAAAGTCTCCACTTGGCTTGCTTCTAATTTGAAAATGAGACAGAGTTTGGGGTGAGGGTTTCGGGCAAAGTTGTTCTCCTTGATGGTGTCTTGGATGAGGTGCAAAGAGTTGGTCAAGTGTAGAAAGGAAATTGCAAAAACCAGGGGCTCAAAGTGGGTACCATGCTGAAATTGGCACAAGTGACCATAATCACATGTGAGCTCATAATTGATTTAAATTTGATTTGAATTGGGTTTCTTTGATGCATTTGTGTTTGTTATTCATATATAAGTGTTTTACAAACAATGGCACAAGCCAAAGTGGCCTTGGTTGAAGATTTGCAAAATTGGCTAAGTGTGTATGTGAGTGAAAATGGGATTTTCTCCCTATTTGATTTCTCTCTTTTTGATTTGGTTTTTCTTGACTCCAAAGTGATTCTTATTAGTTTAGGCACATTTCCAAACCATTTAAACCATTCCAAAAGGTCTAGCTCAAAGATTTGCAAAAGTGGGCATAACACATAAGAGGTGATGTGTCAATTTTTCTTATTCTTGTAATTTGTTCTCCTTGCTTTACTTGGGCATGGGTTAGGGTCCATATAGTGTTAGATTAGGTTTAGAGATGGTTTCACACCATTTGGGTAAGGTAGGAGGGCATAGGGCAAGATTTGGGTAAAATGGCCATGTGTCACATATGCCTCTATGCATATGTGGCATTTGATTTTTAATTTGATTGTTCTTGGACCATTTGATGTTGTTGAGTGTTGAAATGGTATATAGGAGTGATCCAACCATTCACCACAAGTCTTAGGGTCAAGATCCTCAAATTCACAAATTTGCATTTTACTCTCATATGCCTCTATGGCATTTTTAGTTTCTTTTTATTTTCTTTGGTTTCAACTTGGAATTGGTTTGAGAAGTACTAGATAAGGTTTATGAAGGTTTTCCAACCTCTAAACAAAGTGGAAATGCCTAGGGTAAAGTTTTACAAAAATAGCCATAGGCACATATGCCCTTTTTCTTATTTAAATTCTTTTTATTTTATTTTAACTTGGATGGAAAAAGGGGGTGTGAGATTTAGGGTTTAAGAATATTTCAAAATCTAATTAAACAAGCAATCATGGCAATAGCAAAAGGATTAAACAAGATCTCTATGTATCAACTTGATTTAATAAAAGTTTTTGTTAGTTCCAAAATTTGGAACTAGGGAAATTCATTTTGTTTGTTTTGAAATTTTTGGGATGTTACAGGTTCCTTCGTTTCCCAATGATTACCTTCTCGCTGCTCAATTGGAATGTTCGCGGGCTCAACGACGCGACGCGGCGTGCCGCCGTGTGCCATATGCTGCTGCAGCATCGTTGCGCGCTGGCTTGTCTCCAGGAGACCAAGCTAAGTTGTGTTCCCGATTCGGTGCGCTGCGAGATCGGGGGGCCGCATCTTGATGGGGCCTTGGATCTTTTCGCCACGGGTACCAGGGGTGGCATCATGCTACTCTGGGACTCTAGCGTCTTCGCTGTCGACGAGGTCCATGTATGCCCTAACGACGATGCTGACAAGATCCTGTTCCTCCAGGAGCTGGTGCGACTGTGGTCCGTCATCGTCGGCCCCTGGCTGCTCGTTGGTGACTTCAATGTCATATATGAGGCGCGGGACAAGAACAACGGTAATCTTAACCAGGCGATGATGCGCCGGTTCCGCGACGCCCTCAACGGCTCGGAGCTCAAGGAGCTCAAGCTCTCCGGTCGGCGTTTCACGTGGAGCAACGAGCAGGCCTCCCCCACCCTCGTCCGACTGGATCGTGCCTTCTGCAACGCGGCTTGGGATGCTTGCTTCTCAGCCGTGCGCCTGCAGCCCCTCTCCTCGTCCCTCTCCGACCACTTCCCCTTGCTTCTCACTAGCGATGGGCTAGTTCGGCATTTCCCTAGGTTTCGGTTTGAGGCTTTCTGGCCACATGTAGACGGCTTCAGGGACGTGGTTGCAACCTCTTGGGCCGCACCCACCCCGGCCTTGGACGCCATGGGCCGACTGTCCTTCAAGCTGCACCGTGTGGGTAAGGCCCTCAAAAGGTGGCACAAGTTTTGAGTTGGGGACACCAAGCTCCAGCTGCTGATGGCTGAGGATATCATCTTCCAGCTTGATTGCGCACAGGAGTCTCGTCCCTTGCAGGAGGACGAGCGCGAGCTGCGGTGCCTGCTCAAATCCCGTGTTTTAGGGCTTGCGGTCATCGAAAGGATCAAGATGAAGCAGCGCTCTCGTATCTCTTGGCTCCGCACGGGAGATTCCAACACACGTTTCTTCCACCTCAAGGCTAATGGTCGTCGCTGGAAAAACTTCATCCACGCCCTCCACCACGCTGGGGGCACGGCCACGGAGTAGCGCCATAAGCAGCATGTTGTCCACTCCCATTTCACGTCGCTCTTCAGCGCCGCGGACGCGGGGCAGGAGGAGCTCAATTGGGAGGAGCTTGGGCTGCCTGTAGCTGACCTTGCGTCGCTCGACGCGGTCTTCTCCGAGGAGGAGATTCTTGCTGCCCTCCTTGAGATGCCTAGCGACAAGGCAACCGGGCCCGATGGTTTCAACGCCCTATTCTTCAAGGCGTGTTGGCAAACCATTAAGTCCGACGTTGTGCGCGCCTTCCAGCAGCTCCACAACACTAACCGATCTAGCCTGTCCTGCATCAACTCCTCGCACATCGTCCTCATCCCGAAGATCGACAACCCCGCATCGCTCGCCGATTTCCGTCCCATTAGTCTGATGCATGGAGTGGCCAAGCTCTTCATGAAGGTGTTGGCTATCCGGCTGGCCAAACGCATTGGCGAGCTGATCACGGAGGGGCAGAGCGCGTTCATCCGTGGCCGGTCCATCCAGGACAACTTCCTATACGTGCAAGGGATCGTCCGACACTTCCATCGTGGCCAGTCCCCCTTGTCTTCCTCAAGCTCAACATCGCGCGCGCCTTCGACTCCGTATCTTGGACGTACCTCTTGGACTTGTTGCGCGCGCGGGGTTTCAGCACCCGTTGGTGCGACTTGATCGCGATGATGCTCGTGACCTCATCCTCCCGTGTCATCCTAAATGGCGAGGTCGGGCCGCGCTTCCCCCACCACCGCGGTCTCAGGCAGGGGGACCCCCTCTCGCCCCTTGATACGTCTCCGACGTATCGATAATTTCTTATGTTCCATGCCACATTATTGATGTTATCTACATGTTTTATGCACACTTTATGTCATATTCGTGCATTTTCTGGAACTAACCTATTAACAAGATGCCGAAGTGCCAGTTCCTGTTTTCTGCTGTTTTTGGTTTCAGAAATCCTAGTAACGACAGAGTCTCGGACTTGGATGAAATCAACGCCCAGGTTCCTATTTTCACCGGAAGCATCCAGAACACACGAGAAGGACCAGAGGGGGGGCACTGGGCCCCCAGACCATAGGCCGGCGCGGCCCAGGCCCTGGCCGCGCCGCCCTATGGTGTCGTCACCCCTTCAGCCCTCCTGCGCCGCCTCTTCGCCTATTTAAAGCCTCCGTCGCGAAAACCCTGATGCGTTCGACGAAACCCACAGAAACCTTCCAGAGCCGCCGCCATCGCGAGGCCAAGATCTGGGGGACAGGAGTCTCTGTTCCGGCACGCTGCCGGAGCGGGGAAGTGCCCCCGGAAGGCTTCTCCATCGACACCGCTGCCATCTCCACCGCCATCTTCATCACCGCTGCTGCTCCCATGAGGAGGGAGTAGTTCTCCATCGAGGCTCGGGGCTGTACCGGTAGCTATGTGGTTAATCTCTCTTCTATGTACTTCAATACAATGATCTCATGAGCTGCTTTACATGATTGAGATTCATATGAGTTTTGTATCACAATTCATCTATGTGCTACTCTAGTGATGTTATTAAAGTAGTTTTATTCCTCCTGCACGTGTGTAAAGGTGACAGTGTGTGCACCGTGTTAGTACTTGGTTTATGCTATGATCATGATCTCTTGTAGATTGCGAAGTTAACTATTGCTATGATAATATTGATGTGATCTATTCCTCCTACATATGCATGAAGGTGACAGTGTGCATGCTATGCTAGTACTTGGTTTAGTCTTTTGATCTATCTTACACTAAAGGTTACTAAAATATGAGCATTATTGTGGAGCTTGTTAACTCCGGCATTGAGGGTTCGTGTAATCCTACGCAATGTGTTCATCATCCAACAAGAGTGTAGAGTATGCATTTATCTATTCTGTTATGTGATCAATGTTGAGAGTGTCCACTAGTGAAAGTCTAATCCCTAGGCCTTGTTCCTAAATACTGCTATCGCTGCTTGTTTCTTGTTTCTTTGCGTTACTACTGCTGCAATACTACCACCATCAACTACAAGCCAGCAAGCTATTTTCTGGCACCGTTGCTACTGCTCATATATATTCATACCACCTGTATTTCACTATCTCTTCGCCGAACTAGTGCACCTATTAGGTGTGTTAGGGACACAAGAGACTTCTTGCTTTGTGGTTGCAGGGTTGCATGAGAGGGATATCTTTGACCTCTTCCTCCCTGAGTTCGATAAACCTTGGGTGATCCACTTAAGGGAAAACTTGCTGCTGTTCTACAAACCTCTGCTCTTGGAGGCCCAACACTGTCTACAGGAAAAGGAGGGGGAAGTAGACATCACCCCTCCTCTTCATCCTCGCGATCGAGCCTCTCCACCGCCTCTTCGACCTTGCCACTGGCGTTGGGCTCCTCTCCCCGCTACGAGGCAGAAAGGACAAGCTGCGCTGCTCCATGTACGCGGATGACGCCGCGGTTTTTCTAAATCTGGTGCGCGCATAGATGGAGCACGTGCACACTATCCTCCTCCGCTTCGGCGCTGCCTCTGGCCTCCACGTGAATTTGGCCAAGAGCACCGTCTTCGGCATCGGCCGCCAGGGGCTTGACCTTGCAGCCATAGTGTCACCGCTGGGAGCCGCCACGGGCTCCTTCCCTTGCCGGTACCTGGGCATGCCGCGCGGTTTCCGCCGCCCGCGGCGGATTGACTTCCAGCCTCTCATCGACAAGCTGGGGAGCCGTCTCGCGTGATGGAAGCTTCGCATTTTCTCTCACGCAGGCCGTTTGGCGCTCCTCAAGGTTGTCCTTTCTGCGCTACCGACCTACCTCTTCTCCTCGTTCGCCCCGCCGGTTTGGCTTGTGAAGGCCGTCGACAAGATATGACATGCGTGGCTGTGGGCGGCCGACGTCACTTGCTCTGGCGGGCGCTGCAAGGTCGCCTGGGCTAGGGTCTGCCGCCCACGCGAACTTGGTGGCATGGGCGTCCTCGATCTAGAGCGTTTCAGCCGCGCGCTACGCCTCCACTGGTTGTGGTTCCAGCGCACCCAGCCTGAGAGGCCCTGGGCTGGCCTCCCGGTCCCCTGCGACGACTCGGACCGCGAGTTGTTTGCCATGGCTACCTCCGTGGACATTGGGGATGGTGCCTCCGCTAGTTTCTGGCACGACTCCTGGCTCTTCGGGGCATCCCCTAGGTCCTTGGCCCCAGCCCTATACGGCCTCTCGCGTCGCAAACATCGTTGCGTGCGTGATGCCCTGCGAAATGGGATCTGGGTGCAGGACCTGCGCGCGCGTGTCTCCCCGCCTCTTCTGGAGTCATTCGTGGCTCTTCGCGCGCTGCTGGAACTGGCGCAGCTCTCCCTGGGGATGCGCGACAAGTTCACCTGGCGCTTCTCCAGCGACAGTGTCTACTCGGCCTCCTCCGCTTACCGTCTCCAGTTTGCGGGTGCGGTGGAGTCACCCTTTGTCCAGCTCATCTGGAAGCCTTGGGCTACTCCTAGATGTCGGCTCTTCGCCTGGTTGCTCGCTCAGAACCGGCTGATGACAGCTGATAGACTTCTGGCGCGACAATGGCCAAATGGCTACTTCTGCCCACTTTGCATGCGTAACCTTGAGACTACCGCACACTTGTTCGTCGAGTGCCCCCTAACGCGCAGGATTTGGGAGAAGGTTGCCACGCTTGCGGCGGCGCCAACCCTGAACCCTGCCACCTGGGACGTGCACCACAGGGTCGTCGACTAGTTGGGCAGCCTGGCCGCGGGGCTGCCAAACGCCGAAGCATCTCGCGTGCGGTCGTGGGCTATGCTTGTCCTCTGGCACATTTGTCTTGAGCGTAATGCCCGTACCTTCCGGGCGTCTACCTCGACGCTGGAGTCTTTGATCGCCAAGATTGCGGACGAGGCTGCAGCTTGGGACCTCGCGGGCGCGAAGATCTCCTCACCTCGCGAGTAGTCGGCTAGTGTTTCCCCCTTCCTTTCTCAGCAGTGGTTTGGCATCCACATGCTTGATCGTGTTGTTGATGTCGTGGTTGTCGTTGTATTCAGAACCCTCTTCTATTAATATATCGAGCAGCTCACCTGCCGAATTCTCAAAAAAAAAAAGGCTCAAATTCATGTGAGGGTCTACGTCTTTGTTCGGGCAATATGAACTTGTCAAAACGATGACGCTTTTAACAAGACTGGAGTTGCCTATTTTATGAGGGTTATACACGACGGGATGCTGTCCTTTCTCCTACCTCTGAAGCGGCAAGATATATGGCCAGGGCATTATAAGAAATTACATTATGCATATGCACCTTATGTAATTTTCATTTCGCTGGCTGGCTTATTTAATTATGTACACCATGTGTGATAATCATGAAGTCTAAGGCTAAATGCTGAAAGTTTTATAATAAAAATAGTTGTGTGCAGCTGCCGATTCTACTCTACTCTCTCCGATTCGTAATAAGTGCCGTGGTTTTAGTTATATTAATTTATTTTAAACTAAAATCATGATACGATCGAAGGAAGTATTTTTTTTTTAATATATAAAAAACTATTCATAATTGTACAAAGCATGTGCCAAAAAAAAGTGGGAAATGCAGTGAGAATCGCTCTCGATCGGCAGTGTTCTGCCCGCCACCCTGATCGAGTTTCTTCGTCATTTGCATTACCTTCTTTCCATTTTTTCGTGTCGTGGGAGACACTAGCAGGAATAGCTGAATGCGCGTGTTGGTTACCTCTCTGGGTTGGATCACGGATGCCAACAAGAGCACCTGGTGGAATGGGGCCAAGTCGGATCTGTAACTAACAAACCAACACAACTAAGCTGCTCTGGATCAAGTGTGCGACGCACGCAAGCTGCACATCAACGCAAGCGCGCAACTCGCGAGAGCTAAAGGAGAAAACGAGATGTGAACCAACTTAGCAGAGAGATCAGAGATATATGAGGCGCCCGCAGGCAGTACCTACCTATCGTACTCCTCCCTGCACCGCGCGCGGTGGAAGAAGGCCGAGCTTGGTCGATCGCCTTGCAAAATGTCTTTGATCCTGGAGCTGGACCTGGCCATGGGCAGCCTGGCCCGCTCAGCCCAACCTGGCCCGGCCCGAAATTCCCGGGCCTAGCCTGACCCGACCATGCCTCTGGGCTGGGCTTGGGCCTGATTTTTTGGCCCGATGGATGGGCCGGGCCGGGCCTGGGCCATGATTTTACGTGATTTAGTGAAGCAGCCCGGCCTGAGGCCCGACGGGCTTTCCTTACGATGGGCCGGGCTTGGGCCAAGATTTCCGGCCCGACGATCAGGCCGGGCCTGGGGCTTTCGTCAGCCCGGCCCGAGGCCCGGCACGGCCCGAGAAATGCTCAGGTATAAGCTGGAACGACGTCATCTGAGAGACCAGATGAAGAGTTCGGTGAGCTGGTCCCGCGATGCTTTTGTACAATTGTACTTTGCCCAGGCGAAAAGGACATCGTACAGGCAGGTAGTCGCTAGTCAGAAATACAGATACGAACTGCTGAAATCGAGCATACATACGTGATTGTTCCTCCAAGATTCCTTGCCGTCCCATTTTAGCGCACGAAGAAACATGTCATTTCAGTAAGTCGCAGCTAGCGGAATGAGAATCAATGAAACGTCAGGAATATGACCGACCAGTGCAAACCCATGCTGGTGTGAACTGATCCTGCTAAAAGCTCCAGAAATCCGACGAGACAATGTAGCTGCCAGATCGGAGAAGCTGTGGGAAGTTGGCCGTAGAGATTACAACATGGCATGATTGACATTCTGATGATATTATACCACTATGTGGGGGCGGCCGATGTTGCATCGCGTGCACGCATCAAGTTCAGAGATTTTATCCCGGCGATTTATGGCGGTATGCGTCGGCGTAGATCTGTCGCCGTTTCTAGCCAGCTCCTCCTAATTGTCGCGTCGGCATAGAAAACCAGTGTTCAGCACACAGATTATTCAGATAGCTGAATATAACTGGCGAAAGTAGCTAACTTCGGAAACTGAAGAACTTCCGACAACAAACAGGAAGATGAACAGTGAAACCCTACCGACAACGGAAGCTTTTTCGACGCTCCTCCAAATTAACTTTGCTACGCAATGAGAACCCGCGCTGCAGTCATGATTTAGCTCGAAGTTTCCCTAACTAAGGAGAGGCGAACTTAATTTTCCACCATGTTTTTATTTATCAAACGGAGTTATCCTACATAGGTAATAGATACGTATATGTATGCTCTCCAAGTCCAAATCAAGAGGTACGTATGGCAATGGCATGCAGATTTATGCTCATGGCGACACAGCTGCTGCTACTACCAACCCGCCAATTGCTCGGTCTGATCCTGTAATCCTGTATGCTGTATCGCTATCGAGCATAACAGACAGTGAGTGGAGATTGGGGTGGCGAGGAGCGGAGGACGAACCGAAGACCCATCGTCGTCGTCTCCGCCAGACGGGTCGTTGGATGATGATGATACGCGCCAAAGCTGGGCGCGCTTTCCCTCGCATCATTTCCTGCTGCCATCACCACACCACCACCTGCTGAAGTTGGGCTCGATCGGCCGGGCGACCAGGATACGGGTCTGCCTTTTTCATATCTCTCATCACTAGTGTACTCTAGAGTTGTAGACGCTGCAGTGTGCGCCGTCCGTGTTAAAGAAAAGCACATGCAAGTTTACAAAAAATATACTCCCTCTGTATGGAAATGTAAGACGTTGTAACACATTGTTTTACTACTTTTAATATCCTATAATTGAACATGGTGGGAGTACTACCTAAGATCCTTGATTGACCACTATGGGGCAGTCGTCTCTTTCGAGTGTTCTCGCGGTGTCCCGAAGTGGGACCGAAACCCTAGCCCGTACAAGTGAAGCGCATGCTATATCTTAACAATGTCCACATGTTGGCATCCATGAACGGTGAGATATCCTTTTTGGCGCCGCGCCAACGAGACTCTCTTATACATGTTAACCGAGGCTCTTGAAAGCGTGAGGTTCTGATTATAGGATTGTTGCACTAGCCAAGTTTTCTAAAAGACCGATCTGATGGAAAGAGGCTAGACACTATATTTATATATTCTACACTCCCCCTCACGTCTAGTCTATTTTAGTCCTTAGTGTGGGTTCAGTGCACAGGCCATAGAATTTTTCTTTGTTTTTTTATACTGCGCGAGCAGGGTCTTGAACTCAAGATCAAGTTTTCCAAAAGATCAATCTAATGGAAAGAGGCTAGGCATTATATTTATATTCAACACTGATTTCCTAGTTCACTACAGGAATCTGCCCAGACGCCGACGGCCGGCTGCCCTCGGCGTAGCCACGCCTGGCCCTCGGCGTAGGCTACGCCGACGGCAGCCCTCGGCGTAGCCACGCCTGGCCCTCGGCGTAGGCTACGCCGACGGCAGCCCTCGGCATATCGCCTCGGCGTTCAGGCTCCTCGGCACCTGGCACGCTGCCGTCGGCGTACGCCCGGCCGTCGGTGTACGCTCCCTATGCCGACGGTGCGGCTTCACCCTCGGCGTCGCTGCCCTCAGCGTCTCGCCACGGCGCGCCGTCGCCGTTAACAGAGCTCCCCAGACGCCGACGGTATTCCCCTCGGCATATCCCAGCCATCTGCGCGCCGTGGGGCGACGTGGACACGCGGCACGCCGCCAGGTGGGCGTCTACGCCGAGGGCAACCCCCTCGGCATAGGGACGTGCATGGCATGGCCACGTGGCGACCGTCCAGACGCAAGGCCTACGCCGACGGCATTGCCGTCGGCATAGACCTGACCATATGGTCCATGTCAGTGTCTATGCCGACGGCAATGCCGTCGGCGTAGGCCTTGCAACATTTTTTTCCTTTTTCTTTTCCAGTTCCTGTTCCCTGTTGCAATTCAAATGCAATTCAGCAGGTCCAATTCATCCAAATTCATCCAAAATCGACCAAATTCGCCATAATTCACCAAAATAGCATATAATTCACATAGTAGCATACATGGTGCACATAGTAGCATACAAGAGGAGAGCGGAGAGTGCCATGTCATCCAAATACATAGTAGTAGCAAGCAAACCCTAGTTCTAAGCTGACTAGCGGAGGAAGGACCCGGGCGGGGTGTGTCCGCCCACATCGTTGGCGAAACGAGGAGCCCGAGGTCGCGCTCCGGTAGAAGCTGCAGAAGAACCACCTGGAGAAGGACCGGTAGCACGCCCAGGAGAAGTCGACGGAGAGGCACCGGGAGTAGTCCCAGGAGTAGTCGATGGAGAGACACCAGCAGAACGCCCAGGAGACCGACCACCTTCATGAACCGGTGTGACCTCGCGCCCACCCGGCGATGCCTGGTTCCCGGACCATCCCGTTCCCTACGTGTTCCCTACATGTTAGCAACTTGCGAGGCAAAGGAAAGTGGTAACTACCGGTTTGGCAAAGAACTTACCTCCGGTGTGGATCCGTAGTAAGTCGCAGCGAAAGCTGCCTTCGATGGCATGATAGGCATGTCCCCCGCCACGGTAACTCGAGCCGGTGGCGGTGTACCAGTAGACATAGAGATCATCATTTCCTGCAAGATAGGTTACAAGTTAGGCTTTGCAGAAATAAAGCATCAAACTGAGACTTGTGATCTACTAGCGAGAAGAAAGATTCAGACTTACTCCTATATACGCCATATAGGCCGTATTCTGCCTATTCCACTGGGCAGCGGCCTGCTGATACGCTTCATTGCAGGCTTCGAAGGCCGCCTCGAACTCAGGCTACAATTTCAGAAACAATGAATCTCGTAAACACTTAGCCATGTAGGAAGGAAAACCGGAAAGAGGATGAAAATGAGGAAAACTTACATCGTAGGCGGGTGGACGAGCAGGCCGTGGACGAGGCTGGGGGCTGTCGGCGGTGAGGGTATGCTTGAGACGCGTGTAGCTCGTGGAGTGGGTAGGCTTGACCGCCTTATTCAGAAAGGGGAAACGGCCATGCGGACGCCCGTGCCCCGACAGGACCAACGACTCCTCGTCGACCGGAATGCTCAAGGGGTCATCCACCTCGGGGTGACGAGACTTGACCATGTCGCAGTAGTCCTCCTTGGCGGCCTTGGCATTGCCGTAGTACTGTGGCTGAGGCAATGCGGGATTGGGCTTCTGCTTCGTCCGCATCATGTCATATATCTGGGCATCATGAAGCACCACCCCAGGTGGTGCCTCGGCCACCTGCATCGCGAAAAGAAAAGTTAAGCGTACCACAAATGAGACATGACGGGAAATGAAAGAAGGTCGTTCCATGTATATACATACCTTTTCCCCCTTGAAGCGGGTGTAGTCGCGGTTTCCCGCGCAGTGTGTGCCATCGGTGCCTCGGTTCTCCATGTTACGCCTCGACACAGCTGCAAACTCCTCATCCTGCCTGAGCCACCTCGCCCTAATCAGCTCCTCCCATGCCTCCCTATGCTGCTCGGCCCACTCGGGACAAACCTGAAAACGCAATACTCAGCTCAAGATAATTCAATGAAAACTTAGCAGCAATGTAGAATCTCATTGACATTTTACTCACCGACATGTACTCCTCAATGGTCATTGCCCATTCCTCCGTAGGCTGGTTACCAACATAGTACTCCTTCTTGACCCTCTTACCCTTGTTAGCCCAGAAGGCACTAGCGCTGGTGAACTTTTGGTTGTACCACTGCTGCGGTGTCAACCTCTCGCAAGCGCCACGCAAAGTGAGACGCGCCTGCGTCTCATGCTCCGGGTCCACACGATAGAAGCACTTCAATCATGCATAAATCAGTTGTGAAAGTCATGAGTTAGCACATTAGGGTCATCAACTATGAACGGTGCTCGAGAAATATATGCCTTACCCAGAACTTGGTGGTCACAGCCTCAGCAGATGTCGCGAAGCCTACGGCAGGGGCATCCTCATAGTCCGCCCAAGTAGTGGCTAGCTTCGTCGGGCCATCAGGGACCGTGCTAAGGGGAGTGTATCTGCCGGGCCAGAACTTCTTAATCAGAGCCCCAAGCAAGCTGTTAGGCATGCGGGGGGCTTGGCATCCCATGTCCAGTTGCTGCAAATAAATCACACATTAGTACACATGCCAAATTGTTTATTATGTCCAAGATGAAAATACATGTTCGAAATTTCTGAAGTAGTACACTTACTCATCGCTCGAAGGAATGATAAGGGCCTTGTCATCATGGGTCTTCGGCTCCTTCCTCGCATCGGGGACTCTAGTTTCTCCACGAAGCTTCAAGGGCTTCGGCGCGCCTTCACCCTCCATGACCTCCAACTCAGCCCTAGAGTCCGACTCGTGTGTAGACTCCGTCTCCATCTCCACCTCCCCACTAGACGGACCCTCAAGGTACAACTCAGGAGCCACGTCGCCAGAAGCGGAGGGTGGCTCGTCAAAGTCCATGTGTACCCCGCCGCCACCTCGTCCTC
Organism: Lolium perenne; assembly: GCF_019359855.2. Taxonomy (NCBI): domain Eukaryota; kingdom Viridiplantae; phylum Streptophyta; class Magnoliopsida; order Poales; family Poaceae; genus Lolium; species Lolium perenne. The sequence continues at coordinate 97,617,216 of NC_067247.2, forward strand.
CACCTCGTCCTCCTCGTCCTCGTCCTCGACCTCCACCTCGTCCTCCTCGTCCTCCATCGGTACCATCGGCGTAACGCGGATTTTGCACTGGGGCTCGATCACTCCGTCTAGGCACTCTAGGAATATTCCTCTTCACCTGCGCCAGCGTCTTAAGCAAGCTCTCGGAGTCTGCCTTGCCGCTGCTCATATTGTTCAGTCACCTGCATTGAGAAGAATAAAACAGTTAAGCACAAAGACATATTATATGAAGATACTAAGAATAAAAGGCACAATGCAATTAAGAAGCATGTTGACATAATAAAATGAAGATACTAAGAATAAAATGATCTCAAGTTTCTCTCTGGTTCAACTCTGAGGGAGTTCCCCCCTATACATGCATAATCTGCCTAAGTGTAGTAACCCCCTGTCCGAGAAGCCGGACACACCTGGGGGGGTAGCCTTGGATATAAAACCATCTCAAATCACTTTTGTACATTCCATGTGGACACACACAAGTTTTGGGGCCATTCCCTAGATCCGATGCTCGATTTCCGACGAAACCCTAGTTCTGTTGACCGCGCGGTCTACCCCTTTGACTGCATCCAATCGGGGGTCCCCCGGTGGGCATATGCCTCCATTTGAGCTTGGTTAGGTCATAGGTACATGTGGAAACAAGGATCATCCCATATGATCTCAAGTTTCTCTCCGGTTCAACTCCGAGGGAGTTCCCCCCTATACATGCATAATCTGCCTAAGTGTAGTAACCCCATGTCCGAGAAGCCGGACACACCTGGGAGGGTAGCCTTGGATATAAAACCATCTCAAATCACTTTTGTGCATTCCATGTGGACACACACAAGTTTTGGGGCCATTCCCTAGATCCGATGCTCGATTTCCGACGAAACCCTAGTTCTGTTGACCGCGCGGTCTACCCCTTTGACTGCATCCCATCGGGGGTCCCCCGGTGGGCATATGCCTCCATTTGAGCTTGGTTAGGTCATAGGTACATGTGGAAACAAGGATCATCCCATATGATCTCAAGTTTCTCTCCGGTTCACCTCCGAGGGATTCCCCCTTATACAGGCATAATCTGCCTAAGTGTAGTAACCCCCTGTCCGAGAAGCCGGACACACCTGGGGGTAGCCTTGGATATAAAACCATCTCAAATCAGTTTTGTGCATTCCATGTGGACACACACAAGTTTTCGGGCCATTCCCTAGATCCGATGCTCGATTTCCGACGAAACCCTAGTTCTGTTGACCGTGCGGTCTACCCCTTTGACTGCATCCCATCGGGGGTCCCCCGGTGGGCATATGCCTCCATTTGAGCTTGTTTAGGTCATAGGTACATGTGGAAACAATAATCATCCCATATGATCTCAAGTTTCTCTCCGGTTCACCTACGAGGGAGTTCCCCCCTATACATGCATAATCTGCCTAAGTGTAGTAACCCCCTGTCCGAGAAGCCGGACACACCTGGGGGTAGCCTTGGATATAAAACCATCTCAAATCATTTTTGTGCATTCCATGTGGACACACATAAGTTTTGGGGCCATTCCCTAGATCCGATGCTCGATTTCCGATGAAACCCTAGTTCTGTTGACCGCGCGGTCTACCCCTTTGACTGCATCCCATCGGGGGTCCCCCGGTGGGCATATGCCTCCATTTGAGCTTGGTTAGGTCATAGGTACATGTGGAAACAAGGATCATCCCATATGATCTCAAGTTTCTCTCCGGTTCAACTCCGAGGGAGTTCCCCCCTATACATGCATAATCTGCCTAAGTGTAGTAACCCCCTGTCCGAGAAGCCGGACACACCTGGGGGGGTAGCCTTGGATATAAAACCATATCAAATCACTTTTGTGCATTCCATGTGGACACACACAAGTTTTGGGGCCATTCCCTAGATCCGATGCTTGATTTCCGACGAAACCCTAGTTCTGTTGACCGCGCGGTCTACCCCTTTGACTGCATCCCATCGGGGGTACCCCGGTGGGCATATGCCTCCATTTGAGCTTGGTTAGGTCATAGGTACATGTGGAAACAAGGATCATCCCATATGATCTCAAGTTTCTCTCCGGTTCACCTACGAGGGAGTTCCCCCCTATACATGCATAATCTGCCTAAGTGTAGTAACCCCCTGTCCGAGAAGCCGGACATACCTGGGGGTAGCCTTGGATATAAAACCATCTCAAATCACTTTTGTGTATTCCATGTGGACACACACAAGTTTTGGGGCCATTCCCTAGATCCGATGCTCGATTTCCGATGAAACCCTAGTTCTGTTGACCGCGCGGTCTACCCCTTTGACTGCATCCCATCGGGGGTCCCCCGGTGGGCATATGCCTCCATTTGAGCTTGGTTAGGTCATAGGTACATGTGGAAACAAGGATCATCCCATATGATCTCAAGTTTCTCTCCGGTTCAACTCCGAGGAGTTCCCCTATACATGCATAATCCGCCTAAGTGTAGTAACCCCCGTCCGAGAAGCCGGACACACAGGGGGTAGCCTTGGATATAAAAACATCTCAAATCACTTTTGTGCATTCCATGTGGACACACACAAGTTTTGGGGCCATTCCCTAGATCCGATGCTTGATTTCGACGAAACCCTAGTTACGTTGACCGCGCGGTCTACCCCTTGGACTGCATCCCATCGGGGGTCCCCCGGTGGGCATATGCCTCCATTTGAGCTTGGTTAGGTCATAGGTACATGTGGAAACAAGGATCATCCCATATGATCTCAAGTTTCTCTCCGGTTCACCTACGAGGGAGTTCCCCCCTATACATGCATAATCTGCCCAAGTGTAGTAACCCCCTGTCCGAGAAGCCGGACACACCTGGGGGTAGCCTTGGATATAAAACCATCTCAAATCAGTTTTGTGCATTCCATGTGGACACACACAAGTTTTGGGGCCATTCCCTAGATCCGATACTCGATTTCCGACGAAACCCTAATTCTGTTGATCGTGCGATCTACCCCTTTGACTGCATCCCATCGGGGGTCCCCCGGTGGGCATATGCCTCCATTTGAGCTTGGTTAGGTCATAGGTACATGTGGAAACAAGGATCATCCCATATGATCTCAAGTTTCTCTCCGGTTCAACTCCGAGGGAGTTCCCCCCTATACATGCATAATCTGCCTAAGTGTAGTAACCCCCTGTCCGAGAAGCCGGACACACCTGGGGGGGTAGCCTTGGATATAAAAACATCTCAAATCACTTTTGTGCATTCCATGTGGACACACACAAGTTTTGGGGCCATTCCCTAGATCCGATGCTTGATTTCCGACGAAACCCTTGTTCTGTTGACCGCGCGGTCTACCCCTTTGACTGCATCCCATCGGGGGTCCCCCGGTGGGCATATGCCTCCATTTGAGCTTGGTTAGGTCATAGGTACATGTGGAAACAAGGATCATCCCATATGATCTCAAGTTTCTCTCCGGTTCACCTCCGAGGGAGTTCCCCCCTATACATGCATAATCTGCCCAAGTGTAGTAACCCCCTATCCGAGAAGCCGGACACACGTGGGGGGTAGCCTTGGATATAAAACCATCTCAAATCAGTTTTGTGCATTCCATGTGGACACACACAAGTTTTGGGGCCATTCCCTAGATCCGATGCTCGATTTCCGACGAAACCCTAGTTCTGTTGATCGTGCGATCTACCCCTTTGACTGCATCCCATCGGGGGTCCCCCGGTGGGCATATGCCTCCATTTGAGCTTGGTTAGGTCATAGGTACATGTGGAAACAAGGATCATCCCATATGATCTCAAGTTTCTCTCCGGTTCACCTACGAGGGAGTTCCCCCCTATACATGCATAATCTGCCTAAGTGTAGTAACCCCCTGTCCGAGAAGCCGGACACACCTGGGGGGTAGCCTTGGATATAAAACCATCTCAAATCATTTTTGTGCATTCCATGTGGACACACACAAGTTTTGGGGCCATTCCCTAGATCCGATGCTCGATTTCTAACGAAACCCTTTTTTCCCGCCCACCCTTTCCCGCTGCTTCTCTCCCGCCCTTTTTTCCCACCATGATTTCCCGCCAAGTTTACCCGCCCACCCTTTCCTGCTCATTATCTCCCGCCAAGTTTTCCCGCCCACCCTTTCCCGCCCATTCTCTCCCGCCAAGTTTTCCCGCCGTTTCAGCCCCTCGCCGGCCTATATATAGCCATGTCTTCTCCACTAACAGCACCAGCAACATTTTCTCCCTTCATCGCTTCTCTCATCCAACAGAACCACAAAATCCTCTGAGCTGAGCTGCCACTGAGATGGCTCCTCGTCGCCGTAGCAACACGGGCTTCATCGGCGTTCGCCTGCGGCCCGCGGACATTTCGCGGCTGAAATCACCGCCGGTGGTACACGTGTGTGGCTCGGCACCTTCTACACGAAGGAGGCTGCTGCCCGCGCATACGACGTTGCGGCTTGGAGGTTTGGCCGGCCGCGCCACGAAATGAACTTCCCGGAGGTCAGGTCTCTGACGGAAGCTCAGAGTCTCTCTACTGAGCCGCTACTTCGCTCACGGTGGTGAAGCGCGGCGGCAGGTGTCCGGCCGCCGGCGGATTGATACCACCGAGGCGGACGAGCAGTTCATGGCACGGTGGCGCAGAGACAATCCCTCGGAGCCGTCGAGGCAGAGCGCGCATTACGGAAGGACAAGCAGACGTACAGGAGAGAGAGGAGGGCGGGAAAGCGGCAGAGGAAGGCCGAGGTTGAAGCAGAGTACGCCAAAGGAGAGGCGTCGACATGGGGGGAGGATGATGAACGGTGGTCGTGGAACCTCACAACCACCGCTTCAGAGGACACCCCCAGCGAGGATGAAGATTTCGACTTTTGATTAATATGTGTGTGTGTCGAGTCCGTGTGTCTAGCGGGTCATGCGTCGACCCAGTGTTAAGTGCTTTGTTCGTGTGTGGGTGTAGTTCTTTAAATGTTTTGGTTTGTGTGTGGGTCTAGTTCTTTAAGTGTTTTGGTTCCTCTGTGGGTGTAGTTCTTTAAGTGTTTTGGTTCCTGTGTGGGTGTAGTTCTTTAAGTGTTTCGGTTCGTGTGTGGGTCTTAAGTTCTTAAATGTATCACTTTTGTGCATGCCATGCCATGTGGACACTCACAAGTTTTGGGGCCATTCCCTAGATCCGACGCTCGATTTCTGACAAAACCCTAGTTATGTTGACCGCGCGGTCTACCCCTTTGACTGCATCCCATCGGGGGTCCCCCGGTGGGCATATGCCTCCATTTTAGCTTGGTTAGGTCATAGGTACATGTGGTAACAAGGATCATCCCATATGATCCCAAGTTTCTCTCCGGTTCACCTCCGAGGGAGTTCCCCCCTATACACCCAGAATCTGCCTAAGTGTAGGAACCCCCTGTCCGAGAAGCCGGACACACCTTGGGGGGTAGCCTTGGATATAAAACCTTCTCAAATCACTTTTGTGCATGCCATGTGGACACACACAAGTTTTCCAGCGATTCCGACGCTCCGATGGTCTGTATCTTGGAAAACCCTAGGGCGGGGACCCCGCAGATCTACCCCTATAGCTTTCTCTGTGCGAGGGTTTACCAATGGACTTTTTTACTTGTTTTGCTTTGTTTAGGACATATGTACATGGAAACCATAGGTTGGGCATACTTTACCATAAAATAGGCTCCGTTTGAGCCGTGGCGGGAGTTTCCACATACAGATCCTGGATTTTACCAAGTGCTAGCCCATGCATACGGAAATCGTCAATGCCGGGTACATGCAAGGTTAGCCAAACCCTAGGGCGGGGACCCCGCAGATCTACCCCTAGGGTTAGGGTTAGGGATAGGATCCGGGTGAGGTTTAGGGTTACCAAAATGTTCGCAAAATAGAAAGTTGGCCCGCAGAAGCGGGAAACCCAAGGGCGGGAATGGCCTCGGTTAGGGTTAGGGTTGGAGTTAGGGTTAGCAATGGAATTTTTCCTAAAATTTTAAGGACATATGTACATAGATAACAGAAGTTGGGCCTAGTGGCTCCGGTTGACCCGTCTGCGAAGAGCGTCACCCGTGGGACCTACATATATGCCATCTACGAATTCTTAAAAAATAGAACCTTTTTTACATAATTCATACTAGTAAATAAATAATAGAAACATAATATAAAGTAATATGAGAGAGAGAAAAAAGAAAAAAAATAAAAAAAAGCTATATGCCGAGGGTGGCCGTCGGCACAGGGGGGCCATGCCCTATGCCGAGGGTAGCCCTCGGCGTCTGACCTGACGCCGTGAGAGGGCAGTGATGACGCGGATGGAACAGGCACCATGCTACTGCCTACGCCGAGGGCCAGGTAGACGCCGACGGCCGCCCTCGGCATAGGAACATGTACGCCGACGGTACGTAGACGCCGACGGTCGTCGTCCCGAGCTGGCCCGGCGAGGCTGTACGCCGACGGCCCCGACATTTGGCCGTCGGCGTACACTCTGGCCGTCGGCATCTGTCACCATTCCTGTAGTGGTTGTTGCTTTCACACAAAAAAATACATTCTTGATTTACCATAGGGTTAATATTTCTTATTACGGATGTTGTATGCTTCTTTTTGATGTAGAGGCCAAGCTCTCAGCCTCCTCTTTGAATCGATACGTAGGTGCAGTCGAAGTTTCATCGTTTTGGCCAATCATGTTTCCGCCGCGCACGCACACCAATACAGTAGTACAGTATGTGACCAAAAGCAACCGGCGATAAAGCTGCCCGGCCGCTTGTTATCATAGCACGGCTGCTAAGCTTAATTAACTATCTCGCCGAGACGCACTAGACCAATAGGCACTCGACTAGTACTCTCTAGACTAGTCATAGTGGGAAGTAACATAGAGTAGTAACATGCACATGTTACTACTCTATGTTACTACCTTCATAGTGGTTAGTAACATCAAAGTAGTATCATATATGTCTTCATTAATTAGTTTATAGACTCATTGTATCTTGGGAAGTGTGATGTTACAGTAAGACTACTCATAGTGGGAGTAACTTCACTAGTAACTAAGTGTCCAACACAGCAAATTTGCTTATGTGGCAGTGAGTTAATGAGGAGAGAGGAGGATGGAGTAACATAACTAGTGGGAGTAACTTCACTAGTAACTAAGTGTCCAACACAGCAAATTTGCTTATGTGGCAGTGAGTTAATGAGGAGAGAGGAGGATGGAGTAACATAGCTAGTTACTGTAACATCACACTTCCCAAGATACAATGAGTCTATAAACTAATTAATGAAGACATATATGATACTACTTTGATGTTACTAACCACTATGAAGGTAGTAACATAGAGTAGTAACATGTGCATGTTACTACTCTATGTTACTTCCCACTATGACTAGTCTAACTAGCTATGTTACTCCATCCTCCTCTCTCCTCATTAACTCACTGCCACATAAGATATACACAAAACATTCACACACACACACAAACCTACGCACATGGACGACACGGCCATGTTAATTACAGCCTAGACGTAAAGGCCGGCCTGTATAGCTTGTGAAAGTGAAAGAAACAAAGTCATCTCTCAGCGCACATCATCGTTGAGATCACGTCGTAGCTCTCCGAAGTCCAAGTGATGGCGTATGCCGTGCAGCGCGTGAACCTGTACCGCACTCAGCGCAAACAGCTATCCGATGGAGATGGCGATGTGGGTGCTGCTACGCACCAACCCGCCAACCGCTAGCTCGGCCTCATCTCGCTTTATGGATGATCGGGCCGAACTGTGCATATACAGCGAGACGAGATGGAGGCGGCGAGGCGCTAGGCACTGACTTTGAACTCAGCAAGCGGATTCTCTAACTAGGGTGTGGTGTGTTCGGTTGGTGTCAGGAAGTAGAACGTAATAGGATGATTCTGGTGTTCAGTTAAAAAATAACAAAACGAGGTGGTTCCTTAAAAGAGAATATTTCTCCCAGATTTAGAACGCACACTCATTCCTCAAAATCGGTGAAATCTCCCCATTCCTCTATGCTAAAGCCACCTACACTCACTCAACTCCTTTATTCTCTCATAACTTTATTCTGCTAAACGAACTCCACGCATGCTCACATCTTCTATTCTCAGAATCTGTTACATTTCACTCTCCAACCGAACCAACCCATTCCATATTCTAGCTCAAACTAAACACAAGAATAGAACCAACCTATTCTTCTAGAATGAAACCATGACATTACATTTTACTTGGTTCTTAAACCGAACACACCCTAGGTGAAGACAAGTCACCGAGCTATAGTACTCTGACTTGTGATTGCAATCGTCAAACTTAATTGAAGGGCCCAGATCAATCCAATCTGCGAAAAACACTATGCATATGCATTTCATTGCAGAGATAGTACTGTAGCGTTCCCTCTTTGCCGGAACTATTCATTGTCATGTAGCGATATATTATATCGTTAGGTTTAAATCCAACGGCAGAAAATAAGTCCAAATTAGGGGTATTGTTCACCTCTGACTTTGCACTTCCAAGTTAGAGAATCTGAAGTCTGATCGGACGACTTCAACATACAATATGTGGTGCCGTCACTAGTCACCACACGACACCACCATTAGCTCCATTCGGTGCTCGATCGAGCTGGGGACGACGGGTCTGCTGCATTTTCTTCCTAATCAGAGGTCTACTCAAGTAGTATCCGTTGCACTGCAGTGTCACTACCTGAAAAGATTTTTTTTCTTTTGCTGAGTGTTATATTTCGTTTTACTTCGAATCAGAGGTCTACTCTTTGATCGTATTCACCACTCTATCGATAACTTCTCCATCACCTCCACCTTCTTCCTGCATGCAGATGAACCACCTTTTCCATAATAAGCTTTTACGACGCTTGCACTCACTCCCAAAAACCCAACTTCTTAACCTCTATTGAGCATGTTTTTGCCTCCGTTTCTAGCCCCATTGCCATTCTCGGCGATTTCAATCTGGCCAGATCCCTTAGAGACAAATCAAACGATAACGTCAACGTGTCTGAAGCTCATCTTTTCAACGGTTTGATCAATAACCTTGGCATCCTTGAGATCCCCCTTTTGACACACAATTCACGTGGTCCAACCAGCAGGACACCCCGTCCTTGCTCGCCTTAATAGGGCTCTCGTTAGCCCTGAGTGGAGCTTCGCCTTGCCTGACTCCACGCTTACTTATTCCTATAGAACCAAGTCCAATCACATCCCTCTTCACCTTGTTGCCTCTTCTAAGACGCCGCGTAGCACCATCTTCCGCTTGGAAAATATGTGGCTATATCACTCTTCTTTTCTTCCTATTGTCTCCAACAATTGGGCCAGTGTGGGCACTGGCCATTCGCGCCTATCCTCCATGGGCCGCCATTCACTCCGACGCTAGATCTTGAGCGAAGAACGACAGCGAAGCTGGGCCGCCACGCCCCCCTAGTCGACGACGAGTAGGGTCCTTCATGTTTTAAATTCAATTGCTTTCCATTCAAACTTATAATATATAACAAAATTTGAATAAAAATCTTAATGTTACCATGCTTTTATCTTTATACTACTATTTAACTAGTTTGTTGCCAACGTATAAAAATTGCCAGCATGGATCAAATGGATCGCGCCGCTATGTAAGCTGGCCTGGCAGGGCCAACAGCCACCATAATTTATCCGTGGGCCAAACTAAATAGACCAAAATAAATCAAATAGGTCGCTGATTTGGGTCGTTTTGCTGGAGATGCGGACCGTAGGAGTACTTGAGTAGCAGCTGCGGTGTGCGCCGTACGTGCATACCCGGAGTACTTGAAATATCTGCAAGTTTCTGGTGGACATTATCCACCCGGGCAAGCTGCATCTTCTAATCCAATCCAGCATGACTATTGCAGGGTCTTGAAGCAACCAAAGACCAGACGGGGACGGGTCCTACTCGTAAGTCGTAACTAACGGCCAGCCTAACCCCGGGTCCCGCCGGCGAGACTCGGGTCCAAGCGTCCAACAACGTTGTTTCTAAATCCTGCCATGCCGTGAAAAGGAGCTGGAGTGTACTTAGCGTGCAGAAGCTCACAACAACGAGCTGACGCCGACGCCGAAGACGAGTTGGACTAGGAGTGCCCGCGCGCGCATTCTATACAGATCCATGAAGAGCCTCGCGTGCATTCGTTGCTCCTGAATTTTGCTTCTTTTCGTGCATGTGAAACGAGTAAAACCCTACCAAACACACAGCCGCCAGCAAGTCGCATTGGATGCCCCTCTTCTGCAAATTACTCCTAAAGTACACACTAACACATGATATTGGATTGGTCCGCTGTCAAGACGGATAAGAACAGTCCCACGGACGCCGATCCGGCCGGGTCACCAACCTCCTCATGCTACATGTCACTATACTACTAATATTGGCTACGGATCCACTGACTCTCACATGATACAAGGTTAATCATGTCTCACTGAGCCATGATATATATGATGATGATGATTCTTTTACCATCAAAGCATCATCGCCTCTCCCAAGTCCCTGTCTCAGGGACTGACCTCTCAAATGTCAATTCTTCCAATGCACCATCCTCCAAAACTACTTTATTGCGTGATTTATACTCCTAGCTAACCGGTCAACGTTGCTTCTCCCCTCTTCACATCTTACATCCAGGAAACTTGCATGATCGCCAATTTTTCTAATATCCTTTTCCAATTTTTGCATGAAAGCCAGCACCAATAAACAACGGACCAACGCGAGCCTACCTAAAAACTAGTTAAGCCCCGCAGAACCTTCATGTGAAGATACCATTGCAATCGTTATAGCTCGTGAACTAACCATGTGCGCACGGACGACATATTTGGGTCACTTGTGCAGGACTTATTTAACCTAAAGACCTCTGGATTTGACGTATCTCATTTTCAGGCGACTGATTTTGGTTAAACAACACATGGCGCACGCATCTCGTTGCATGTTTATACGAGTGGATAAAAGAAAGCGCAAGTTGCAGGTTGCAACAACTTCCATAATGTTTGGTGGGCACTTTGACGTGGGAATTACCCTTCGGATAACCGACATTGTCCTATCATGTATTGACTAATTGGACGCCCATGAAGACACTTGGAGGCGAGATGGCCGCCTGGACGTCTTCCTGGGCATTTCTCGGGCCGGGCCGGGCTTCGGGCTGGCCCGAAAAAAGCCCGACTCGTTTCTCTAGGTCCGAATCCCGGCCCAACCCGACACATTTTTGCATTTTGACGGCCCGAGCCCGGCCCGACAGCCCGAAACATTGTTGGGTTTGTAGCAAATTCACAAAATCACAGGAAAACAACACCATGTTCAACAGCAAAATAACAGAACTGGGCTGGGCTGTTGTTGGGCTCACACATAGTCGGGCCAGACCGGGCCAAATTCGGGCTAAAAATGGAGCCCAGGCCCGGCCCGAATTACAGATCGGGCTTAATTTGCAGGCCCAGGCCCGACCTGGAGGCTTGATCGGGCCGGGCTTAGCCCAGTTTTTTCGGGCCGGGCCACTCGGGCCGGGTTTCCCATGCCCAGCTATGCCTGGACGGCGCACTAGAAGAATCCTTGACGGGCAAGACAAGGAAGCAGCCGAACAAGGAAAGATTAGATTCAAAACTACTGTAAACCTAGTCGTATTCGGTTAAGCCTCTTAAGACCTGGCCTCCTATATAAAGGCCAGGAGAGGGGCTGCCGAGGGACAATCAATCTTAGCAGTATTAGCCACCAAAAGTCTAGAGCTAGGTCGCCGCAGCACTTAGCCTCTCGACGAGATCTCAGCCGAACTATTCGACGCCCCATTGTAACCCAATATCTTCATAATCAAGAACAGATAGGCAGGACGTAAGGGTTTTACCTCATCGAGGGCCCGAACCTGGGTAAATCGCTCTCCCCGCTTGTCTGTGAACCGATGTCTCGTGTCAGCTTGCAGGATTCCATCAACCCTAAGCCCCAATCGGAGGGCATTGCCAAGGAGTACCCTCGACAATCGAAGAGTTACGGCACTGCCAGCAAAAGCAGAAGGAATCAATGCGCTCATACATCGGGAGATTCACCAAGCTCCTAAACGCTGCTGAAGATGTATCCGTCGATAGAGCAATCGACACCTTCAGCGATGGCATCCGACGTGAAAGCTACATAGAAGAACTCGGACGCAAAAAGCCAAAAACCATAACCAAGTTAATGGAAATCGCTAACAGCTGGGCTGATGGCGAGGACAACATGCGAAAGCCGCGACAGCGCAGTGATGACGAAGACGACGACCAGCCGAAGCACGACTCGGGTGGACGAAGGGATCGTCACAAGAGAAGGAAGAACCGCAGCTATGACGACAACAATCTGGTAGCCGCAGGGTACTCCGATCGACGAGACGATCGATATGATGATAAAAGAGACGATCGACAGGACGGTAATCGGAGCAACTCTGGGAACCGTGGCAATTACAAACCACGACCACAGAGGACTCCCGAACTACCTTACGCTGAGCAAATCAACGCTCCTTGTTACTTGCACTCATATACTGATTCCAAGGACGGCAAAACGAAATCAAGCCACTTGCTTAGGGACTATTGACAGTTCATTGACATACATAAACTCATCCAGCAGGCAGGCCAGCAACCGCCACCACCACCACCACCACCTCCACCGCAGCATCAGATCCAGCAGGTTCAACCTCATCAACCCAACGAGGCATTTTCACCACCTCGCGGGCAGATGAGCATGATCCACGGGACCGGTGTTTCAAGAAGGGAAATGAAGAAGCTCACTCGAGAAATCAACCTGGCAGAAAGCATCATGGCGAACATCCCTGAATACGTCGAGTGGTCATCTCAGAATATTACATTCAGCCGAGCAGATCACCCGATGACCATACCAAAGCCAGGACACGCTGCTTTAGTAGTCGAGGCGCAAGTCAGGGGTTTCAAGATGAGCCAAGTCTTCATGGATGGTGGAAGTGGGCTAAACCTGATATTTCTCGACACGATCAAGATTATGGGGATCACCATGAGAATGCTAGAAGAATCGGACACCTGCTTTCATGGGATTCTCCCCACTTCACCGGCGTACTCTCTTGGCAAAGTTTACCTCAACGTCGTCTTTGGTAAATCCGACAACTTCAGGAAGGAAACGATCGAGTTCGAAGTCGTGAACTGGGAGTCGCAGTATCACGCTATACTCGGGAGGCCAGCTTATGCCAAGTTCATGGCTGTACCGCATTACGCATACCTCAAGCTGAAAATGCCTGGGAGCAACGGAACAAACATTACAGTCTATGGAAGTTTCTCACGCTCGGCCAATTGTGATCGAGACTTTCAGATGATTGCTGCAAAGTTTGGACTGCGGCAGGAAACTACTGACCTTCCTTCAAAGTGATGAGGACATCCCTACTACACCACTACCTCCGTCATTGATGAATGAAGATGAACCTGCTGTGAAGCTCAAGTCCAATGAAGTTTGGATTGGACCAATTACAAGGGCTCGTGCGAAGCTACTTAAGCAACAGGTGAACTTGTTTCTAAACGATACTTTGATTGATGAGAACTTTATACTGCCTAAGTCCTATTACTTATGTATCATCAGGTATCAAGAGGAGACGAGCATCGCACGAGGAGTAGAGGAGCATCTGGACATGAAGACGGACGTCAAGATGGACGTGAAGCTGGACATGGAGCTGGACATGAAGATATCTCATGGACGCGCGAGGGAGGAGCGGGAGGCATGTGCGAGAGGAGAAGAAGACGTCCAGGCCGGTCCAGCACCCGGTCCGACCGGCCGCCAGACCGGCCAACCCGGTCACTGGCCCGGTCGACCGGGCGCCAACCGGACGCAAGTTTATCGTACCGGAAGAAAACCGAAAACCTCGCAACTATCCGGTTGCTGCCCGGTTGCCGCCCGGTTGACCGGACCCTAGTCCGGCCGACCCGGTTGCCGCCCGGTTGACCGGACCCCAGACCGGCCGCCTCGGTCCCTGGCCCGGTTGACCGGATTCCAGACCGGATTAGTCCGAGTCTGTCTCGACCAGATCTATTCTGGGTCGGTTATTTTTGTATCTTTTCGACCAGAACTCGTCCCGGACGCCTATATAAGTGCCCAGGACGCCCCCCTAGCTGCTTTAGACCACGTTTAAGATAAACCCTAGTTCTTAGTTGTTTGCTTATGCAAAACTATTGAATCCCTACACCATATTGCTTGATATTGTGTAGATCCTGATAAAGTCTTGTGTGATCTGCTGTTCCATAGGGAATTAGACGGTTGCAACTTACCGCTTCGTGGTCGGCGGCTACGTGCGCAAGTGTGTGGAGTTGCGAATATCTTGCAGGGTTGAGAGCTGTTGCATTGGCGACAGGGACCAATCGAGAGATCTCGTTGCGTCATACAAGTTATCATCCACTACATCGTCGTGTTTCTCCGCTGCCATCATCTCGTGATCATCATCACCACCGTTGCTTACTGAGAAGATCGGGCCACCCCTTATCATCTTGGTATCAGATTTCCAGTTTTCCTCGGTAAGCCATCCACAATCCACCCCATAGTTGAGTTGTGAGTGTTTTCCTATCCAGAAAAAGCCAAAAATATTAGGGTTAGGGTTTACCATCGCCTTAGATTGCACTAATTTCAAGTTTTAGTTGCTTTTCGTAGTTGTTTTTGCGTATCTTTGTCTATCATCTAGTTGTTAGGGTTTGAGTCTCTACTTTCATCTAGTTTTAGTTTTTGTTACTCCGAGTCCACATAGCGTACAGTGTGCTTTTCCCAACCATAGCCACAGCCTATCGATATACGTGACTAGGAACTTCCCCAGAAGAGACTAGTTTTACCGCTCGTCAGGCTGCTCATTAGGGTTTGGTGCTTTGCATATTTTGTTGGCCGTGTTATCAAGGAGTTGTGTCATAAAAATAAAAAAAAGAGAAAATTGAAAAGAAGCAAAAAGAGCTACATAGCTGCGTGTGTTATACAAAAAGAAAAATCCCAAAAGAAAAGTGAAGTGCTAGTTGAATCAAGTGAAGGCCTAAGTTTACTTTACTGCACCCGTAGTTGAGCAATCTTGTGCCTGTCTCGTTGAGCTTTGCTAGCGTCTCTCTAGTGCATTGCAACCTCTCCTACATATAGTTGCATTGCCCCATTATATCGCCTTGTGTGAGTATCTTTGGTTGTCTACGGTCAGCGCTAGAGCTTGTTATTGGTGCAAATAGGTAGCCTACCTACAGCCCCACATATATCTTGCTTTGTCGTGTGATTTGTTCTTATACCCTTGATATTCGCTCCGCTACATCCGTGCACTAGTTGTTACTACAAGTGGTAAGCAACACTAATTTACTTTGGAACGGTAAGATTTCTTTTCTCTTATCAGTTGTTGAGTGAGTTGTGAGAGTACCACCATATATTTTTGATTTAAGTGCACTAACCTACTAACCATGTCTGCTAGTGATGAGAAAATTGTTAACCAGGAGAATAAGAACTCTGCGGATTTGATGACATGGAGGGAGTATGAGGCTCTTCGTAATGAGATGCGACGTGAATTCCGCGCTCAGGATGATGAGCTTAAAGGGACGGTCCAAGAGATCTCCCAGAAGCTGGATGCTACAAGTGCGACCGTCACAAGGATGCAAGATTAAACGACGGATATACAACGCAGTCTTACTGACTTGTGCTTACTTGTTGAGAATTTGACCGCACGACAACAACAATACGATGATGAAGATCCTGAGCTTCAAGATGACGCGCACAATGCTCGTGGTGCACCTCGTGGTGATCGTGCTCGCGGTTGGGTTCCACTTGGCCGCAATGGTCGTGGACATGATGAGGAAGATGGATTGGGAAAGCCCAAATTCTCCATACCCAAGTTTGAAGGAGGTGCTGATGTTGAAGAATACCTCACTTGGGAGCTCAAGATTGAGAAGCTATGGAATCTGCATCCGCACTACACTGAAGATAGGAAGATCAAGCTTGCTTCTTCAGAATTTGATGGCTATGCTTTGCGTTGGTGGGATGCTTTTGTTCGTAACCGAGACGAGGATGGTGAGCAACCTATACGTACATGGCGTTCCATGAAGGAGGCGATGACTTCTCGCTTTGTGCCTACAAATTACTTGCGGAATATATATGATAAGCTGACTCTATTGCGACAAGGTGTGAAGACTGTGGATGAATACTACATGGAGATGGAGATGCTAATGCAGCGTGGCCGTGTCCGTGAGTCTCTTGAGATGACAATGCAGCGTTTTCTGAATGGTTTGAAGTATGATATCAAAGGCATTGTTCGTCACTACAGCTACACCAATATGAATCAATTGTTACATCATGCAAGAGAAGCTGAATCACAGTTGGCTGATGAAGCAAAGATCAAAGGCCGAGCTACAGGAGCTGGGCGTTTCACACCCCGCGCGGCCCCATCTACGGCGCCGGCACCTTCGACGCGCTCCGCCCCTTACTCTACTCCACCTAGTAAGATGGTCTCCAATGTGTCTAACACAAAGAAGTCCGAATCTGCTGCAAGTACGAGTGGCTCTAATGTGTCTACTGCGCGTAACCGTGATATGGTTTGTCACACATGTGGTGGCAAAGGTCACTTCAAGAGAGATTGTCCTAACCGTAAAGTCATGATTATCAATGAGGACAATGAGTATGAGACTGGAGATGATGTTGATCCTAATGCTCCAGACGATGATGACTATGACACTGATGGTGAAGATGCATATCCGTCTGATGCTCGTACCATTGTTGTGTCGCAGCGTGCTCTTAATGTGTTGCCTAGTGCATCTACTCAGCGCTGCAATTTGTTCCAAACAAAAGCTTTAGTTGGTCCTGACAAGGCTTGCAAGTTCATTATTGATGGCGGGAGTTGCCGCAATTTAGCAAGCAAGGAGTTGTGTACCAAGCTGAAGTTGAAGTATCTACCGCACCCGCATCCATACTATATTCAGTGGTTGAGCGACAATGGTGAGATGAAGGTAAACCACATGGTGCGTGTTGAATTTGCTATTGGACCGTATAAGGATTGCATTGATTTTGATGTGGTTCCTATGACGGTGTGTCACTTACTATTGGGTTGGCCTTGGCTCTATGACCGTTCTGTGCAACACAATGGCCGTGCCAATACTTATCACTTGGAGTTCAAGGGCAAGAAAATCAACTTACAGCCTATGACACCACAGCAAATTGTCAATGAATCTTGTCAGAAAGTTGAAGTGAACTTGGAAGATGCATCTTTAGATAGGCGAGAGAATTGTAATGTTGTGAGTGATATAACGAAAAGTGAGAGAGTGAATTCCTTAGTCTCATTAGCCACCAAAGAAGACATGAGAGAATTTAGTGAGGATCCTACAACCATGCACTACTAGGAAAAGGCCTAGCCGTAAGATGGGTGTTAGTGGCGCACCAGGAGGGCAGTGCGCCACTACTACTTAGCAGTGGCGCACCGGAAAGTGGTGGGCCACTATAAAAAATGTAGTAGTGGCGCACCACTTCTGTGGTGCGCCACCACTAAGTTTGGCCATGGGTTTGACCCAGCCTTGTACATAGCAATGGCGCACCATGTAGAGGTGCGCCACAGCTATTTTATATAGCAGTGGCGCACCTCTACATGGTGCGCCATTGCTATGTAAAGGGGATGATGGACATGTTTGGGCATCACTTAGTAGTGGCGCACCATGCTTGGTGCGCCACTGCTAAAGTGGTGCCCAAACATTTCCACCCCGTGGATCGCCTTTTCGGGTTTGGAAAAAATAAAAGAAATAGATAGAAATTTCAAAAAATAAAATCCTTCGAGACGCCCATGTAATATGTCATCTAGGTTTAGTGAAATTTTAAAAAAATGAATTTTGACATATTATGCAAAATGGCGTCATCTTTCGGTAAAATGGGATTTCTGGTTGCATACGACCTCCGATGAAAAACTTTTTTATATCAAAATCTATCTACGCGAAATTTCCTATTCGAATTCAACGGCCTATGGCCGTTTGGAGAAAAAATGGATTCGTCAATTGGAAAACAGAAACAGGACTTTTTTTAGGTTTTAGATTTTGGGAAAAAATAGAAAAAAAGTAGCGGTGGCGCACCCATGCCTTGGTGCGCCACTGCTAAGCTTCCCGCCCACGAATTTCAAAATGGCCGGGATTCAAAGTGGGAGGAGCCAGCCACTTACCCCCTCCTCCCTCCTCCCTCCTCCTCCACACATTCTCCTGCTCTCATTCTCCTCCTCCTCCTCTCCTCCTCTCCTCTCCTCCTCTCTTCACCTCTCCTACCCCTCTCCTCCTCTCCTCTCCTCCTCTCTTCACCTCCGGCGACCTCCTCACTATGTCGACCTCCGGTGAACTTACTTTCCGGCGAGCTCCTCCGCTATGGTGACCTCCGGTGACCTTACTCTCCGACGACCCTCCGACGATCCTCCGGCGACCCTCTAGCGACCCTCTGGCCTCCATTACCTCTAGCCTTCGTCCTCTTGTTCATCCTCTTCTACATCCTCCATCTCCTCACCTCTCTTCACCTCTCCTACCTCTCTCATCCATCCTCACCGGCGGCTAGGCTAACAAAAATGAGAATGAACATTGCACAAATAATTCTAGCAACAAAAACGAGAAAAAATAACGAGCCAAAAAAATTCAAAAAAAAAAAGTGCCAGATCCAGATCCAGATCCAGATCTAGAAATTTCAAATTTTAGTAGTGGCGCACCTTGTTTCTGTCCAGTGGCGCACCTCAGACATTTAGGAGTGGCGCACCATGAAGCTAGTAGTGGCGCACTACCTGGTGCGCCACTGCTAAGCCAAATAGCAATGGCGCACCACTAGTGCGCCACTACTAAAAGTTAGCAGTGGCGTGATAGTAGTGGCGCACCAGCAGTGCGCCACTGATGGGGAATAGTGGTGCGCCACTGAATAGCCATTTCCTAGTAGTGATGCCTCTTGTGCTCTTGTACAGGGGTACGGTTTTGGTTTCTAACGACATGACACCTCTTCCTCTTGGTGTTTCTAATGTTTTGCAGGAATTTGGCGACGTGTTTCCGGATGAGGTACCCGCAGGACTTCCACCATTGCGAGGTATTGAGCATCAAATCGACTTGATTCCCGGAGCTTCGCTACCCAATCGGGCACCATATAGAACGAACCCTGAAGAAACGAAGGAGATACAGAAGCAAGTACAAGCGCTACTCGACAAAGGTTATATCCGCATAAGCCTTAGTCCTTGTGCTGTTTCTGTTATTCTAGTTCCTAAGAAAGATGGTACATGGCGTATGTGCGTAGATTGTAGAGCTATAAACAATATCACTATTCGATATCGTCACCCTATTCCCCGTTTAGAGGATATGCTAGATGAATTGAGTGGTGCTGCTGTGTTCTCTAAAATTGATTTGCGTAGTGGTTATCATCAAATTAGGATGAAAGAAGGGGATGAGTGGAAAACTGCCTTTAAAACAAAATTTGGTTTATATGAGTGGTTAGTCATGCCTTTTGGTCTAACTAATGCACCTAGCACCTTCATGAGACTGATGAACCATGTTTTGCGTGACTTTATTGGCAAGTTTGTGGTTGTGTACTTTGATGACTGATGACCCACAAGTATAGGGGGTGTATCATAGTATCTTCGATAAGTAAGAATGTCGATCCCAACGAGGAGCATAAGGTGTTGACAAGCAGTTTCGATGAAGGATTCACTGTAAATGCTCACAGACAAGTATTCAGGGGGTTTTGATGTAACAGATGAATAAAGTACGAGTAAGTAAAGTGCGAGAGTAACAATTGCAGCGAGTGGCCCAATCCTTTTTAGCACAAAGGACAAGCCGGTTTGTTTACTTATAATGACCAAACGTTCCTGAGGACACACGGGATTTTAGTCTAGTGCTTTCGCTACATACGGCTAATTAATCTTCATTGTTTTGATAAGTGTTGTGTGGGTGAACCTACGCTAATGTACCGCCCTTCCTAGGACTAATACATACTTGTGATTATACCCCTTGCAAGCATCCGCAACTACAAGAAAGTAATTAACATAAATCTAACCACAGCCTTAAACTCTGAGATCCTGCTATCCCTCCTGCATCGATATACCAACGGGGGCTCAGGTTTCTGTCACTCCGGCAACCCCGCAATTGGCAAACGAGTACAAGATGCATTCCCCTAGGCCCATAAAGGTGAAGTGTCGTGTAGTCGACGTTCACACGACACCACTAGAAGAATAACACCACAACTTAAATATCATAACATTGAATATTACTCAACCATACTTCACTACTAACATTTAGACTTCACCCATGTCCTCAAGAACTAAACGAACTACTCACGAGACATCATATGGAACATGATCAGAGGTGATATGATGATGAATAACAATCTGAACATAAACCTTGGTTCAACGGTTTCACTCAATAGCATCAATAACAAGTAGAAATCAACACCGGGAGAGTTTCCCTTATCAAACAATCAAGATCAAACCCAAATTGCTACAGCAGTGACGATGTGCAGCGGTGGAGACGGCGGTGATGATGATGAAGATGAAGATGATGGCGATGGCGATGATGTCCAGCTCGATGACGGTGACGATGGCGTCGATTTCCCCCTCCGGGAGGGAATTTCCCCGGCGGAACTCAGCCTGCCGGAGAGCTCTTTTCTCTCTGGTGTTCTCCGCCTCGCAGAGGCGGCTGTGACGCACCGCGACTCTTTTCCTGGGGCTTAGGTTTTCGGGACGAAGGCGTACGCGAAGAAAAGGAGGCGAGAGGGGCTGTGGGCCACCCTCCTCACTGGGCGGCGCGGCCAGGCCCTGGGCCGCGCCAGCCTATGGGGTGGGCCCACCTTAGGCCCCCTTGGCTCCCCCTTCTGGCTACCTTCGTCATCTGGAAAAACAGGATTTTTGGTATAATTTCCATCAACTGTTGATCTTCCGAAATATTGCATTCTGACGGTGCTTTTTCCAGCAGAATCCTGGCTCCGGTGCTCGATCCTCCAATAATCATGAAACATGCAAAATAGATGAAATAACATAAGTATTATGTCCAAACATGAAATGTATCAATGAATAACAGCAAATTATGATATAAAATAGTGATGCAAATTGGACGTATCAACTCCCCCCAAGCTTGGACTTCGCTTGTCCCCAAGCGAAACTGAACTCGGTAAACAGGACCACATGTTTATGGAGTGAAGAGTCGATAAATAAAATACGGACAAGAAGCATCATATTCACTCACACAAGACATTCTAGTAAACAACTTCCTCATATAATTCAACTTGAAACAAGTATAAGGTAATCACAAATAAAGGTGCATAAAAATCATAGTTGGTGATGGCAAACTTCGTTCTTGGTCAAAGAACAGTTAGCAGATTATACTTATCTATTGAGCAGCGATCTCATGTTAAAGCTTATGGTAAACTTGCATACTCAATCATAATGATCATTGATAACTTGCAAAGCTGTATTCATTCAGATAAAACTTGTACTAAACAAGGAAGAGTAAAGACATGATGAAGCAAATCACAATATAATGGTTTGATCACAACAACTCAAATGCTTGCTTGAGATGGAGGGAAATAGGTTTACTGACTCAACATAAAGTAAAAGACAGACCCTTCGCAGAGGGAAGCATGGGTTACTGATGACCCACAAGTATAGGGGATCGCAACAGTCTTCGAGGGAAGTAAAACCCAATTTATTGATTCGACACAAGGGGAGACAAAGAACACTTGGAAGCCTTAACAGTGGAGTTGTCAATTCAGCTGCACCTGGAAACAGACTTGCTCGCAAGAGTTTATCAAGAGGTAACAGTTTTATAGCGATAGCTTGATAGTGAAATAACAGTAGCAGAGTAACAGAGACAGCAGTAGTGATTTTAGTAAACAGCAGGATTAAAATACTGTAGGCACGGGGACGGATAACGGGCGTTGCATGGATGAGAGAAACTCATGTAACAATCATAGCAGGGCATTTGCAGATAATAATAAAACGGTGTCCAAGTACAAAGCAATCAATAGGCATGTGTTCCATATATAGTCGTGCGTGCTCGCAATGAGAAACTTGCACAACATCTTTTGTCCTACCAGCCGGTGGCAGCCGGGCCTCAAGGGAAACTACTGGATATTAAGGTACTCCTTTTAATAAAGTACCGGAGCAAAGCATTAACATTCCGTGAACACATGTGATCCTCACATCACTACCATTCCCTCCGGTTGTCCCGATTTCTGTCACTTCGGGGCCATCGGTTCCGGACAGCGACATGTGTATACAACTTATAGGTAAGACCATAAACAATGATTATCTTGATGAAGCAATAACATGTTCAGATCTGAGATCATGGCACTCGGGCCCTAGTGACAAGCATTAAGCATAACAAGTTGCAACAATATCATCAAAGTACCAATTACGGACACTAGGCACTATGCCCTAACAATCTTATGCTATTACATGACCAATCTCATCCAATCCCTACCATCCCCTTCGGCCTACAGCGAGGGAATTACTCACACATGGATGGGGGAAACATGGCTGGTTGATGTAGAGGTGATGGCGGTGATGGCGGCGATGATCTCCTCCAATTCCCCATCCCGGCGGAGTGCCAGAACGGAGACTTCTGGCTCCCGCGACGGAGTTTCGCGATGTGGCGGCGTTCTGGAGGGTTTCTGGCGACTTCGACTTCTCCCCGTGTGTTTTTAGGTCGAGGCCGATAAGTAGTCCGAAGGAGGGCGTCGGAGGCCGGCCGAGGGGGCCACACCACAGGGCCGCGCGGGCCCCCCTGGGCCGCGCCGCCCTATGGTGTGGGGCCCTCGGGCCTCCACCTCAATTGTCCTTCTGGCTCCGTTAGTTTCCTGGGAAAATAGGGCCTTCTGCATAAATTCCGAGGATTTTCCCGAAAGTTGGATTTCTGCACAAAAACGAGACACCAGAGCAGTTCTGCTGAAAACAGCGTTAGTCCGTGTTAGTTGCATCCAAAGTGCACAAATTAGAGGCAAAACAATAGCAAAAGTGTTCGGGAAAGTAGATACGTTTTGGACGTATCAACTCCCCCCAAGCTTAGCTTATTGCTTGTCCTCAAGCAATTCAGTTAACAACTGAGCGATAAAAGAACTTTCACGAACACATTTGCTCATATGATGTATATATTCTCATGCTATGGCAAATACTTAAGCAGTTCATAATGAGATACATGCAAATAAGATCATCTAAAAGCTATGTCAATCATGAAGAGGTACCAACAATTAATAATAAGCATCATGAATCATGTATATAAGCAGGATTGCAATGTTCACAAGAGAGTATGATAAAGTGGTATCTCGCTTGCCTGTATTTGATTGGCAAAACATAAATGCCCGGGCACCTCTGGAGTTCATAGAAAGACTAGAAGTAGTGATTGTCAAAAGATAAATGCATCAAAGTTATACCACAATCAATCATATTTTGAGACAAGCATATTATACTAAGAATGACAGTTGTGCTCTCAAGATAGTGCTCAAAGAAATAGTGGAGACACAACATAAAAGTAAAAGATTGACCCTTCGCAGAGGGAAGCAGGGATTAACATGCGCTAGAGCTTTTTATTTTTATAAAGACAGGAGCAAAATTATTTTGAGAGGTGTTTGTTGTTGTCAACGAATGGTAATGGGTACACTAACTACCTCGCCAACCGGACTTTCAAGAGCGGCTCCCATGAATTATTGCATATTTATTTGGCACTCCTTCCAACCTTTCTTGCACAAACCATGGCTAACCGAATCCTCGGGTGCCTGCCAACAATCTCATACCATGAAGGAGTGCCTTTTTATTTTAGTTTTATTATGATGATGACACTCCCCCCAACCTTTGCTTACACAAGCCATGGCTAACCGAATCCTTCGGGTGCCGTCCAACAATCACAAACCATGGAGGAGTGTCTATTTAAGTTAATTAATTCGGGACTGGGAATCCCATTGCCAGCTCTTTTTGCAAAATTATTGGATAAGCGGATGTGCCACTAGTCCATATGAGAGTCCATCAAAAGTAAATGACAAGGTTGAAAGCTAAACACCACATACTTCCTCATGAGCTATGAAACATAAACACAAATTGAGAAGCATTTTGAAGGTTTTAAAGGTAGCGCATGAGAATTTACTTGGAATGGTTTGAAATGCCATGCATAGGTATTTATGGTGGACACTTTGGAATAACTTGGTTTTCAGGTGTTTGGAAGCACGAGCAGCGTTCCCGCTCAGTACAAGTGAAGGCTAGCAATAGACTAGGGAGCGACAAATCAAGAGAGGAAACGATGCTTGTCATAATCATACTTGCGGCAAAATAAATTAATGGAGGCATAAAAGTGATACAAGAACTCTGAAGCAATATAGATCATCGAGGCTTAATTGACTTTTTGTTCAGTCATATGCATGCGTGAGCATGTGCCAAGTCGATATAAATGAATTATTCAGAGGAGGATACCACAATGCCATACTTACTTATGAATAAAACAATGCAAGCAAACATCCATGACATGCTACTCATATTAATAAATTGGAGCTAAACATGAGAGATCATGAACTACTAGACTTTCTCAAATAACATATACCTCACATGAACCAACTAAGCATGCTCACATGGATGAGTATATGTACAAGAATGAAAACAAATAGAGTTCATACCAGCCTCTCACCACAATCAGATTGTCGTAGATCGTCATTATCGCCTTTTCACTTGTGTAGCTTGGATAATATGAAATGAAAACCACGCTCCAGCCACCGAAGACCATTGAACTCATAAAGAACTTTACAAACCAAAGAAGAACAGCAAATATTTTTGGTGTTTTCAAATTGCAAATAAGAACAAGAGGAAACAAACAAACAAAGCAAAATCTTTTTGGGTTTTCTTATAGCAAACTAGCAATAGCAAATAAAGTGAAACAAATGCAAGAAACCAAAGCAAACAAATGGTGAAGAGAAACAACAGAAATATTTTTGGTCTTTTTGTGTTTTGGGAAAGAAACAAAGCAAAAACAAGAAATAGCAAACTAAAAGAAACACATAACAACAGGATGACAGAAATCTGCCAAAACCTGACAGCAGTACAGAAATTGATTTTTACAAAAATCTTACGTTGCTCAGATCGAAAAGTGTTCAACTAATTAAAGTTAGATAACAATCTGGGGAACCTGCACAAAAATTAGCAGCTCAAAATGACGCTCTGGATATTTTTGAGAATTTTTACGGTAACGTTCCAGAATCTGTTTTCAGGCAGCACTTCCCCAAATATAATCTTCTTCTCATTAGAAAACCACTCAAATGAACAAAACAAGTATGTGCAAGTATCCAGCAACCATAATATGCAAAGAATGAGTGATGCTGGTATACCTCCCCCCAAGCTTAGGATTTTGGCCTAAGTGGTGTTCAATCCCATCGATCCCATGAGGTAGTGTCTCCGTAATATGACGAAGATGGGTCGAATTCCGGGTATGTGCTAGAAGAAGCACCCGGATATGTGACGGTGTGGTCGTAGGAGGCCCCGGCGTCCTCGGAGTCATGTTGCTGGTGGAAGTCTTTTATCTTCAAATGCTCATCCACTTCCTCCTTAGTGCACGACCATGATTGCCTGTCAATACTCAACAAACCTGGTTGGGGAAGAGGGATTTCCTTCTCCTCCCCGTCAGAAAACAACATTCTATACACCATATTATCTAAAGTAGAGTTAGTGGTAACAAAATGATGACTCTTCATAGCAGTAATATCGAGTCTCCTAGGGGCCAATGGCACATCATTAGGATCAATAGGAAGATTTAGATATGTTAAAACGCGCAGTGCAATGGTTCCTCCAAAAATAGGCCCCCTGGTAGTCAGGCGGCGAGCAATAAGAGCACCAAGGTGATAGGATGTTTGACCAGTAAGTGCAATATTCAGGAAAGCAAGATGGTAGCTAGAGATATTACTAGTGTTCTCCCTACCAAGAATGCTAGTAGCAATGTAGTATGCAAAATACTTAATGGCGGGGAGTTGAATGTTCCTTATCTTGCCCCGCTGAATGGTGCGACAATCATCATCGGTGATCCCTCGGTAGAGCTCCAACAAGTCCCGGGGGTTGTCATCAATCCTACTTGCTGTACCTACAGGGGCAATATCCAAGGCACGACAAAAATCCTTCAATGGCATAGTAACAGGATTACCATAGATCCTGAAAGCAACCGTTGGCTCATATTATTTGTTGTTGAACTGGAAACTCTCGACGAAGATCTTGGTGAGCATATAGTATTGCTCCCTTTCATCTTCCATATAGGTGGTTAACCCTGCCCTGTTGACGAGGGTTAAGAAATCCTCCAATATCCCTGCATTCCTTAGAAAATCATAGCATGGAAAAGTAGAAGCATTAGGAGGCCCGTTGTCCTCTTCGGGCGCGAAGCTAGGCGCGATGATGTCTTCATTGTATGATCGCCTAATCCGGGTGGCGGCCCTAGAAGGCCTCTCGGTGCTGGTTGTCCCTTTCTTGAACAACTCTCCAAAGCTGAACTTCTTCATAGCTTCTCTGAAATTTTCAACAAATGACATAAAAATTTGATTTGGTGATATATAATTGATGGAAACTACCATAGGAACTTGCTAGAGTACTAATCATGCATCAAAACTAGTTTCTACCACTTAGAACAAGCATGCAAGCTCACTAAACATGTTACCTACAGCAGCAAAATATTCAAGATACACTCAACCAAACGAAATTCTACTTGGATGGGTGGAGGAGTCACATACCGAAGAGCAAATGTGCCAAATTTCAGACAGAAATCTGGGCTGAGCAAAGAGATCGAGAAATCTGGAGCTCTGGAGCAAAAACGCGAGAGAGAGGAACTTGGTACGAGTTTTTTCGGGAGAGAGAAGGTGCTGGGAAGAAGAGATGACAAAGTGGGGCAAAGGGGGGCCCACACCACATGGTGGCGCGGCCACCTCCTTGGCCGCGCCGGCCTGTGGTTTGGCGCCCTCTGGTGCCCCACAGGTCATCCTCTGGTGCTCCCAGGTGCCTCGTCGAAAAATAGGACCAACGGTATAATTTTTGTGAATTTTTGAAAACTTTGAAAAACGCACATTTCTGGGTATTTAGTTTATTATTACTGGCCAGGAAAAATTTCGAAATCTTCAAATAACTAAAGAACTTTGCAAATTAAAAGTGCTACAGCAACTAGAGCAAGTGGAGGAAGAAAGATATGTTGTTTACCTCCTCTATGCATATAAAAAGTATCCGTTAACAAGGTTGATCAAGTCTTGTCACCAAATAACTTTTTCATAGCATAAGAAGAAATAAACCTCAAATCAATCATGTTACCTTGAATTGTATTGATATGGATCCAATCACGAGAGTTTGATATTCTTCCTTAGGCTCATATATAGGACAATCAATAGTTCCCACTTTGATAGTTCTCACATTAGAAATAGTATTAACTCCACACGCTTTCTCAATCCTCTTAGGAAAATAAACGGTATGCTCCCTATCATCAACATTGAAAGTAACCTTTCCTTTGTTGCAATCAATAACAGCCCCTGCGGTGTTAAGAAAAGGTCTCCCAAGAATAATAGACATATTATCATCTTCGTGCATTTCCAACACAACAAAATCAGTTAATATCAAGCAGTTAGTAGTAACTTGAACAGGAACATTCTCACATATATCAACAGGAATAGCAGTAGATTTATCAGCCATTTGCAAAGATATATCAGTAGGTATCAACTTATCTAAGTAAAGTCACTTATAAAGAGAAAAAGGCATAACACTAACACCGGCTCCCAAGTCACATAGAGCAGTTTTAACATAATTATTCTTAATAGAACAAGGAATAGTAGGTATACCTGGGTCGCCCAACTTCTTTGGAATTTTTCCATTGAAAGAGTAATTAGCAAGCATAGTGGAAATTTCCTCATTGGGGATTTTCCTTTTGTTAGTAACAATATCTTTCATATACTTTGAATAAGGAGGCAATTTAATAGCATCAGTCAAAGGGATTTGCAAGAATAAAGGTTTCATCCAATCGCAAAATTTATTATAGTGTTCTTCTTCCTTTGATTTTAGTTTCTTAGCAGGAAAAGGCATTTGCTTTTGCACCCAAGGTTCTCTTTCATTACCATGTTTCTCAGCAATAAAGTCTTCTTTAGTGTACTTTTTATTTTTAGCATGCTTTTCAGGTTCTTCTTCAACCTCTTCTTTATCAGGAGTATCATTCTTATCATTATCTTTATCATGTTCATTACCACTTTCAGTTTCAGCATCAGAAATAGAAATACTATTAGGATCATTAACAGGTTCAGAGGATTCTACAACATTTTTATGTTTCTTCTTCTTTTTCTTCCTAGAATGAGCACTAGGTTCAATGCGTTGAGAATCTTGTTCAATTCTTTTGGGATGCCCTTCAGATATAGAGGATCCTGGTAGAGACACCACCTCTAGTTGTTACTTCATAAGCATGTTTCTCTTTAGAATTATTCCCTAACAAGTCATTTTGCACTTTAGTGAGTTGATCAATTTGAGTTTGAATCATTTGAAAATGTTTAACAAGCATCTTAACATCATTGGAGGTTCTCTCCACAATATCATGCAATTTTCCATTAAATGATTCTCTACTCTCATATTAAAATTTTCTTGCTTAACAATATAATTATCAAACTCATCTAAGCATTGTGCAGGAGGTTTCGAATACGGAATATCTTCCCTAGTAAAGCGTTGAAGGAGTTTACCTCAATCATGGATGAAGGGGAATTATCTCACATATATCTTCTATAGGAGGTAGATTCTTCACATCTTGATTTAATACCTTTCTCCTTGAGAGACTTCTTGGCTTCCTCATATCTTCATCATTCAATTTAATTAAACCCCTCTTCTTCAATATTGGCGTTGGAGTTGGTTCAGCGTAGTCCAATCATCATGATTCCGGCTTATTTTAGCCAATAATTCTTCAGCTGCCCTGGAGTTCTTTTCCTGAAAACACAACCAGCACAACTATCCAAGTATGCCCTAGACTCAATGGTTAGTCCACTATAAAATATATCAAGTAAATCATGCTTTTCCAGATCATGCTCAGGTCGAGCTCTAATAAGAGAGCAAAATCTCGCCCAAGCCTCAGGCAATTTCTCTTCATCTCCCTGGTCAAAATTATAAATTCTCTGCAAGGCAATATGTTGAGCACTAGCAGGAAAGTATTTGCGGAAGAAAACATCAAGCAATTCTTTTGGACTTTTAATAGAATTAGGTGGCAAATTATTATACCAAGTTTTAGCGTCATCCTTTAATGAGAATGGAAAGATTTTAGCAACAAAGTAAGTACGCATCTTGACATCATCAGAAAACAAGCTACTTAGAGTAGATAACTCAGTCATGTGTTCAACAGCACTTTCTTTTTCAGTACCACAAAAGGGTGTTTTCTCAACAATAGCTATATGAGATAGATCAAGAGAAAAATCATAATCTTTATCCCTAATGTTTATAGGAGATGTGGCAAACTTAGGATCGAGACAGCTTTATATCTAATAGCATGTTCTGCAAGCAACTTTTTAATTTTTCTTGCATCAGTAGTAGCATTGCATTTTTCAATAAAATCATCATTAAGCTCCACATAATCTTCCTCAGGATCATCACTAAAATAATCAAGTTCAGGTGAACTAACAGGTGTAGTAGCATTAGGAGTTTCAGTATTTTCAATTTGTCTAGACCTAGCAATTGTAGCATCTAGAAAGGATCCCAATGAACCACTATCATCAAGCACAGCAGAAACATTATCAATATTATGAGAGTGTTCAGATTCAGCAGATGTACCCGCATGCGAAGCATGTGGCGGTGAAACAAGTTTATCAATCACAGATGGTGAATCAAGAGCAGCAGAGGTATTGTAATTGTACCTTTTCTTGTAGTGGATGGTAATATGGCGATCTTAGTATCGCGAGGTTTACCCATGATGGAGAATTTTCAGCGAACAATATTAATCCAAGTGAACTTCCAAATAAAGCTATGCTCCCCGGCAACGGCGCCAGAAAATAGTCTTGATGACCCACAAGTATAGGGGATCGCAACAGTCTTCGAGGGAAGTAAAACCCAATTTATTGATTCGACACAAGGGGAGACAAAGAACACTTGGAAGCCTTAACAGCGGAGTTGTCAATTCAGCTGCACCTGGAAACAGACTTGCTCGCAAGAGTTTATCAGTAGTAACAGTTTTATAGCAGTAGCAGTAGTGAAATAACAGTAGCAGAGTAACAGAGACAGCAGTAGTGATTTTAGTAAACAGCAGGATTAAAATACTGTAGGCACGGGGACGGATAACGGGCGTTGCATGGATGAGAGAAACTCATGTAACAATCATAGCAGGGCATTTGCAGATAATAATAAAACGGTGTCCAAGTACAAAGCAATCAATAGGCATGTGTTCCATATATAGTCGTGCGTGCTCGCAATGAGAAACTTGCACAACATCTTTTGTCCTACCAGCCGGTGGCAGCCGGGCCTCAAGGGAAACTACTGGATATTAAGGTACTCCTTTTAATAAAGTACCGGAGCAAAGCATTAACATTCCGTGAACACATGTGATCCTCACATCACTACCATTCCCTCCGGTTGTCCCGATTTACTGTCACTTCGGGGCCATCGGTTCCGGACAAATGACATGTGTATACAACTTATAGGTAAGACCATAAACAATGATTATCTTGATGAAGCAATAACATGTTCAGATCTGAGATCATGGCACTCGGGCCCTAGTGACAAGCATTAAGCATAACAAGTTGCAACAATATCATCAAAGTACCAATTACGGACACTAGGCACTATGCCCTAACAATCTTATGCTATTACATGACCAATCTCATCCAATCCCTACCATCCCCTTCGGCCTACAGCGGGGGAATTACTCACACATGGATGGGGGAAACATGGCTGGTTGATGTAGAGGTGATGGCGGTGATGGCGGCGATGATCTCCTCCAATTCCCCGTCCCGGCGGAGTGCCAGAACGGAGACTTCTGGCTCCCGCGACGGAGTTTTGCGATGTGGCGGCGTTCTGGAGGGTTTCTGGCGACTTCGACTTCTCCCCGTGTGTTTTTAGGTCGAGGCCGATAAGTAGTCCGAAGGAGGGCGTCGGAGGCCGGCCGAGGGGGCCACACCACAGGGCCGCGCGGGCCCCCCTGGGCCGCGCCGCCCTATGGTGTGGGGCCCTCGGGCCTCCACCTCAATTGTCCTTCTGGCTCCGTTAGTTTCCTGGGAAAATAGGGCCTTCTGCATAAATTCCGAGGATTTTCCCGAAAGTTGGATTTCTGCACAAAAACGAGACACCAGAGCAGTTCTGCTGAAAACAGCGTTAGTCCGTGTTAGTTGCATCCAAAGTGCACAAATTAGAGGCAAAACAATAGCAAAAGTGTTCGGGAAAGTAGATACGTTTTGGACGTATCAGTTACTATTTTTGTGCTAGAGCTTTTCATTTTGAAAACAAGAAACAATTTTGTCAACGGTAGTAATAAAGCATATGTGTTATGTATAAGACATCTTATAAGTTGCAAGCCTCATGCATAGTATACTAATAGTGCTCGCACCTTGTCCTAATTAGCTTGGATTAACACAGATTATCATTGCATAGCATATGTTTCAACCAAGTGTCACAAAGGGGTACCTCTATGCCGCCTGTACAAAGGTCTAAGGAGAAAGCTCGCATTGGATTTCTCGCTTTTGATTATTCTCAACTTAGACATCCATACCGGGACAACATAGACAACAGATAATGGACTCCTCTTTAATGCATAAGCATTCAACAACAATTATTATTCTCATAAGAGATTGAGGATTAGCTGTCCATACTGAAACTTCCACCATGAATCATGGCTTTAGTTAGCGGCCCAATGTTCTTCTCTAACAGTATGCATACTCAAACCATTTGATTGTGAAAACCGCCCTTACTTCAGACAAGACGAACATGCATAGCAACTCACATGATATTCAACAAAGGTAAAAGAGTTGATGACGTCCCCAGAAAACATGGTTACCGCTCAACAAGCAACTTACTAAGAAGTAAGACACATAAGTACATATTCTTTACCACGATAGTTTTTAAGCTATTTGTCCCATGAGCTATATATTGCAGAGGTAAAGGATAGAAATTTTAAAGGTAGCACTCAAGCTATTTACTTTGGGATGGCGGAGAAATACCATGTAGTAGGTAGATATGGTGGACACAAATGGCATAGGTTTGGGCTGAAGTTTGGATGCACGAGAAGTATTCCCTCTCAGCACAGGTCTTTGGCTAGCAAGGTTAATTAGCAAGCATAAGAGTCGAGGGAAACAAACAAATATACATGTGATAGAAACAATCATGCAACTTCCTTGTAAGCACAAACAATTTTAACTTCAGAATAATAAGCTATGAGCTAACAAGAAAGAAAGATAATGAAACAACTACATGTATTTCTCTTTTCTACTTAAACCTCAAAGTTTTGTTGCTATTGACCAATGCTAAGTTTGCGAAAACCAAATAGATTTACTCAATGCTCCCAAAGTGGTACCAATACTAAAATCAAGATCAATCATATAATAGAAATTGCAAACTAAAATAAGGTGTGCAATATGTAAATGATAAGACTTCTCATTATTATTTCATAACGATAACTCACACCAAGGGATACATAGACAACCAACTAAAGGAGAGATACTTCCATACTGCAACCCAACTTATATGATAACTTCCCTACTCATGATATGACACTACTTGATAGTAAAAAGTAAAAGGTAGTGATGATGTGATACCGCGGCACTCCCCCAAGCTTGGAACAAACCAAGGGGATACCAATACCGATGATGAATTACTCCTTCGGCGATGATGGTGATGAACTCCGCCCGCGCTTCTTACAGATCTCCTTCAGCTTCAGTTTCTCAGCTTGGCAATTCTGCACTAAGACTCGAAGAGATTCATTGTTATCTGAAGTTGGCGGTGGCGACCTTGTGATGGGAATCGAGTAATATTCCAGCATTCTATGGAGACGGTAATTCTCCTCCTGGAGTATCTCCACTTCTCTTCTTT
This sequence comes from Lolium perenne, assembly GCF_019359855.2. NCBI lineage: Eukaryota > Viridiplantae > Streptophyta > Magnoliopsida > Poales > Poaceae > Lolium > Lolium perenne. The sequence goes on from NC_067247.2 coordinate 97,650,079, forward strand.
GAGCCCGGTATTGATCACAAAACTCATTGGTAGTCCGCAGGGCCTCTTCCAACACGGGGAAAGAGTCGAGGCTAAGAGCAGGTGATAAGGATCCCTGCAAGTTTTGAGAGAAAGAACGTCGAGTGTCAACAGATCCCACCAAGATTTTCTTACTCCCAATGGCTTGCTGCTCTTGTTTTGATGACACCCTTCTCACTTCCTCCTCCGAAAGCCCCTTGCCCTTGTTGTTGGAGGCCATAGTGCTCCTAGATTGAAAACAAATCCTGGCAGAAACAACTCGAAACAAAACTCGTCGAGAAAACGATATACGGACCTCCAGGGGTCCGGGGGATTATATAGCAAAAAAATTCACAACAAAAGGAAAGTACCAGGTCGAACCAGAGTCGGAAAGGGGCGACGAGGCGGCCAGCTCATAGGGCGGCGCGGGCCACGGCCAGGCCGCGCCGGCCTATGGGGGCACGCCCTCGTGCGTCTCCTCCACTCCGTTTCGATCTCGTAATTTTTCATATTTTCCAAAAACAACAAAAATATTGTTCGGAAAGTAAATTGCGAACTTTTCATTACCAGTACTGTTACCTATTCAAAGTCGAGTTCTGGCGGACTGTCAATTTGTCCTTTGATGAAAGCCTCCGGTGTTTCCACTCGAATAATATCAACATCAACATTATAAGAATCACCTGAGATATAATGCTTGAGTCTTTGTCCATTCACCACTTGTGTGGCATTACCTTGGAGAGAGCTAATTTTAATTGCTCCTGATCGATACACCTCCTCAACAACATATGGTCCTTCCCATTTCGAGAGTAATTTCCCTGCAAAGAATCTGAGACGAGACCGATACAATAGGACTTTATCCCCAATATTAAACTCTCTTTTGATAATCCTTCTATCATGCCATTTCTTAACTTTCTCTTTAAAGAGTTTAGCATTTTCATAAGCTTCACTTCTCCATTCATCTAGAGAACTCAATTGCAGCAACCTCTTATTACCAGCTAGTTTAGGATCTTTATTTAATTCTCTAACAACCCAATAAGCTTTGTGCTCTAGTTCTAAAGGTAAATGACAAGCTTTTCCATAAACCATTTTATAAGGTGACATTCCCATGAGATTTTTATAAGCAGTTCTATAAGCCCATAGTGCTTCCTTCAATTTACTAGCCCAATTCTTTCTAGTTTTATTAACAGTCTTTTGCAAGATAGATTTAATTTCTCTATTTGATAGTTCTACTTGCCCACTAGTTTGAGGATGATAAGCGGAAGCAATTCTATGATTAATGCCATATTTAGCAAGAGTTTTTCTAAAACTACCATGAATAAAATGAGAACCTCCATCAGTCATAATATATCTAGGAACTCCAAATCGAGGAAAAATAATATCTAAAAGCATTCTTAAAGAGGTCTCACCATCAGCACTTTTTGTAGGTATGGCTTCCACCCATTTAGTAACATAATCAACAGCAACAAGTATATGAGTGTTACCTTCTGAAGAGGGAAAAGGTCCCATGAAGTCAAATCCCAACAGTCGAACGGTTCAATAACAAGAGTATAATTCATAGGCATTTCATTGCGTCTGGAGATATTACCAACCCTTTGGCATTCATCACAAGATAAAATAAACTTCCTTGCATCTTTGAAGAGAGTTGGCCAATAAAAACCTGATTGTAGAACCTTTTGCGCGGTTCTATCTCCGACGTGATGTCCTCCATAAGCACTCCCATGACATTTACTCAATATCTCCCCATTGTTCATATTCGGGAACACATCTTCGCAGAATACCATCCACTCCTTCTTTATATAAGTGTGGGTCATCCCAGAAATAATGCCTCAAGTCATAAAAGAATTTCCTCCTTTGCTGAGCTGAAAAGGTCGGAGGCAAGTACTTGGAAACAATAAAGTTAGCATAATCAGCATACCAAGGACTGTCTCGCGAGCTCACCTTTATTACAGCCAATTGTTCATTTGGAAAACTATCATTGACAGGAACAGGATCATAAGTAGACAAATTATCAGCAACAGGATTATCAGTACCTTTCCTATCTACAATATGTAAATCAAATTCTTGCAACAGAAGCACCCATCTAATAAGCCTTGGCTTAGCATCTTTCTTTTGCATAAGGTATCTGATTGCAGCATGATCAGTATGAATAGTAACTTTTGAATCAACAATATAAGATCTAAACTTATCACAAGCAAAGACTACAGCTAACAATTCTTTTTCAATAGTAGCATAATTCCTTTGAGCAGCATCAAGAGTTTTATTAGCATAATGAATAACATTCAATTTTTTATTTACTCGCTGTCCAAGAACAGCGCCTACAGCAAAATCACTAGCATCACACATAATTTCAAATGGTAAGTTCCAATCAGGAGGTTCAACTATAGGAGCAGTTGTTAAGGCTTTTTTTAGAGTTTCAAAAGCTTCCTTACAATCATCATCAAAAACAAAAGGTACATCTTTTTGAAGAAGATTAGTAAGAGGCTTTGAAATCTTAGAGAAGTCTTTAATAAACCTCCTATAAAACCCAGCATGACCAAGAACACTACGAATACCTTTAACATCCCTAGGATAGGGCATCTTCTCAATTTCTTCAACTTTAGCTCTATCAACTTCAATACCTCTCTCGGAAATTTTATGTCCCAATACAATTCCTTCATTAACCATAAAGTGGCATTTCTCCCAATTAAGAACAAGGTTAGTTTCTTCACATCTCTGCAAAACTTTATCAAGGTTCTGCAAACAATTATCAAAAGAATTCCCATAGACAGAAAAATCATCCATGAATACCTCTACAATACTCTACTTAAAAGCCATGAAAAATAGCAGACATGCATCTTTGAAAAGTAGCAGGAGCATTACATAAACCAAAAGGCATACGTCTATAAGCATAGGTTCCATAGGGACAAGTGAAAGTGGTTTTCTCTTGATCCTTAGTTTTAACAGCAATTTGTGAAAACCCAGAATAACCATCAAGAAAGCAAAAATGAGTATTTTTGGATAACTTTTCTAACATTTGATCAATAAAAGGCAAAGGATAATGATCTTTCTTAGTAACTTTATTAACTTTACGAAAATCAATGCACATTCTATAACCTACAACTACTCTTTGAGGTATGAGCTCATCATTATCATTAGGCACAACAGTCATTCCTCCTTTTTTAGGAACACAATGCACAGGACTGACCCATCTACTATCAGCAATAGGATATATAATACCAGCTTCAAGAAGTCTTAATACCTCATTTCTTACCACATCCTTCATCTTAGGAATTAAACGACGCTGAGGTTCAACAACATGCTTTGCATCATCTTCCATATTAATGGCGTGTTGGCAAATAGAGGGAGAAATCCCCTTCAAGTCATCAAGAGTGTAGCCAATAGCATCTCGGTGTTTCTTCAATATTTCCAATAACCTTTCTTCTTCAAACTCTGTAAGCTTAGAACTAATAATAACAGGATATATTTTCTTATCATCAATATGAGCATATTTAAGATTATCAGGTAATGGTTTTAAATCAAAGACAGGATCTTCCTTCGGTGGCGGTGTTGTACCCAGATCTTCTACCGGTAAATCATGCTTAAGAATAGGTTGACGGAGAAAAATTTCATCAAGCTCATTTCTTTCTTCCCTAAAAACTTCACTCTCACTATTCTCCAAATGTTGCTGCAAAGGATTATTAGGAGCAAGAGCAATAGATGCACACTGTTCAACTCTAAAATCATTATTAGGCAAATCAGCTTTATAAGGAGTTTTGGTAAATTTAGAGAAGTTAAACTCATAAGATTCACCAGCAAATTTAGTCAAAATTTTCTCTTTCTTGCAATCTATAATAGCTCCACAAGTATTTAGAAAAGGTCTACCAAAAATGATAGGACAATATTTACTAGCAGCAGAACCAAGTACCAAAAAGTCAGCAGGATATTTAATCTTACCGCATGGAACTTCCACATCTCGAACAATACCAATTGGAGAGATAGTCTCTCTATTAGCCAGCCGAATTACCACATCAATATCTTCAAGTTCACAAGAACCAATTTCGTGCATAATCTCCGTGTAAAGCTCATAAGGAATAGCACTAATGCTTGCACCAATATCACATAAACCATAATAACAATGATCTCCAATTCTAACAGATAGCATAGGAACACTAGCTTTCTTAGACTTATTAGGATGTGAAAAAATATTAGAAGCATCTTCACAAAAAATAATATGACCATCCTCCACATTTTCAGTCACAAGATCTTTAACTATTGCAACAGCAGGTTCAACTTTTATTTGTTCTTCAGGTTCTATAGGTTTCTTTTCACTTTTATGAACCGCACTATTTATAACAGAGTACTCCTTCATTTTAGCAGGGAAAGGAGTTTTTTCAATATAAGCTTCAGGAATAACATGATCCACAGTTTCAACTACAACACATTTATTTATAGATGAATCAATTTTATTTTTATACGGTTCATGAAACTTATCAAAATTCTTCTTAGGCAATTCATAATGAGAAGCCAAAGCTTTATAAAGATTTGCAGCAACTTGAGAATCAAGACCATAAGTAGCACTCATATTACGAAATTTATCAGTATCCATAAAAGCTTCAATGCATTTGTAATCATAATTTATACCTGATTCTCTATCGTTGTCGTTCTCCCATCCTTCAGTATTTTCCTGGATCCGATTAAGAAGGTCCCTTTTAAACTCTTCTTTGTTGCGCGTGAATGATCCAGAACAAGAAGTATCCAGCAAGGTCTTGTCTTCAAAAGAAAGTCTTGCATAGAAATTATCAATAATAACATTACCAGGAAGCTCATGAATGGGACATTTGAGCATTAAAGACTTCAATCTCCCCCACGCTTGGGCAATACTCTCTCCATCATGAGGCCAAAAATTATATATGCGGTTCCGATCCTTATGAATTTCACTTGGAGGATAGAACTTAGAATAAAACCGGGGCACAATATCATTCCATTCAAGAGAATCCCCATTATCCAGTAATTTATACCAATGCGCCGCTTTACCAGACAGCGATATAGAGAATAGTTTCTTTCTCACTTCATCCATAGCAATACCTGCACACTTGAATAAACCGCATAATTCATGTAAGAACAACAAATGTTCTCCAGGGTGGACAGTTCCATCCCCTGTATAACGGTTATCCACTACACGTTCAATAATTTTCATAGGTATTTTGTATGGTATCTCTTCCTCACCTGGCGCCTCATCCACTACCTTTGCAGTAGTAGTAGATTTCCCAAATAAACACTCAAGAGAAGATCTCTCCATAATGAATTATGGCAGCAGGCAGAAATAAAATTAGCACAAACAGTAAAAGTTTCCCTTACCAATTCCACTTACCAATAGCGCTTCACTCCCCGGCAACGGCGCCAGAAAATAGTCTTGATGACCCACAAGTATAGGGGGTGTATCGTAGTATCTTCGATAAGTAAGAATGTCGATCCCAACGAGGAGCAGAAGGTGTTGACAAGCAGTTTCGATGAAGGATTCACTGTAAATGCTCACAGACAAGTATTCAGGGGGTTTTGATGTAACAGATGAATAAAGTACGAGTAAGTAAAGTGCGAGAGTAACAATTGCAGCGAGTGGCCCAATCCTTTTTAGCACAAAGGACAAGCCGGTTTGTTTACTTATAATGACCAAACGTTCCTGAGGACACACGGGATTTTAGTCTAGTGCTTTCGCTACATACGGCTAATTAATCTTCATTGTTTTGATAAGTGTTGTGTGGGTGAACCTACGCTAATGTACCACCCTTCCTAGGACTAATACATACTTGTGATTATACCCCTTGCAAGCATCCGCAACTACAAGAAAGTAATTAAGATAAATCTAACCACAGCCTTAAACTCTGAGATCCTGTTATCCCTCCTGCATCGATATACCAACGGGGGCTCAGGTTTCTGTCACTCCGGCAACCCCGCAATTGGCAAACGAGTACAAGATGCATTCCCCTAGGCCCATAAAGGTGAAGTGTCGTGTAGTCGACGTTCACACGACACCACTAGAAGAATAACACCACAACTTAAATATCATAACATTGAATATTACTCAACCATACTTCACTACTAACATTTAGACTTCACCCATGTCCTCAAGAACTAAACGAACTACTCACGAGACATCATATGGAACATGATCAGAGGTGATATGATGATGAATAACAATCTGAACATAAACCTTGGTTCAACGGTTTCACTCAATAGCATCAATAACAAGTAGAAATCAACACCGGGAGAGTTTCCCCTATCAAACAATCAAGATCAAACCCAAATTGCTACAGCGGTGACGATGTGCAGCGGTGGAGACGGCGGTGATGATGATGAAGATGATGATGATGGCGATGGAGATGATGTCCAGCTCGATGACGGTGACGATGGCGTCGATTTCCCCCTCCGGGAGGGAATTTCCCCGGCGGAACTCAGCCTGCCGGAGAGCTCTTTTCTCTCTGGTGTTCTCCGCCTCGCAGAGGCGGCTGTGACGCTCCGCGACTCTTTTCCTGGGGCTTAGGTTTTCGGGACGAAGGCGTACGCGAAGAAAAGGAGGCGAGAGGGGCTGTGGGCCCCCCTCCTCACTGGGCGGCGCGGCCAGGCCCTGGGCCGCGCCAGCCTATGGGGTGGGCCCACCTCAGGCCCCCTCGGCTCCCCCTTCTGGCTACCTTCGTCATCTGGAAAAATAGGATTTTTGGTATAATTTCCATCAACTGTTGATCTTCCGAAATATTGCATTCTGACGGTGCTTTTTCCAGCAGAATCCTGGCTCCGGTGCTCGATCCTCCAATAATCATGAAACATGCAAAATAGATGAAATAACATAAGTGTTATGTCCAAACATGAAATATATCAATGAATAACAGCAAATTATGATATAAAATAGTGATGCAAATTGGACGTATCAACTCCCCCCAAGCTTAGACTTCGCTTGTCCCCAAGCGGCGAACTCATTAAACAGGACCACATGTTTATGGAGTGAAGAGTCGATAAATAAAATACGGACAAGAAGCATCATATTCACTCACACAAGACATTCTAGTAAACAACTTCCTCATATAATTCAACTTGAAACAAGTATAAGGTAATCACAAATAAAGGTGCATAAAAATCATAGTTGGTGATGGCAAACTTCGTTCTTGGTCAAAGAACAGTTAGCAGATTATACTTATCTATTGAGCAGCGATCTCATGTTAAAGCTTATTAATCTACAGCCGCAATGAATCTGATCATACTATACATATTCGACATGTTTTGCAAGTGTTGCGTGATAATAAACTCTATGGTAATCTTGAGAAGTGCACGTTTTGCAAAGATAAGGTCATATTTCTGGGTTATGTTGTCTCTAAGCATGGAGTAGAAGTAGATGTGTCTAAAATTGAAGCTATTCAAAATTGGCCTACTCCCATGAATGTGAGTCAAGTAAGAAGTTTTCATGGTCTAGCTGGGTTTTATAGAAGATTTGTGCCCAACTTTAGTACTATTGCTGCACCTTTGAATGACTTGACTAAAAAGGGTGTTATATTTGAGTGGGGCGCAGCCCAAGATCATGCTTTTGATGAACTTAAGAGATTGTTAACTTCTGCACCGTTGCTTGCACTTCCTGATTTCAATAAGCAATTTGAGATTGAATGTGATGCTAGTGGTATTCGAATTGGTGGTGTGTTGATGCAAGAGGGTCGCCCCATTGCATATTTTTCTGAGAAACTGTCTGGTGCTAAGTTGAACTATCCTATCTATGATAAAGAATTGTATGCTTTAATTAGAGTTCTTGAGGTTTGGCAATATTACTTCTGGCCAAAAGAATTTATCATACATTCTGATCATGAAGCTTTGAAATACCTGAAAGCTTAGTCTACTTTGCATAAGCGTCTTGCTAAGTGGGTTGAGTTCATTGAGTCTTTTCCATACATTATTGAGCATAAGAAGGGAAAAGATAATATTGTTGCTGATGCTTTATCTAGGAAGAATATGCTATTAACTCAACTTGATGTTAAAATTCCTGGATTAGAAGTGCTATGTGATTTATATGCTACTGATCATGATTTTGCTTAACCATATCGCTTATGTGCTCTTGGTAAAGCATGGGAAAAATATCACATACACGATGGGTTCTTGTTTAGAGCTAACAAACTATGTGTTCCAGAATCGTCTGTGCGTTTGCTCTTATTGCAGGAATCACATGCTGGAGGTTTGATGGGTCACTTTGGGCATGAGAAGACGCTACTCATGCTCGCTGACCACTTTTATTGGCCAAAGATGAGGCCGGACGTGGACAGGTATGTGAAGAGGTGCATTACTTGCAACAAGTCCAAGTCCAAGCTGAAGCCTCACGGTTTGTATACTCCGTTACCGGCACCTACTACACCTTGGGAAGATATTAGTATGGATTTTGTGTTGGGTTTGCCGCGTACTAAAAGAGGCCATGATTCTATATTTGTGGTAGTGGACAGATTTTCTAAAATGTCACACTTTATTGCCTGCCACAAAAGCGACGATGCGTCGCATATTGCTTAACCCGTTTTTCAGTGGAGATTGTTCGACTACATGGAGTCCCGAAGACTATTGTTTCTGATCGTGATGTGAAGTTCATGAGCTACTTACGGAAGACACTTTGGGGAAAGCAGGGGACAAAGCTCTTTATTCAGTACTACTTGTCATCCCCAAACTGATGGTCAAACTGAGGTGGTAAATCGAACCTTGTCACAACTGTTGAGATCCATGATCAAGAAGAACCTGAAGGAGTGGGAAGAGTGTTTGCCGCATGTGGAGTTTGCTTACAACAGGGCAGTACACTCTACCACGGAGCTGTGTCCTTTTGAGGTGGTGTATGGTTTCAAACCCATTACTCCACTTGACTTGTTGCCTTTGCCCATACATGAGAGAGTTAATATGGAGGCATCCAAGAGGGCAGATTTTGTGCGAAAGATCCATGTGAAGACTAAAGAGTTGATAGAGAAGAAAGGCAAGAGCAATGCTGCAAGGATGAACAAGAAGCGTAAGGAGATGTTGTTCAAGCCTGGTGATATGGTCTGGGTACATTTTCGCAAGGATAGGTTCCCGAAGCTGCGGAAGTCTAAGTTGAAGCCTCGTGGTGCTGGTCCTTACAAAGTGCTTGCCAAGATCAATGATAATGCATACTCGATAGATCTTCCAGTTGATGAGTTTGGTGTCAGTAATTCTTTCAATGTTGTTGATTTGACACCATATGACGGAGAAGACCTTGGAGCGTCGAGGTCGACGCCTTTTGAAGGGGGGGGGAGATGATGAGGACATCCCTACTACACCACTACCTCCGTCATTGATGAATGAAGATGAACCTGCTGTGAAGCTCAAGTCCAATGAAGTTCGGATTGGACCAATTACAAGGGCTCGTGCGAAGCTACTTAAGCAACAGGTGAACTTGTTTCTAAACGATACTTTGATTGATGAGAACTTTATACTGCCTAAGTCCTATTACTTATGTATCATCAGGTATCAAGAGGAGACGAGCATCGCACGAGGAGTAGAGGAGCAGCTGGACATGAAGACGGACGTCAAGATGGACGTGAAGCTGGACATGGAGCTGGACATGAAGATATCTCATGGACGCGTGAGGGAGGAGCGGGAGGCATGCGCGAGAGGAGAAGAAGACGTACAGGCCGGTCCAGCACCCAGTCCGACCGGCCGCCAGACCGGCCAACCCGGTCACTGGCCCGGTCGACCGGGCGCCAACCGGACGCAAGTTTATCGTACCGGAAGAAAACCGGAAACCTCGCAACTATCCGGTTGCTGCCCGGTTGCCGCCCGGTTGACCGGACCCTAGACCGGCCGACCCGGTTGCCGCCCGGTTGACCGGACCCCAGACCGGCCGCCCCGGTCCCTGGCCCGGTTGACCGGATTCCAGACCGGATTAGTCCAAGTCTGTCTCGACCAGATCTATTCTGGGTCGGTTATTTTTGTATCTTTTCGACCAGAACTCGTCCCGGACGCCTATATAAGTGCCCAGGACGCCCCCTAGCTGCTTTAGACCACGTTTAAGATAAACCCTAGTTCTTAGTTGTTTGCTTATGCAAAACTATTGAATCCCTACACCATATTGCTTGATATTGTGTAGATCCTGATAAAGTCTTGTGTGATCTGCTGTTCCATTGGGAATTAGACGGTTGCAACTTACCGCTTCGTGGTCGGCGGCTACGTGCGCAAGTGTGTGGAGTTGCGAATATCTTGCAGGGTTGAGAGCTGTTGCATTGGCGACAGGGACCAATCGAGAGATCTCGTTGCGTCATACAAGTTATCATCCACTACATCGTCGTGTTTCTCCGCTGCCATCATCCCGTGATCATCATCACCACCGTTGCTTACTGAGAAGATCGGGCCACCCCTTATCACAAAGTCATCGTCACTCGATGTCAAGGAAGAAGAACGCGTCAGAGGAGCAAAGAAGAAGCCAGCCGACCTCGCCCTTGAAGCATCGATAGCACTATCTTCTGCAGCCCAAGCGTCGGCAGCAAAAGCTTCGACAGCTGATGGAACAAGAGACATAGGAGAAAGCAAGGCATTGGCAACCGCCGTCGAGACCTCTAGTGAAATCAACGATGCTTCAAAAACCACTAACGTGGTAGACAAGCTGGAAGATAAGAAGAACCCTTTCCTCGCTTAAAGTAGATGAACAGCTTTTAGTTTTTCCATTTACCTTCAATAGGGCCATCCTCCTTTTTCGCCCTTTAGTCCCGTGCTTACTTTATTAATAAGAACTTAAGTTTTAATCCCTTGATAAGCATTGCAGTAATTCGGAGCATCTAATCCGCATCGTCGTAAACCTTGCCTATGCCCCTTGGCGAGCAGCGGTGCAACGTAGTATGCGGCAAAAGATCAAGCTCCAAAAAAGCCTCTACGAGCGCTAAAGGATGCAAAATAAAACAAGGGTGCTAACCTTTCCCTCTGCTATAGATGCCTCTACGAGCGCCGAAAATAGCAAGAGTTCGGAAATACATATAAACACAACCCACGTTCCATATTTTACTTACGGAAATATCAAAGAACAACGGGCCCATCGGCAGAGTCATTGCACCCGAAATATTCGGGAGTGACAGCCGAAACATACATCGGTTGAAAGCAAAGTTGCGCATACAATAGGTTTAGCAAAACCTGCAACACGAGCTGATCACTCAAATGATTTGCTGACCAACGAATACATTTAAGCGGGCAATTAAGATTTGCTCTTTCAAAATTTGCCAACGGCATTAACACGGTAAAAGTACATATACATGTATCTACCGAATAAAAAGTCTCGGCTAAACAATCCCAACACTTGGATGAAGTAGCCAAAATAACCTATTTACAAAACAACCCTAATCCCTGAGATTACCATTGCAGAGTTTCTCATTCCTCAGGTACTTTTGACTCCTTTTCAAGCTTGTCGACAATTATATTGGCGGGCAGCAATACCTTCGGATACAGAGTTTTCAAGTCACCAACTGCGTTGGCAATAGTGAGCAGATCTGCTGAAGGGTAACGTGCAAGAACAAGAGCAAGCGTAAACCTGGCCCCTGCAAAAACCTGAGCTCGCACCAAGTCTCGAATCTTCTTGGTATTTCCAAACTCAGACATCAGAGTCAATAACGTAGGAGGGACTGCGTTCAAAGGGAACATAGTTCTCCAAACTACCCTCAGGGCTTTGTAGCACTTGTTGAAGAAATGGTGGACCTGTTGGACCCGATCCTGAAATTGTGCAACAGCCGAAGCCTTCGACTGCTCACGCCAGAAAATTTCTTCGGCTGATGATAACTGGGTCAGTGCGTGTACACGATCGTGAATCCGCTTGTTCTCTTCCGCGCGGTTCAAAGATATGACTAGCAAAGCAATTAACGGAAGATCAGGCAATACGTTTTTAACGGAAGAGCAATGAATGCAAGGATCAGGGAACTTACAGTTTAAACTTTCAGTGGCTTTATGAAGTTCAGTAAGAGCATAGCTCTCTACAACAACCGCAATCTCGCCCTTCTTCTTGATGATAGCAGCCAAGGCGTAGGTGCCGCGCAGATCCTTCTCCAACTGTGTGATCCGATCCTTCATACATTGGATCCGATCATCCTCAGAAAGGGCACTCGAAGACTCTTCGACAAATGCAGGCACGGGGAACACCTGCAAGAAATAGTGTCAAAAAGCATGGCAGAATGATTTACACCAACATCGGGAGGTACTCCCATCGGGAGAATGTAAGTGACAATATCATAACAAAGAGTGTGCTAGCAACATTGCTAGCACAAAGTTTATTACAAACAAAAGTCATCCAGCAGAACAATGTTTCGCATCAGATCAAAAGAAAAGTTTGTTACAAAGATCAGAGGGCTTGGGTCTGAGTCGATAAACTAGGGCCAGCCGATGTCTTCCTTGATGAAACCAACTCGAGGAGCTAGCGTGCACATTTAACGGCTGACGCTTTGAAGTGCTTAAATCGACAAACCGCCCATCCTCCTCTTTTGGTAGCTCTTTGGACATTTCTTCAATGTCGGCCTTAAAGCCGTGACCCATCATAAGTTGGAAGGCAAGGACGACACCATAGGTACGCGAAGTACGTTTGAATACCTCGATAACCTCCTTGGTGTTAACCGCGAAGGCGTCGATTAGCTGCCCCAGAGTTTTGTCTTGACTGATCTTGGGGAAGATCATCGAGTGCATCCGCGCCATGACACCTTTCCCCTTTTCAAGAAGCTCCCGCGTAAGCTGATGGGAGGCGAGAGTCATCGACACGCCGTTTGCCGGAGAATTGTTTGGAATTTTGTCCAAGGCATCCGCAGGGATGTTGGCGGCTTCTGCAAGAGAGTAAAACGGGAAAGGTCATTAACAAAAGGCCGAACCCACAAGTGCAATAATCGACAGAGGTGGACAAAGGAGATTACCAAGTAAAGCCAAGGAAGACTGACAAAGGAGTTCATCCTTTTCAGCCGCCCGAGCTTCGGCAGCCAGCCTAGTTGCCTCCTCTTCTCTCAGCTTCTCCCTTAGCTTGCCCAGTTCCTCCTTCAGGGAGTCGACTTCTTGGCGGGCCTCGGCAGCTATCTTGACTGCACCGTCCAACTTTGAGGAGGAGGATTTAACTTCCTTTTGCAGCCGAACCTTCTCTGCCTCCAGAGAAGTGAATTGGGAAGCGAAGGCCTCCAAAGAGGAGATAACTCCTCGCAGGTCCTAAAGGAAAAAAGATATTCGATGAAGAATCATTAAGCAAGATACATATCAGAAAAGTTCATGTTGTAATCAAAAAGGACTTACAGAAGGAGGAGTCCTGGCGGCGGCAGTTGAAGGAGCATCTTTCCCTTTAGAAAGGGAGGAAGCTGTCGATACCTGAGCTGCGGGGGCTGCTTTAGGAACCGACGCTTCGGAAGCAGCAACGTCCGGCGGAGCAGCTCCGGATTTGGCCTTCTTAGCCGGCGGCTCGACAAAACCTTCGTCACTTCGCGGGTGAAGCCCTGGCCTCCTCCACGGCTGCATCAATAAAGGCATCACGATCAGCGTCATCATCACGCACTAATCCCCCTGTGTCGCAAGCATCGTCGGCTGAGGAAGGCGGGTTGGCATGGGCAGCTTCTGAATCTATCGGATCATCGTGTTCATCCTCTGGGTCTATATGTTCGGCAGTATGAAAATCAACAGGGACTGAGGAGCCTCTTCCTTCAGAGGTGTCATTTGGCGAATCATGTAAGTTTCCAGAAACTATGGGGACCTGCCGAAGAAAAGAGCGAATACGAACAATGGAAAATATGTCAACTAAGTGGAATCAGCATAATAAGAGTATGTGAAGGAGAATTACCTCTGACGGTGGATGGTTGGCGTCAAGAGGAGAATAAGAAGATATCAATGGGATCGAGTCTTCCTGACTGAAAAGAGTAAGTCGACGGACTTCGTCAAGAAGCTCCTTTTCCGACAGTTCAGCAATATTTATCCTGGTTTCATCCTTTGGACCCGAATACAACCACATCGGGCGAACTCTGGCCATGACTGGTTGGACTCGACGTTTCAAGAAGACCGCTGCTACTTCTGTGCCGATCATAGTTTGACCATCGGCCTCTTTGATCCGAAGGAATTTGGCGAATAATTCGTCGGCTGCCGCCCTTTCGTCGGGAGAGAGAGTGTTCTTCCAGGAATCTTTCGGCTTGGCTTCAAGGACGTTGGCAAAGCGAGGAAATTGAGATTCGGTTGTCAAGGAATCCTTGACATAAAACTATTTCAGTCTCCATCCTTGCACAGATTCTCTCATTGGGAAACTGAAATAGTTAACCTCCGAGCGAGCCACAAACCCCACGCCTCCAATAACGAAGGATCCATTGCTACTGTTGTACCTCTTAACATAGAAGATCTTCTTCCACAACCCGAAATGAGGCTCAATGCCCAAAAATGCCTCGTAGAGGGTGATAAACACAGCAACGTGAAGGATTGAGTTGGGAGTCAGTTGCCACAGTTGGATTTCATAAGTCCGTAGAAGGCGAAGAAGGAACTCATGGGCAGGAAGCGAAAGACCCCGATACAAGAATGATAGGAACACCACAGTAAAACCAGCAGGGGGATTGGGCCGAGAAATCGCACCTGGAAGGATCACGTTCCCCTCGTCGGAGGAGACTAATCCAAGGCTTCGGGCCCTCTTCTCATCACGTTTCGTGATGGAGGACGCTAGCCAGTCCCCTGGTTTGGCTATTGAGCCTGGCGGCGCTGGCGGCGCCGGAGCTGGAGGAGGAGCATCTGAAGAACTCTTCTTTGGAAGAGTAGAGGAAGACTTGGCGGCGGCGCCACCAGTCGTGGAGCTGCTGGCGGCAATAAGGCTCTTCTTCTTCACCATTGCGAGATCTGGGAAAGATTGGAAAAGCGGTGGTGGCGGCGCAGCAGTTGCGGAAGGAAGAAGAAGAACAAAAGCAAGAAGATGCAAAGGCAAATGTGGGAGAAGATTAGGGATTTTCATCCTTTGGAGATCTTAAGAGAAGGAGAACTGCGTGGGCACGTGTCGTTGCTGCCAGTTCATCAAGTGAACCTTTTTCCGATTGATGGTTGCGGGAATCGAGGAGACGCCTTGGTAACTGTGCGAGAAGGGCGGAAATTGCTTGAAAATAGGGCCAGACAGGGAAAGGATGGGCCCAGCGGGTCGTGTCTTATCAGTCAAAATCAAGACGTCAGTGAAACGTCATCAGTGACGTCGTAGAAAATGCTCGAAGCATTCGAAGGAATAGAAAGGTATCGGATGGTGAACTTGAGTCTATGCACAGATTGCGAAGCATCTGCACTTAGACTCGGGGGCTACTCCCATCGGGAGCGCTGACGCGCACCCGATAAATTGAGGACTCGAAGAAAAAAATGAAGAAAAAGATGACAGCTTAGTTCAAGTCTGCGCCCAGCTGCAAGCACCCGAGCCCAGACTCGGGGGCTACTCCCATCGGGAGCGCTGAATGCGCACCCGACAGAACTTTTTTGCACTCCAGGATCATGCCCGGGGACTTGATTCTGTGTAGGGTAACGTTGTTTTACCATCGGTAGTTAACCAACAAAAGTTGGGCACGTTACTCATCATCCCTTGCAAGCGGAAAATATATCGGATGACCTATGAAGACCTGCAGAAAACTTCGGCAGAGAAGAATGTTCGAGTGGTACAACTTGAGTCTACGCACGGATTGCAAGCATCCATACCTAGACTCGGGGGCTACTCCCATCGGGAGCACTGACGCGCACCCGACAAAAGAAGACGATGCTGATTCAAGATGGACAAGAACAATCAAGGAGAAGAACATCATAAGGAGACATGCTTCAGTCTCTACCCGAACAATGTTCGGCTAGACACTCGAGGGCTACTGACGTGGGCATTACCCTTCGGGTAACCGACATTGCCCTATCATGTATTGACTAATTGGAGGCCCATGAAGACACTTGGAGGCGAGATGGGCCACCTGGACGGTGCACTAGAAGAATCCTTGACGGGCAAGACAAGGAAGCAACCGAACAAGGAAAGATTAGATTCAAAACTACTGTAAACCTAGTCGTATTCGGTTAAGCCTCTTAAGAGCTGGCCTCCTATATAAAGGCCAGGAGAGGGGCTGCCGAGGGACAATCAATCTTAGCAGTATTAGCCACCAAAAGTCTAGAGCTAGGTCGCCGCAACACTTAGCCTCTCGACGAGATCTCAGCCGAACTATTCGGTGCCTCATTGTAACCCAATATCTTCATAATCAAGAACAGACAGGCAGGACGTAAGAGTTTTACCTCATCGAGGGCCCCGAACCTGGGTAAATCGCTCTCCCCGCTTGTCTGTGAACCGATGTCTCGTGTCAGCTTGCAGGATTCCATCAACCCTAAGCCCCAATCGGAGGGCATTGCCGAGGAGTACCCTCGACACACTTCTTAACGGTAGTCGGACGAGAGGTCAAGTGCACTGGCACTGACGCGCTGTGTGCCTGCCTTGAGTGATTGATCCCGCAAGTTTTGATTTTCTAGATAAAAGAAATATATTAATATCAAAAGATACTAATTACATCGAGCCTCTGCAACAACGCTTCACCCGAATGGCAGTACGGATGCAGACATCCAAAAAAGAGTAAAGAAAACTAAGAAATAAAAGTCACACTACAGCCTTATATACCTAACAACATCAATACAACCACCACCGTGACAACACCTGAAGTACAGACTCTTCAAAAGCGACGCCTCCAAAAGGAAACAGTGCATCAGCGCCGTCGTCGCTCGACCAAAGATCTTAAGTTTTCACCCTAAAGATAGTCCCAACTGTTAAAACAATGCCTCCAATAAAATCATTGCCAGACATAACCAGTTAAGGCCCGACCTTGGGTTTCACCCTGAGAGGTAAGACTCTGAACTTCCCATGTGTTGCCGCCCCCACATGCATACCACTGCTGCAGAGCCCGGAACGCCAAGCAGATCCCTCAGCATCACGGAGACTCGAACCTTCTTTAGCCAGTCCACCAATCCGGCCTTCATGATATTCATTCTTCTGACTTCACCATGGACCAAAAGTCACCTGATGTCAACACATAATATATAGAGCTTCGCGCCGCTCCCTCCGGAACCAATCGGTCGGAATAAAAACATGGGTGCGCGCGACCGAATACCACCCGCTCCAGCAAACTCCGGGCAAAAGATGCACTGTACCATTTACCAGCGGAGCTTTCCGGAACTCATCTCTCTAGCCAGATCAAAGCAAACTGGCCTCCAGAAGATCTTCATCCTCGCATGCGAGAAACCCGAGGACCGCCACAAAAAACAAAGCAAGATCAGCAGCCCCCACGCCGCCAATCCCTCCTATCGGATCACCAAGGAAGAGGACAGCGACGCGGATCATGCGTACCACTGCCGAACCGTTACTGGGGACGGAGGCCGCCACCGCTCCACCGAATCCTCCATGGCTACCAATGAAGAGCCTCGGGCCCCGACCAAGTAGTTGTGCCGCCCGGCTTCCTCCACCAGCGCTTCATGTCCTCCCATGGAACGCCACCGCGGAAACCCTCTTCTCCCCCTCATCGATTCGACAGAGGGGGTGCCGCCACCACCGCCCGAGCCAGGTCGGGGCTGCGGCCACGGCCGGCAGCGGTAGCGGCTGAGGGGCGACTGGCGGCGGGCGGCTGTGGGGCGCAGGGCGAGGAGGAGCCTCCGCCGCCACCCGGGAGGGGGGCGGGTTAGGGTTTTCCCCCCGCAAGTTTTAATTTGTTCGAGCAAATTGTGAAGTGACTGGCAGTAGTAAATCACTCAATTTGTTGCGACCAGGCTTACCTTATGTAGTAAAAGGATAAGGTTATACTCAAGAACCTTTCATAGGTAGGTGGTCCTAGTTCAGAGCCCTAATTGATTCATCATGGTAGAGGCTGATGAAATGGTGGGCAATCTCTACAAACCGTATGATCTAGGTTGTGTCATGTTCATCTCTGATCTATCTCAACCATTCCTACTCATTGTCAGAACCAGAACCTTGATCCTTCCCTGCATCTCATTAAACCTTTTTGCTTAATCAAATTCTCCAACATCAGTAGTGACCAAATAACTATATCCACTTGATCAAACTACATAGTCTCGGTTACTGCAACTAACAAGGGAATACCTTCTTTTGATATTATATATTTCCTTTATCAGAAAAAAAAATTCAAGGGAATAACCTCAACAATATGCAGAAACAATTCATCAAATTCGTCACCAACATTGCATGATTTCTACAAAAAAAGGATCTTTCCAAACCCTAAACAAACCTCCAAACAAAACCACTGATACTGAACCAAATCTGCAGAAAACACAATTAATCGACCAAGTGAACAACAACAAGCCGCATTGCAGGAGAAACTAGTAACCCTAAAACGGAAACAACGATTTTTTCACCGGATATTTACAGGAAATTTTACATCGCGTGCACGCAACAAGGTATGAGATTTTATTCGGAGTGACTGTTCGTGATATGCTTCGGTGCAGACCTATCATCATTTAGATCATGCTCCTCCTCCTTCTACGTTCGTCGTTGTAGCCCTTGCCGATCCTCAAGGGTGCATCTCCACTCTCTCATCACTGGTGGAAAAAAGGGCTTTGGTCGCGGTTGGCAACTGCCATTAGTCGCGGTGGCCCAACCGCGACCAAAGCAGCGCGACTAAAGGCCCCCCCCCTTTAGTCGCGGTTCCTTACGAACCGCGACTAAAGGCCCGTCCACGTGGGCCGCAGGGGAGCGCCAGGGCGGAGGACCTTTAGTCGCGGTTCTTCTGGCCAACCGCGACTAAAGGCCTCCGCAGGGTTTAGGGTTTTAGCCCCCCTCCCCCTAAATCTGGTTTCTTTTTAATTTGTATTGTTTTATTTCTTTTGGGTTTTAATTTTGAAGGAGTTTCACATATTCTACGGTACTGTATACATACATGCATATGAATGTACAATTTCAAACAAATTTGAAATTAGAACCAAAAAGAATTCAAGAGGAATATACAATATATATTCAATATCGGATGACCATATACAATATATATTCAATATCGGATGACCATATACAATTTTGAACAAGTTAGTTACAAATTCTGGTGCATATAAAGTTCTACGTCATCGTAATAGTGTTCTCCTCTAGGATCGATGACTTCCCTCGCCAACCATCCAGCTAGTTCCTCTTGAAGTGGTCGGAAGCGAGCTTCTGGACTAAGCGTCTTCCGGAGGTTATTCCTTAGGATGTTGTTCTCACACGTCTGGTCCCGCTCATTGCAGTATCTCCGGATCCTCTCACAAACATAGTATCCACATAGATTGGTCCCCGGTGGCTGAATATCCCCAGTCGTCCGCACTGCCATTTTAAAATGTAGCTCCTTTTTGAATTCACCGACCTTGGTATCTACGAACCGTCTCCAAACCCTACGAGGCAAAGAAAATTAAATAAACAAGAGAGTTATTAATTAATTACTTGATATTAGGAAATGATGAACGAAATAGGCCGATCGATATAGAGCGCAAATGAATGAAAATAATTACTTTTGCATCATTTTTCTCATGTCGCCCCAAAGCGCCGGATCCATATTCAGAGAGTCGTGGACGAGAACTGAGGAGGTTTGCTTATCTTTCCGTTTCCTCGGTTTGCTACTCATGTCCTTCACATAGAAAACCTGAGCGACATCTTTCGCTAGGACGAATGGTTCGTCAAGATAACCAAGATTGTTGAAATCCACCATTGTCATTCCGTATTGCTGGTCCACCTTTACCCCACCTCCTGTTAGCTTGAACCATTTGCACCGGAACAAAGAGACCCTAAAGGAGGGTCCATAGTCAAGTTCCCATATCTCCTCTATGTAACCATAATATGTGACCTTTTGCCCATTCTCGGTTGCTGCATCAAAGCGGACACCACTGTTTTGGTTGGTGCTCTTTTTATCTTGGGCGATCGTGTAAAATGTATTCCCATTTATCTCGTACCCTTGGAAAGTCGTTATAGTCGAAGATGGTGTCTTGGCCAACATGTACAAATTGATCTACAACCTTATTGTCACTCATTAAATGTTTTCTCAACCAAGCCGAAAGTCTCCATGTGGGCCTTCCTAATCCAGGATTCGGGCTTCCCAGGGTTGTCCGAGCGTAAAATATTCTTGTGTTTCTCAAAGTACGGAGCCACCAAGCTGGAATTGGTCGAACTGTGTGGTGTGCTTCGATCGAGAGAATGGCCGTCCATACATATCATTGATTTCCTTCCGATCGTGCCTTTTCCACTTAGTCTCCCCTCGTGCCGCGATTGAGGAAGACCAATCGGCTTAAGGTCAGGAACAAAGTCAACACAAAACTCAATTACCTCCTCATTTCCATAGCCCTTGGCGATGCTTCCTTCTGGCCTAGCACGGTTACGAACATATTTCTTTAATACTCCCATGAACCTCTCGAAGGGGAACATATTGTGTAGAAATACAGGACCGAGAATGGAAATCTCATCGACTAGGTGAACCAGGAGGTGCGTCATAATATTGAAGAAGGATGGCGGGAACACCAACTCGAAATCGACAAGACATTGGATCACATCGTTCTCGTAACCGTGGTAGAACTTCTCGGATTGATTACCTTCGAGAGATTGCATTGAGGAATGCACATAGCTTCACAATGGCTACTCGAACATTTTCCGGCAGGAGCCCCTCAAAGCAATCGGAAGCAATTGCGTCATAATCACGTGGCGGTCGTGAGACTTCAGGTTTTGGAACTTTTTCTCCGCCATGTTTATTATTCCCTTTATATTGGACGAGAATCCCGACGGGACCTTCATACTGCTCAGGCATTCAAAAAAGATGACCTTCTCTTCTTTGGTCGAGCGTAGTGCACGACCTTGAAACCGTTCCGGATGCAGGTCATCGTGGTCTTTCAAACTTTGCTTTGGTCTGCCGTGCTTCCTTTGTATCATTTGACTTCCCATACACGCCCAAGAAGCTTAGGATGTTCACGCAAATATTCTTCATAACGTGCATCACGTCGATTGCGAAGCGGACTTCTAGGACTTTCCAATATTCTAGCTCCCAGAATATAGATTTCTTCTTCCACATGGCTACGTGCCCGTCGGCTCCCTTCGGAACTGATTGTCCGCCGGGACCCTTTCCAAAGATGACTTTCAAACCCTTGACCATATCAAATACCTCGGCACCGGTGTGTTCGCATGAGGCTTCGGCCGGTGATCCGCCTTGCCGTTGTAATGCTTGCCTTTCTTTCTTCTTTTGGATGACCTTTCGGAAGAAATCGACGATGCCCAAGGTACACGTTCTTCTTACAATTTGGCAAATGTACACTTTCGGTCTCATGTAAGCGGTGCGTGCATGCATTGTATCCCTTATTTGACAGTCCCGAAAGGTTACTAAGAGCAGGCCAATCGTTGATGGTTACGAAAAGCAACGCTCGTAGGTCAAATTCCTCTTCTTTGTGCTCATCCCACACACGGACACCAGGTCTGCCCCACAGCTGTAAAAGTTCATCAACTAATGGCCTTAGGTACACATCGATGTCGTTGCCGGGTTGCTTCGGACCTTGGATGAGCACCGGCATCATAATGAACTTCCGCTTCATGCACAACCAAGGAGGAAGGTTGTAGATGCATAGAGTCACGGGCAGGTGCTATGGCTGGAGCTCTGCTCGCCAAAAGGATTCATGCCATCCGTACTTAGACCAAATCTTATGTTCCTTGCGTCACTGCAAAATCTTTGAACTCTCTGTCGATCTTTCTCCATTGCGTTCCATCTGCGGGGTGTCTCAACTCCCGTCCGACTTACGGTCCTCTTTGTGCCATCGCAACAACTTGGCATGCTCTTTGTTCCCGAACAGACGTTTCAACCGTGGTATTATAGGAGCATACCACATCACCTTGGCGGGAACCCTCTTCCTGGGTTTCTCGCCCTCAACATCGTCACCAGGGTCATCGCCTCGATCTTATAACGCAATGCAGTGCATACCGGGCATTCATTCAAATTCTCGTATTCACCGCGGTAGAGGATGCAGTCGTTGATGCATGCATGTATCTTCAGAACCTCTAAACCTAGAGGGCAGACAACCTTCTTTGCTTCGTACGTAGTGGCGGGCAACTCGTTATTCTTTGGAAACATATTCTTCAACATTTTCAGCAAGTTTTCAAATGCCGAGTCAGCTACACCTGCTGTGCCTTCCATCTCAAAGCAAATCCAGTGTGCAGCCCAGCTTTTTCAGACCATCATCGCATCCGGGTACAGCGCCTTTCCTGTGATCCTCTAACATGCGATCCAAATTCTCCCTCTCTTTTTCAGTTTCGCAGCGTCTCCGCGCATCAGCAATGGTCCGACCAAGATCATCAACGGGATCATCACGTGCCTCTTCTTCACCTTCCCCTTCACCTTCCCCTTCACCTTGAGCATCCTCCATGAAAGTATCACCGAAATGAGCAAGATAGCTTTCATCGATGAAATCATCCCCTTCTTCATCTTCTTCCATTATAACCCTCTTTCTCCATGCTTGGTCCAACAATTATAGCTTGGCATGAAACCGTGCCGAAGCAGGTGCATGTGAACATCTCTTGAGGAAGAGTAACCCTTCTGATTCTTACATTTAACACATGGACAGATAACAAACCCCCCCTGCTTGTTCGCATTAGCCACTACGAGGAAATCTTTCAAACCCGCACTGAACTCGCCGGAGAGTCGGTTACCGTACATCCATTGTCGATTCATCTGCATTATTATAATATAAAATATATAATTAACCATCATGCATTTGTTAAACTAACTAGCTACAAACAATATAAATTAAACAATGAACTACACACACATGCACATTTTATCAACGACACATCAAAGGTTCAAGTTGCTAACCGCGATCGAGGAGGAAAAAATAAATGAGAAAGCTCAAGTGTGGCTCCAACACTTCATATCATGTTTGTTTCATGCTCTTGGGGCATTTCATCAAACACCTTATGTGCATAAGAGGAACCAAAAGCAAACCTAACACCCACTTGTGAAGCTTGTGAAGAGAATGGCACCAAATGGCTAAGTGTTGGCTGCTGGATGGGTATATATAGGGGAGGGGCTTTAGTCCCGGTTGGCCTGGCCAACCGCGACTAAAGGCCTTCGGACACCTTTAGTCGCGGTTGGCCTGGCCAACCGCGACTAAAGACCCCCCACGTGCACCGGCTGGCCACCGAGCGCCTGGGCCCAGGCCTTTGGTCGCGGTTCTCCTCCCGAACCGCGACTAAAGGTACCATTAGTCGCGGTTCCTGCAGCATCGCGACTTATGGGGCTCACCCGAAGCCTGTTTTTCCACAAGTGCATCCTCCCTCTAAGAGTGGCTTAGACCATTCGACAGTTATTAGTACTCCCTCGGAGACAACCTTCGTGGTACGGAGGGAGTACAACGCAGCAACAAAGCTTGTATCCACCCACTTCCTGGTTCCGGCACTAAAAGAATATTCCTGCTGGCAAACACTTTCTCTACTCAATAATATAATAAGTTTTGGCAAGCTGCCAAAATGTCATTTTTTTAACGAAAGTACTATTAGAGACCGGAGGCTAGCATCACATACTGCAGGTGGAAAAAAACGACGTGCACCAATACCTCGATTAAGTAATGGCAAAGCTAGCCCCTGTTTTGGCAAGGCTGCTAATAAGCTCAATTATCAGTCTACCAGATTTAGGAACTCAAACTACTGGTCCTGTCAACATGGTCACCTCTCGATCGGCATTCCTAGTAGTACCAGAAAACGAAGTCAATCACCTCTCGGCACGCCTCATCTCGTAGAAATTGATTCCCAGGGCGCTGGCACGACATGATCTAGCCAGCCGAGCTAGCCTTGCTCCAATGCTCCACGACGCGCGCAAACATACCACATACGTACGCTCTCCAAGTCAAAATCAAGACGTAGGTATGAAGGGTATGGCACTCAGATTCGGTGGAACAGCCGAGACCGATCGCGACAGCTGCTGCTGCTGCTACCAACCCGCCAACCGCTCTGCCTGATCTTGTACAGTTCCACACACTGTACCGATTACCGAGACTGTGACCGGTGTGTAGGGAAAGACGAACCGGACGGAGACTCATCATCCTCGTTAGATCAAATTTGGGGCCCGGGGTAGGTATATATCTGTCAGCATGCCAAATGGTACTTGGGTTATGTCCTTCGTTTCGTTTGCTAGCTTGTGAATCTTTAATTTAGCTCCGCGCGCGGAGAAATAAGTTTCATGTGTTTGGTTGCGTAATACATTCACACATCTAGAATAGTAAGATAGAGAGTGATGTTTTGGCACATGGGAGCATATGCTTCCTTTATTTTAAAATACATGTTAGACATATTTTAAAATTTTAAAAAAATTAAAACAAAATTTCGCACGTACATCTTCATGTGCTACGTGCTTACAAAGTCGTTTCATGAAAAATCGACATGTCATGTGGCGTGTGTAAAAAAGACAAAATTCGGTGTCACAAGATAAATTTTCTCTTTTTCGCTTAGACTACGAAAAATATCATTTTTTGTGAAACTTGACGAATACACATATATTATGGAGATGTACATGTAAAATTTTTTGTCAAAATTTTTTAACACTTGAAAATATGTTTTTATGGTAGAGGGATCATACGCACCCGGGAGCCGAATTGAGGGGAGCGGTGTTTTGGAACATGGGTGCATATGCGCCCTATATTTTGAAATGCATCTTACATACATTTTAATTTTTTAAAAAAATTGAAACTAAAAATTCGCACGTACATCTTCACGTGTTATATACTCACAAAGTCGTTTCATAAAAAATCGACTTATCATGTGACGTGTGTAAAAAAGATAAAATTCAGTGCTAAAAATAATGCTTTTCACAAGATAAACTTTCACTTTTTTATATAGACCACACAAAATATTGGTTTTGCTTGAAACTTGACGAACACACGTATATTATGGATATGTACATGTAAAATTTTTTGTCCAAATTTTTTGACATTTCAAAATATGACTTTTTGGTAGAGGGAGCATACGCACCCGGGAGCCGAATTGAATTTCCGAGCCAGTAGTAGCTTACTTAACAAAGTACCACATTAGAACAACAATCCACACGACATAGTACATAGCTCACTTATATTGGCCACTAGCCATTGGCGATCACTCAACCTATGTCTTCCACGGTTCTCCTGATGGTTTCTCCATGGTCAGGGCACTTCGTCATCATCTCACAGTATGAGTAGTTGAATATGGCCACTCGATACTTGATCAGACTGATCTTCTTGAATGTGGGAAAGTAGCCAACCTCACATCATGGGAAATTGCAAAAGCTGGACAACCCTGATTGAGGGTGGTCTTTTCCATCCGCCATCTTACTCTTGACATCCAGTTTCTTCTAGTGTATGCCTTGGGGGTGATCTCCGACGGGACTAATTGCCCCAAGTATGACCGTTTCTATCAGGTATGTCCCGTTCTTTTCGCTCGTGCGCTCGATCGATGCAACTTTCGCTCGTGGAGGAGCTTCCGCTCACTCTCCCTTATACTCCACACACCCTCTCTTCAAATCAACACAACTATAATTCAATTCAAAATAAGATGGATATGAAAAAGATGTGTGTCGATGATATGACTCAACTCTGACAATCGGTTTCGAGTTTCGTCATTCGTAAATCGTCAATTTCGTGTATGAAGTTTTGAGCAATTTTTTCCAAATTTTTCGCACATGCTCAACTATTTGAAATTTCCTTTGAGGAGTAGGTTCACATCACTGTTCCGCATGACTCTCGTGTTGAAAGGTTTTAGTTTTGGTGGACATAGACAGATAGATAAATGACTCGCTAGTATACTGTAATTCGTACTTATGTGTGAGTATATTTTGGAATACTCTTGCTCAACTTCTCGCTTGCCATCTTCATGGACGGTGATGTAGTAATGATAAGTGAGAAGTGAGCGGTGATAATCCATGGTGGTGACCATCCTTGTCGTCGGTGGCGGCATGGTGATGTTTGTCTTCGTGGTTGGCAACGTGGTGATGCTTGTAACCGGCGTGACCGGCGGCGTCATGGTAGCATTCAGCTTCCTGGTCGGCGACGTGGTGATGCTTGTGACGGGCGTGAACGACGGTGTGATGGTGGTGTTTAGCTTCGTGGTTGGCGAAGTGGTGATGCTTGTGACGGGCGTGGACGGCGGTGTGATTGTTGTGTTCGGCTTCGTGGTCGGCGATGTGGTGATGCTTCTAACCGACGTGAGTTGCGGTGCCATGATAGTGTCTGGCTTTGTGATCGCCGATGTGGTGATGCTTGTGACCGGCGTGAATGGTGGTGCCATGGTGGTATCTGGCTTCATGATCATCGACATGCTGATGCTTGTGATGGGTGATGTAAGGTTATTATGCTGCTATATAGGTGAGGCCAGAAAAAACATGCAACCAAATAAAGTGGCACTTGGGTATCAACTGCTGCAACCCATGCTAGCAAATAAAGTACCTATTTTAACCAAGAGCTCGTACAAAACTGGTACTACGGTACCCAAATTGAGCTCAAGTAACCGAACGTCGCCCTATGCATCGGGCCGCTGGGCTGCGCAGGCGCATTTTTTATCCTAGAGATGTAAGGGCATGTACAATGGTAGAAAAGGCATGTCTTCTCTTACCCCGCCACATCAGCTAGAGAATACATTAGATATAAGTCATACAACGCATAATCTCTTACTGCCATCTCTAGCAATTAAATTTTGATAGGAAATTTGTTGCTAAGGGAAGACATATGTGATATAATGGAGAAAATATTCTTCCCTTAGGGCATATGCAATGGTTGATAAGACTGTCTTATCTTAATTCTGCCACGTAATCTAGATATAGCAATAAAATAGGAAGTACAATGGGTTATTTTTTAGTCTTATCTTTAATAACGAGA
Source organism: Lolium perenne (assembly GCF_019359855.2). NCBI lineage: Eukaryota > Viridiplantae > Streptophyta > Magnoliopsida > Poales > Poaceae > Lolium > Lolium perenne. The sequence goes on from NC_067247.2 coordinate 97,676,887, forward strand.
CATCCTAAATTTTTGGTGAGAGAGATTGTGCTAAGAAATGATCTTTTAGCTAAGAGAAGGCAAAGTCTTTTTTTATCTTTCTCTTTCCTCCACCTCAGCATTTATCCTACGTGGCACTGCTAAGATCAGTGGCGGACCTTACAGAGAATTCTTGGGGGGGGGGGGGGGGGGGCGAAGCTGCAAAATAGCATGAAAAAATTCTTTGGAACACAAAATTGTACAAACAACAAGAAGTTAGAAGCAGCTGTATTTTCAGAAACTGATATAACTAGATTGATTTGGCAACAAAATACATATCTAGCGCAGCAGTAAGATATACCTAACCTATCACGATTCTCCAAAAGAACTACAAGCTGCACTGCTACAGGTTAGCTTTTCGGCTCTTTGTGCCCGTGAAATGCTCAAAAACATCGTCATAGTTGTACTATTCTGGGCGATTTCCTTCTCTATTTTGACTAGCAAACTGTTGGCGAGAAGCTCGTCCTCCATCTTGGAGGGATCAAAGTAGCACTAGTGGTCAGAAGATCGATTAGAGCATCTTCACTCGTCTCCCCGACGAGGCCCCCGAGCGCCTTTTTCCCATCCGGACGGCAAAATTCGGCCCAGCCGTGACCCCGGTTCTCCGTTTTCGTCTGGATTTGGCCCTTCATCCATCCGGCGAGCCCACGCATCCCCGGTCCCCCGAGGCGCGCTCGGGGACTCCGGACAAAAGAATTTGGCGCGAAACGTCATATGGACCCTCGTAGTCGGCGACAGGAAAGCCAAATCATGTCTATTTCCCTCCAATTTGCTTGCATATCCCCATTCTCTCCCGCCGAATTTGTGGATAGGCATCTCCATTCTCCTCCTCGTCTTCTCGTCCACCACCATGCCGCCGAAGGCGAGGAAGCCGCGGACGCCGAGAGGCTGCAGGCGTTGTTCGACAAGTGCTGGGCCGACGCGAGGACGCACGCCGCCGGGAGGGACGACAAGTTCGACGACAGGTGGAGGGGGATGCTCGCCAACCAAGGCGCCCGGATCGCCCTGCTGAAGACGACGGCGGCGGCGAAGAAGAGGAACACAGACTTGGCGTTTCTGATGGGCGACAACACGGACCTGATGGACGAGGAGACGAGGATTTGGTACGAGGGCCATCGCACCGATATCCTCCGACCCACTCCGGCCAGTTCTTCATCGTCTCCGGCTCCTACCTCGTCTTCCTCACCATCTACGATGTCGACTGCCGCCGCTGCGACGTCGGCCGCCGCTGCGACGTCGGCCGCCGCTTCGACCACGGCGTGTGAGGAAACTGGGCCGTCGGACAACGCCGTGCCAGGCGGGACTGCCGACGCCCCTGTTTTAGTGTAATTTTCCACTTGACACTTGCAATTGAGATTTTCACCCTTAACTGGTTTCTTTCTATATCCCTCCTATTGCCCACTGCTGCAGCATGTTCTATATGCCCTCTCTAATTCAACAAATCTTGACTACGGCGGCGGCTCGAGAGGAGCGACCAGCAGGATAGGCAGGAGGGGAGCGATCGGAGTTCAGGAGCAGCCACCGGAGCGACGACGGGGCGACGCCGCGACGGAGCGACGGCGACCTCGCAGGACGGCAGGAGAGGATGCGCATCGAGCGTAGTCGGCAGGGTTCGTGCGTTCCCAGCAGAGTTTCTTTTTTTTTCTAACAGACAGGGAGGGGAAAAGGCCTAAGGCTTGTTGGGCCGGAAATTACTAGTAGGTATTAGTAAAATGGGCTTTTTGCTGGGGGGGCGACAGCACAATTCGCCCCCACAAAGGTCCGTCTGTAGCTAAAATATCACCATTGTACATGCCCTTATTTCGTAAGAGATGATCACTTAGCTAAGGGAAGACAGTCTTCCCTCTCTTTATTCTCTCTTCTCCAACTAAGAAAAAATCTGACGTGGCATGTTTAAGGGAAGGCTAACATCACCCCTAAACGGTCATTTTGGACACGACAAAGCTGGGCGCGCGTTCCCGATCATCATTCCGTGGTGCCGTCACCAGACCACCACCAGCTCACGACGGGTCTGACCTTTTGTCCTCATCAGTAGTGTATTCGAGCGGTAGCCGCTGTACTGCATCGTGCATTCGTGCGCCGTACTGCATGAGAAAAATATGCAAAAGTTGTTGTAGCGCAGGAGGACAAGATTGGTGCATGCAAAGCAGCAACGCAATCCAATCCAGGACTATTGCTTGCAGTTTGCAGGGAATGGAAGCTATCCAGACGGGGACGGGTCCTACTCGTACCACCAAACGGCCTAACTAGGGACCCACCGGCGAGACTCGGGGCCAAGCGTCCAACGTTGTTGTTTCTACTGCCAATCGCCATGCCGTGAAATGGAAGTGGGGCGTCGTGTGCAGAAGCTCCCAACGAGCTAGCTGACCCGACTCTTCCGCTTGTTTTCTGCATGTGAAACGAGTAAAACCCCACGAAAATAAAACCACCGGCATATGCATATCGCTCGTATTACTTGCTGACAGGGGTATGCTAATCTAGTTAGTGCTCTTCTGCATTCGATGCCCCTCTTCGATAAATTGCTACTCCTAAAGTACATCCATATGACATTTCATTGGTCCGCCGTCAAGATGGATAAGAATAATCCTACACTACAATTACGCAGTCCTGCCAGCGCATGTCACTAGCTAGCCTACGGATCCACTGACTCTCACATGTCTCAATGACACATGATACGATGATTATTTTACCCACCCAAAGCATGATCAGGTCCTATCCACTTCTTCCCTTGTTAGGGCATCTCCAGCGGCGCGACGTAAATGGACGCTGAGCGACCGTTTTCGTCCGCCGTGACCGGAAATGCGTCTGGGGTCAGTTCCAGCGGGGCGACGCAAAGTGATCGGGCCGTCCGCGGAGACGCAAACCTGGCCCAAATATGTGCCAGGTTTGCGTCTCCGCGGACGCTCGGCGGTCGCGGAAAATGTCCGCTCGGTCCTCGCACGGGCCCTCCTGCCAGCGGCACAACTGCTTCGTCTTCCGCGGCATTACTTCCGGGCGGCGCGCTGCAGCCTTTGTAGGGCCGCGTTAATGGCGTGCCTCGGCTTCCGCGAGCGTGCGCAGCGTCGATGCGTCTTCTCCGCCAGTACTGGCACCGAGGCGTCGCTTCGGCAGTCTGCGGCCGTGTTAATGGCGATGCGTCGCGTGGCGCGCGGCCGTCGCCTACCTCAGCGCACGTAGTAAATGGCGATGCCACGCGTGGCGCGGCCGTCGCCCTGCCTCCGCGCTATATATACAGGGGCGCGAGCATCTCATCTCCTCCCCCACAAACCCTAGCCGCCGCTGCCGTAGCGCCGCTTCCTCTCAAGCAGATCCACCATGAGCAGCGCCGGACGCGGCCAGGCTGCCGCGCCTCCACCTCCACCTTCACCTCCCACTCCACCTCCCCCGGCCTCGAGCTCCGACGAAGGGTTCGACTCCGACGACAACACCGACCTCCTCCACCCGGTCAGGGACGCCGCGGACCTGGCTGAAGCGGAGAAGGAAGCAGAGGAGGAGCGGGCCGCCCATGCTTGTCGACGCGAGCCGGAATGGGCCGCAGGCTGGCGGCCGCCGCTGCAGCCGACGACTCTGACTCGGAGATTTCTTGGTCATCCGATGACCCTGATGTGCCGACGCCGGAGGAGAAGGCGGCGGAGCAGCGGGCCCTCGTCGAGTCTTTCGGGACGCTCAAGGACGAGACCGCCAATGCGAGGCTGGAGCAGTGCCTGCAAGAGGACGCGGCGGCGCACCGAGCCATTGCGGCCGCGCGGGAGGCGGCGGAGAAGCAGACGACGGAGCGACGCAATGATACGTCTCCAACGTACCTATAATTTCTGATGTTCCATGCTTGTTTTATGACAATACTTACATGTTTTGCTTGCACTTTATGATGTTTTTATGCATTTTCCGGAACTAACCTATTAACAAGATGCCACAGTGCCAGTTCCTGTTTTCTGCTTTTTTTGGTTCCAGAAAGGCTGTTCGGGCAATATTCTCGGAATTGGACGAAATCAACGCCAAAGATCTTATTTTTCCCGGGAGGCTCCAGAACACCGAATGGGAGTCGGAGGAGAGCCAGGGGGCCACCACACAGGTGGGCCGCGTGGGCTACACCCTGGCCGCGCCGGCCTACTGTGGGGCCACCCTGTCGCCCCTCCTGCGCCGCCTCTTCGCCTATATAAGCCCTTTCGACCTAAAAACGCGAGACCTTTTGACGAAACTCCAGAAAGACTCCAGGGGCGCCGCCACCATCGCGAAACTCCGTTTCGGGGGACAGAAGTCTCTGTTCCGGCACCCTGCCGGGACGGGGAAGTGCCCCCGGAAGCCATCTCCATCGACGCCACCGCCTCCATCATGCTCCGTGAGTAGTTCCCCCATGGACTACGGGTTCTAGCTGTAGCTAGTTGGTATCATCTCTCCCATGTACTTCAATACAATGATCTCATGAGCTACCTTACATGATTGAGATTCATCTGATGTAATCGGTGTTGTGTTTGTTGGGATCTGATGGATTGTTACGTTATGATTGTCTATCTACAAAGTTTATGAAGTTATTGTTGCTGCAATCTTGTTGTGTTTAATGCTTGTCACTAGGGCCCGAGTGGCATGATCTTAGATTTAAGCTCTATACTTATTGCTTAGATTGTATCTACAAGTTGTATGCACATGTCTATGTCTGGAACCAAAGGCCCCAAAGTGACAGAAATTGGGACAACTGGAGGGGAAGGCTTAGATATGAGGATCACATGTTTTCACGGAGTGTTAATGCTTTGCTCCGGTGCTCTATTAAAAGGAGTACCTTAATTTCCAGTAGATTCCCTAGAGGCCCGGCTGCCACCGGCTGGTAGGACAAAAGATGTTGTACAAGTTTCTCATTGCGAGCACGTATGACTATATATGGGAAACATGCCTACATGCTTAATGATCTTGATGTTCTGTCTTAATGCTATTTCAATCCTATCAATTGCCCAACTGTAATTTGTTCACCCAACACTTGTTATTGGAGAGTTACCACTAGTGTAGATAGCTGGGAACCCCGGTCCATCTCTCATCATCATATACTTGTTCTACATGACATTGGAAGTAGTATCAACTATTTTCTGGTGCCATTGCTCTCATATTACTGCATCGTATTCGTGTTATTACTACTGCTCTCATATTACTGCTGCTTTCACATCACCCCTGTTACTAGTGCTTTTTCAGGTGCAGCTGAATTGACAACTCAGTTGTTAAGGCTTATAAGTATTCTTTACCTCCCCTTGTGTCGAATCAATAAATTTGGGTTTTACTTCCCTCGAAGACCGCCGCGATCCCCTATACTTGTGGGTCATCACGCAACGACGGTGCCGGCCCGTCAGGAAGCAAGTAGTCTAGGCCTATAGATCTACTTTGTATAGTTTTTATGCATTTTTATGTACTACTTTCAATGTTTGTACTATGTTGCAATTCAAAAAAATAGGCCGCCCCGGTGGGAGCACACCCAGACGCAAACGGACGAGCGGACAAAATATATCCGCGGGGTGACGCAAACGGACGCTCGCGACCACTTTTGGGCGTCCGAAATGCGTCGCGCCGCTGGAGATGCCCTCAAGTTGGCTCCGATCCAGTTAAGCCTGTCCTGTGCCATGAACCGGCCTCTCAAATGTCAATTCTGCTACTGCACTGTTGTCCGCAACTACTTAATTGCATGATTGATATTCCTAACTAACCAGTCAACGTTGCTTCTCCCCCTTCACATCTTAGATCCAGGAGACGTACATGACCACCATTTTGTTAATATTTCCCAATTTTAAACAATATTCGATCGTTAGGTCGACCCGTGACGAGACTAAGCAATCGCCAATAAAAAACAACGCACCAACGCATCCGACCTAAAAACTAAGCCCTGCAGAACCTTCATGTGAAGATCATACCATAGCAATTGTCATAGTTCGTGAACTAACCATGAGCTAGCATGGTCGATCTGTCCGTGCAACTTGTGTAGAACTTGAACCTAGAGACTTTGCGTTTGACGAATCCCGGGAGCTTTTTCAGGCGATTGATTCGCTAAACAACGCATGGCGCACGCATCTCTTTCAATGAATAATACGAGTGCCAAAAGAAAGCACAAGTTGTTACGTGCAACAACTTCCATAATGTGTTTGGTGGGCACTTCTTAACGGCATTCGGACGAAAGGTCAAGCGCACTGTGCCTGCCTCGAGTGATTGATCCAGCAAATTCTGATTTGATTGAGCTCATTGTTGAGTGAATTACTGACAGGCAAATCTGTTTCTACAGGGTTTCCCTTTTGTGGTAAAAAGGAAAAGGTAGTACTTACTCTCAAGAACCTTGCATAGGTGTGGGCGGTGTGGCCCTAGTTAGGCAAGAGACGGATTCTTCCATCCATAATGCATGCAAGGCCATATTATGCCTGTTTGCTAGCACTTTTTCACCGGAGAGAAGAAGATGGTGTGCATGCCAAGAGAAACTCCATCGCTTTGCGTGTATACATGTGCCAATAATGAAGCTCAAAACACTGAAACGTCGCCGGGACGACGCAGCCATGCCAACAACTCGCCCAAACTAAAACAATTCCAACAACCACCAAACGCCACGGTCTCCGGGCACCTAACCTCTTTGTTAGCTTCTGCTGGTCCTCCGCTCCCAGCGATCAGTTCGGCTGGAAAGGGCAACACCCCTCCCCTTTTGCAAAACAGCAAATTCCTTCTCACGTCTCACCAGCAAAAAGGGCGCGGCCGTATGGTCCATGGAAATTATCAAGGACCTGACTTTATCCAGATCAAGCTTCGCCTTTCATTGAAATGTAGCAGGGCGACAACAAGCTTCCGAGCGCTAGCGGGGAACATGGATGCATGGGAATGTGATCTCGTGAAATGCAGAATATCACACCGACAACTTGGTTACCGAACGCTATAGCAACTACCACTGTTTTGATGGTTCAAAACATGTGTCCACGCAACGACAGCGACGCCGGTACTTCCTCTCACCGGAAATCCACTTGCAGACTTGCAGTGGATTGATCATTGAAAGGCATCCTTGCTTCTTCTTCTTCTTCTTCTTCTTGGCAATGCTGCCACACGATACCAGGCCCGAGCCGACCCGCAAAATCGCGTCCAATGACAGAGGCGGACGATCAGATGATTACAACAGCGACCTGCGCAATCAGGAGTTAAGAGATCCGGCCAAAGCACTATGCTTACATCGATCCCACGTCAAGGCACGAGAGGGAGTAATCAAATCCGGTGTGTACCCTTCACCAACTTTTGGATGAATTAGCTAGCGCCTCCAACTCAACAAGAATGGTGAGCCTGAATAGTGCGCATCACGTATAAATTTTGAACCATATTTTTCCCATGATCAAAGTATTGCTGAAATAAATATATGGCATATCTTTCTTCCAATGTTCGGTCTTTTGGTTAAGTTGGCTAGTGCATCATTTTATCTGATATCAAAGTTAATAGGTTGTCAGTTCAAGACCCCACGTTAAGAACTAAAATAACCTAGACGTGATAGAAAGTGTTGAAATAAATATATTGCATATCCCTTTTCATCAATTCATACTTTTCAGATAGTTGGCTAGTGCATCAATTTTGTAAGTATGCCACAAATAATAAGGGGTAAACGTGCATTATGTGGTCATGAATATGGGGTGTGCCAAAATAAATAGGATCCTGATAACATGTATTTAGCTGGATGTTGCTTAGAAACATAAATAAACCATTTACATCACAATGTAACAATCCAATAAAATGTTCAAAAAATGAGAAAGTGCATGGTAAAAACCAAGTAACAATGAAAAACGGCACGAAAATCCCCACCTCGACCTCCAGGGCCCTCCTTCCTCGAGCTCTGTTGGCTAGCATGTTCCTCTGCTTTGACCCAGAGCTCCGCTGAGGCCATCATCTCCATGGACTCTTCATGGACTCGACGACCTCTATGCCGCGGCCTTCTACAGCTGCAGCTGGCAGCTCGCATCGCTCTGAGTCCACGACAGCGGCCTCTGCTGCTCCATCTCCTACCGCCCGTGTTCATGCCGACGCTCTTGCCGCAACTGCCCTTGCCCGCCACTGGCCTGACCTAGCCATCCACGGTCCTATGGATGTAGCTCGTGTCAACCACCGCCACGGGTCTACGACTGTGATTGCTCCAACGCTGTGAGCAGGCGACTCCGCCACTCTGCCTGGAGTGGATCCTTGCCCCGTTGCTGCTTCCCATGAAAATCCCTCTACCGATGGGGTTGTTATAGACTTGTAGCAAGCGGGGTGTCAGAGGGACCTAGCGGACTCCCTAGTGAAAGGATCGTATGCCGCACCTAGAGGGGGGGTGAATAGGTGCTACCCAATTTTTAGTTCTTTTTCAATTTAGGCTTGACACAAAGGTAAATTCTCTAGATATGCAACTAAGTGAATTTACCTATATGACAAGGTAAACAACTACACAAGATATAGCTACACAATATAAGAGATAGAATAGGATAGAGGTAACCGAGAGTGGAGCACGTGATGACACGGAGATGATTCCCATAGTTCCCTTCCTTTGCAAGAAGGTATGTCTACGTTTGGAGGAGTGTGGTTGCTACGAAAGCCAAACCAACAGCCACGAAGGCTTCACTCAGATCTCCTGTGAGCAACGCCACGAAGGCCTAGCCCACTTCCACTAAGGGATTTCCTCGAGGCGGAAACCGGGCCTTTACAAGGTTCTTGGGGCACACATCCACAACCGAATTGGAGGCTCCCAAATTTGTTACAACACAACAATCAACAACAATACATCAACACAAATCAACTAGGGATCCAAAGAGGAACACTAGCAAGGGGACCCTCAAGCATAAGAGGGGGAAATGAAAAACGCTTCGGTGAGGATGTAGATCGGGGTCTTCTCCTTCGATTCTCCAAAGCACAAGTGATTTGGGTGGTTGAGGGAGGAGATCTGGCTATTTTGGTGTTCTTGGTGGCTTAGCAATGGAGGATGAAGATCTTAGGGTTTGAGCAACCTTCCAAGGTAGGTGAAGGGGGGTATTTATACCCCACCAGCTTTTCTGCCCGTTGGAGGTGAATCGCCGGCAGTGCCGGCCTTGAGACGCCGGCAGTGCCGGCCACATTTCTGAACCAGCAGGTCGATAGGCAGGCCGGCAGTGCCGGGCCAGAAACGCCGGCAGTGTCGGGGTGCACTCACCGGCAGTGCCGGCCTGGAATCACCGGCAGTGCCGGGGTGCACACACCGGCAGTGCCAGCCCGATGTTGCCGGCAGTGCCGGACAGGGCCTGACTCCAGGTTCTTCCTTTTTCTTTTCTTCCTTTTTGAGTGGGTCGAGATTTTCCTGTGGTATCTTTTACATATCTGTAATCCACTTAGCACACGATTAAATTGTCACCGGTGTTGTTAACAAACACACAAAACTCAGAGATCATGAAATGTTCTTTCAATCTCCCCCTTTTTGGTGTTTGATGACAATACCGGGATTTTGCAAAGTAGGGAGCAAGAATATCATTGTGTTTGACATGATAGAGAAACTCCCCCTAGATGTGTGCATGCGAGAAATTTAGTGCAAAAATATATATATGCACACATTAGGTATAAAGCAACTTCAACTTTCAAGGTAGAAAGCACAATGCTCATAAGACATAAGACATATAATGTATGGGAAAAGATAAAAGTTGAGATGTTAAGATCATACCCTTTCATACTGACATCCTTAACATTTCAAGACAATAGTCTCAATATCATGAACAAGAGTCCCATAACCATATCAAGTATCAATTTGAGATAGATCCATAGACAATATGAGATATAAGATGATCATACCAATCCATGACAATACTCTCAACCATATAGAATACCGAGAGCCATAGCAATAGTTCACTCACTAAAAGGTCTTGCCCACCACACATAGGACAAATAAAACACAAGATAAGGTTCAACATAACATAGAAGATAAACGGAGGACACAAGCTTTAACGGAATGATAAAAAGCAAATGCTTGTGCCCTCAAACCCTAGCAAATCCCGTGCACAAGTCCTACTAGACCTTCTTCTCCCCCTTTGGCATCAAGACACCAAAAAGGAGAAAAGAAGCTGAAAGGATCGTATGCCGCACCTAGAGGGGGGGTGAATAGGTGCTAACCAATTTTTAGTTCTTTTTCAATTTAGGCTTGACACAAAAGGTAAATTCTCTAGATATGCAACTAAGTGGATTTACCTATATGACAAGGCAATCAACTAAGCAAGATATAGCTAAGCAATATAAGAGATAGAATAGGATAGAGGTAACCGAGAGTGGAGCACGCGATGACACGGAGATGATTCCCGTAGTTCCCTTCCTTTGCAAGAAGGTACGTCTACGTTTGGAGGAGTGTGGTTGCTACGAAAGCCAAACCAACAGTCACGAAGGCTTCACTCAGATCTCCGGTGAGCAACGCCACGAAGCCCTAGCTCACTTCCACTAAGGGATTTCCTCGAGGCGGAAACCGGGCCTTTACAAGGTTCTTGGGGCACACATCCACAATTGAATTGGAGGCTCCCAAATCTGTAACAATACAACAATCAACAACAACACATCAACACAAATCAACTAGGGAACCAAATAGGAACACTAGCATGAGATCCCTCACACAAGAGAGGGGGAAATGAAAAACGCTTCAGTGAGGATGTAGATCGGTGTCTTCTCCTTCGAATCTCCAAAGATCAAGAGCTTTGGTTGGGGGAGGAAGGAGATCTTGCAAATCTTGTGTTTCTTGAGGTGGCTCTAATGGAGGTGAGACTTGGCAGATTTCTTGTGCAATGATTGAGCAACTTGTCCCTTTGGAGAAGAAAGCTATTTATATGATTGGAGCTCTCAGATCTGACCGTTGGGGCGAAATCCACTTACACCGGAAGTTCCGGCCAGGAGGGCCGGAAGTTCCGGCTTCCACCGGAAGTACTGGCCAAGAGGGCCGGAACTTCCGCCTTCGACAGTTGTCCAGTTCAAAAGATGTTGGGGCGGAACTTCCGGTGACCGGAAGTTCCGGCCAAGTTCCGGAATTTGGCGAAAACCATACTGGACATCACATAGCCCCAATTCCAGAATTCCGGAACTTGTCCGGAAGTTGGGCGGAAGTTCTGCTGACTGGAACTTCCGGCCAACTCCACCGGAACTTCCGGTCGTGGGAAAAACAATGAACACGAATCGCGGAGAGGCTTCTGCTGAACGTACCAGGGCGGAACTTCCGCCTGCTGGGGCCGGAACTTCCGCCACAAACAAAGAACCTGCAGAGCTTCAGAACAGCCATACCAATTCACCGATCCAACATATATCTTGATAACTTGTACATGTCTACATCAACACACACAAATATATACCTAGTGTTGAGATCAAACACACAAAACCCAAAAGGGCTGGAAATGTTCTTTCAATCTCCCCCTTTTTGGTGTTTGATGACAACACAAGTATTTGCAAGGAATGGATAATGTAAACCAACAATGTGAGAGATATAGAGGAGCTCCCCCTAGATATGAGCATTGGTACAAAAGAAGCTCCCCCTATATCTTGCATCCGTCTTCCATGGGTTAGCAATACAACATAGTGATAAGCATATGGATAATAAGATCATGCACACATAGATAACCAAGGAAGACTCACATACGGAGTTTACCATACACAAAGATAAGGTTCCAAACACATAGATAGAGTTTACAAACCAAATAGCTAAGAACATAGTTCTACACCACAAGGATAAATAGAATCACAAGCAATAAAAATCAAAGCCAACACGAGCTTGTGACTACCCCATGCAAATACCCAACGGAGAGCAACCTAATAAGGTCTCACTCTCCCCCTTTGGCACCAAAGCACCAAAAAGGGATAGGAGAAGCTACACGCCCCAAGGGTCGGTGTTAGCCCAGCCGGGAGGGAGATCCGATGGAGCGCCGGTGTAGGGAGGAGTGAGAGGAGGAAACTCGATCTCAAGACCATCCGGAGGAAGAGGAACACCATGCCGAGAAACCCACTCAGCCTCCGGAGTGATATTCTCCTCGGATCCGGGAGGAGACACTTCCACCTCAAGAGCCCTCATGATGCTCTTCTGACGAACCCGAGACTTCTTGGCTTCTGCATGCTGCTGACATGCGACGGTGGTTGACTGCAGAGGTGAGGCAAAAAATCTGTCTCATGCGGCGTGCAAGCTTAGAAGCCCAGCTAGGTGGCTTCTCATCCATGGGGGTAACATCTTCTATAGGGGAGTTGTGGCGCTTGGTCCTCAAAACCTTCACTTCATGGGATGTGATATTGAGAGAAATAGAGTGAAGGAGGGTACTCTCACAAGTATCAACCCAAGTGTCCTCAATGAGTTTCATAATATACGGAGCATAGGAGGGAAGCTTCTTCTCCATCACACATGACCACATCTCATGGTAGATGTAGTCCATCACATCAAGCTTCTCACCGGTGCCCTTCTTAGCAAAGGAGTTTGCCATTAGATCCACTTCATATAGATGTAGCTCATCAAGGTTGCCACCCTCTGGTCCAATGGTCTCCCGGTAGACTCTAAGCATAATGTCCCAAGTAGGGAGAAGATCCGCACTCTTGCCCGGAATACCCCAACCTTTGATGTAGAGGTGCTCCAAGACTTCCCTTGTTTGAGCCCATGAACTATCATGGCACCTCCAACCATTTGCATCTACGCCCGGGTAGCGAGGGTATCCAAGGGCACTTCCAAACTTTGCCAAGTTAGACTCAAGGAGCCTTTCATGAGTCATCCACCGGAATGTTCTAGCTTCATCTTGTTCAAAGTGGACAGTGGCATAAAATTGTTGAATCAACCCAATATCATAATCCTTGTTGAGCTCCATAATGGGATAGAGCCCAAACTCTCCACACATAGCATAGGCTTCATCAAAGTACTTGGAGGCGGCCATCTTTCCGGTGTCAATGGCATGTTGAGGGGCTACCCCCTTCTTGAATGGCACATAGACCTCATAGAAAATCTCCTCTTGGGTCTTGTTGTGGAACCGCTTATCCCCAACCCTATTGCTCCGAGGGGTGAGGTAAGGGTTCATGTCACGGAGCTCCCTGTACTCAAGATATTGCATGTTCTTCACGGATACATGGATGTTCTTGCCTCGAACAGCGGGTGACTTGTGCCTCTGAGCTGCTTGCTGACGAGTGGTGAGCTTGGATGGTCTAGTTTGCTCAAGTTCTTCTTCAATCTCATCCACATGACTCTTACCTCTCTTCTTGGAACCACCTGGAAAGGAATCAATTGGATAGGAATGATAAATGAGTGCACACAAGCAAGGAGGCCAAAACCAGAGCATGCACAGGATATTGGATAACAGCAGAAAAATTTGCCAGGCCGGAAGTTCCGGTGAGAACCGGCGGAAGTTCCGCCCCGGGGCGGAAGTTCTGGCGTGAAGGGCCGGAACTTCCGGCTGTTCGAAAACAGCGGCAGTTTCTCACCAGATCTGCGGCAATGGCTTGGTGAACCACATTACCACAACATCCTATGCAAGATCTAGTAAGGGAAAGGCATCTAGAGATGGTCTACCATAGCTTTTCCTAGAGTATGCCCTATAGTTCATCTAGTGAGGTCTACCCACACATAGAGAGGGGGAGGGCACAAACCGGGGGGAGCCATGGAGGAGGAGAGGGAGAGGATGCCGATCCATGGAGCCGATCCGGCGGGGGGTCGCTGGAGGAGGGAGATCCGGCCGGAGGGAGGAGCGGCCGCCATAGGGAGAGAAAAGCTTCAAATAGATCTTGGATGGGGAAAGGTGAAGGGGGCAGGAACTGCTCCCCGTTCCGGACCAGTTATATAGTGGAATCTTAAGGGCGGAAGTTCCGCTCGTTGGAGCCGGAACTTCCGGTCCCTCAAAAACCACATTAACTAGTCAGAAACAGCGGAAGGAACTGGCGGAAAGATTCCAGCCGGAAGTACCGGTCGGAACGACCGGAACTTCCGGTGAAACAGGAAAACTGTGCCAGGAACAGGTTTTTGACAGGAACAAGGTGCACTCGGAGAAGGTGAAGGATATGGCTTAGATGAGATAGGCTTAGGACATATACGCCAAACTGTGAGATGGTACATGATCACTCATTTTTGCAAATAATGCAAATGAAGGCCAAAAATGAGTGATTTCCCATAAACAAGGAGATGTCAATAAAATCCAATGAAGATCCAAAGAACTCCAACTCTTCACAAAGAAGAGTGTGGTGGCCTAGGCCACCATATATGAGTGTTATGGTATGGCACCGCGAAGATATATCTTGGGTCCAAACCAATACTCATCATTTAAACTCACATATCAATATATGATATAACGAGAATGATATCTTTAATGTTGGCATTATGGGGGGAGGGATAGCTCAATAATTTAAACCGCACTCCCCCTATTTCCATGCCCACATCTAAACCAAATAAATTTTTGAGACGAAGGTGTGTAGGCAAGATGGTCAAGCTATGCTCCTTGAATCAATGATATTTAGCTCATTCCTCAAATAAGTGAACCTTGCTTCGTCAAGAGGCTTCGTGAATATATCGGCAAGTTGATCTTTGGTAGGAACATAGATAAGCTCAATATCACCACGGGCAACATGATCCCTAATGAAATGATTCCAGATCTCAATATGCTTCGTTCTTGAATTTTGCACCGGATTATAGGCAATCTTGATGGCACTTTCATTGTCACATAATAGAGGCACTTTGTCACAAATGACATCGTATTCCTTTAAAGTTTGCCTCATCCATAACAATTGAGTGCATCCACTTGCGGCGGCAACATATTCGGCTTCGGCGGTGGAGAGAGATATACAATTTTGCTTCTTAGAAGACCAACACACCAAGGACCTACCAAGAAATTGGCAAGCCCCGGAGGTTGATTTCCTATCATCCTTGTCTCCCGCCCAATCCGCATCGGTGTATCCATTGAGAATAAAGCTTGAGACTTTGGGGTACCAAATACCATATCTTGGGGTATCAAACAAATATCAAAAGATTCTTTTGAGAGCTATCATGTGGCTCTCCTTAGGAGAAGCTTGATACCTTGCACACACACCAACACTCAACACTATGTCCGCTCTAGATGCACAAAGGTAAAGCAAGGATCCAATCATGGAGCGATATACCTTTTGATCCACCTCTTTACCATTGGGATCAAGTGCAAGATGACATTTAGTAACCATAGGAGTGGCAACTCCTTTCATCTCGGTCATCTTGAACCTCTTGAGCATGTCTTGGAGATATTTTGCTTTGTTGATGAAGGTTCCTTCTCTCAATTGCTTGATTTCAAAACCAAGGAAGAACTTCATCTCTCCCATCATAGACATCTCAAACCTATCGGTCATAAGCTTTGAGAATTCATCATTGAAAGCTTTGTTAGTAGAGCCATAGATAATATCATCAACGTATAATTGGCAAACGAAAAGCTCCCCATTGACCCTCTTAGTAAAAAGAGTGGGATCGATTAGCCCAACATCAAACCCACGGTCTACCAATAATTCCTTAAGGTGCTCATACCAAGCTCTAGGAGCTTGTTTGAGACCATAAAGAGCTTTATCAAGCTTGTAGACATGGTTAGGGAAGTTGAGATCCTCGAACCCCGGGGGTTGCTTAACATAAACCTCTTCATGCAAAGGACCATTAAGAAATGCACTTTTTACATCCATTTGTTGTAACTTAAAGTTATGATGCGATGCATAAGCAAGAAGGATACGGATGGACTCAAGGCGAGCCACGGAAGCATAGGTTTCTCCAAAGTCAATTCCCTCAACTTGAGAGAACCCTTGAGCCACCAATCTTGCCTTGTTCCTCACAACATTTCCAAACTCATCTTGCTTGTTCTTGAATATCCATTTAGTGCCAATAACATTGCGGCACCCCTTTGGCTTCTCTACTAAGGTCCACACTTTGTTGCGCTTGAAGTTGTTGAGTTCTTCGTGCATAGCTTCCAACCAATCCGAATCTTCAAGGGCTTCAAATACTTACTTGGGTTCCACTAAGGAGATATAAGCATGATGATTGCTAAAGTTAGCCAATTGCCTTCTTGTGGAAACCTTTGCCCTTACATCACCAAGAACCTTATCATGAGTGTGTCCACGAAGCTCAAGGTTCCTATCTCTTCTTGCTAGACGACGGGCCTCGATCTCCTCCTTGGTTCTTCTTGGCCTTGGAGGTATCACTTGATCAACTTGATCTTTTGGGTCCCCGTCTTGACCTTCAACTTGAGCAACTTCAATTTCTTGAGAGTGCTCAACCTCATGTGCTTGATCATGGACATCATTTGGTGTGGAGCAAATATCCAATGGATACTCGTCGGAGCCATCATGAATTCTTGGTTGATCTTGACTTTGATCTTGTCCTTGATCTTGCACACAAGAGGGAGGGTTTTGTTCTTGTTCTTGGGTTGGTGCATCATTTGCTTCACTTGATGGGGTTTGTTGATGTTGAGAAGATGAGGGCTCCACCGTGGTAGAGCATAGTCCTTCCCGAGACGCCACACCGTGTCCCTCAACGGGGCGGAAAAATCCCACACCCATTCTTACTATGGCATCTTGAGGTATTTCATCACCTGCACATACATCAACTTGCCCCACTTGGGAGCCATCATTTTCTTTGAACCTCACACTACAAGATTCAATGATAATCCCGGAGGCTATATCAAAGATTCTATAAGTGTGAGACTCGGCACCGTAACCAACAAATATACCCTCCAAAGCTTTAGGAGCAAATTTAGATAAACGAACCCCTTTGATTTTGTAGAAACACTTACACCCGAACACCTTGAAGTATGAGATATTAGGCTTGTTCCCGGTGAGTATTTCATGTGGAGTCTTGTTCAAGCCCTTGCGGAGATAGAGCCGGTTAGAGGAGTGACAAGCGGTGGAGATGGCTTCGGCCCAAAAGTTATAGCGGGATTTATACTCCGCCATCATAGACCTTGCCATATCCATAAGAGTCCGGTTCTTCCTCTCCGCAACACCATTTTGTTGAGGGGTGTAAGCAGCGGAATATTGATGACGAATCCCCTCATCACTAAGAAAATCATTGAGTGTGTAGTTCTTGAACTCGGAGCCGTTGTCACTTCTTATTGCCATAATGAGGAGGTTGTGTTGGCGTTGCACCTCGGTAGCAAAGTCAATGAATATTTTTTGAGTCTCATCTTTCGTCTTGAGAAAGTAGACCCAAGTGTATCTTGAGTAGTCATCAACAATCACCAAGCAATGTTTCTTCGCACCAAGACTTGCATGAGCAACGGGACCAAAGAGATCCACATGAAGGAGCTCCAAGATCCTCTTGGAAGTGATAATGGTCTTGTTTGGATGCGGAGAGTCATGCATTTTGCCTTCAACACAAGCCCTACAAACACGATCTTTGGCAAAAGACACATTTTCCATTAGTCCCAATATATGGTTCCCCTTGTGAAGACTTTGCAAAGTTCTCATGATGACATGGGCTAGGCGGCGATGCCACAACCAACCCACGTCCGCCTTTCCTAATAGGCACATCACACTTGTCGTGGTGGTCCCCGAAAAGTCCACCACATACAAGTTGTGTTCACGATACCCAACGAAAGCGACTTTTAGAGTCTTGCTCCACAAGAGGACCACAATATCATTATCAATAAAGACGGCGAAACCCATCTTGCCAAGGGCGGAAACGGAAAGCAAATTGTAACCAAGGGTTTTGACAAGCATGACATCCACAAGAGTAATGTTGTGTGCAACCACAACCTTGCCAAAACCCAATACCTCGGATGTAGAATTATCGCCAAAGGAGACGGTGATATGATTTATGTTGGGCCTCAACTCCTTGACGAGGTTCTTGCCGCCGGTCATATGACTTGTACATCCACTATCAAGTACCCATTTTGAACCTCCGGCCGCATAGTCCTACATGAGATCAATTCTTGGATTTAGGTACCCATTTCACAATGGGTCCTCTTTTGTTAGCAACAAGGGTCTTTGGGACCCAAATAGACCAAGCAACATAACCATCATATGGACCAACATATTTAGCATAAACATCACCATAATAATCTTTAATAAGAACATAGTGAGGGTTATCAATTCCTGCACCATCATCATTAATGGTTTTGCCCTTTGGGGTTTCACCATTAGTGGTGGCTTTCTCATGTGCGGGCTTGGCCTTTTTCTTGTTTGCATTTTTAGCCTTGGCATTATAACCAAGTCCCTCCTTCCCATTGTTTGACCTTTGCTTACTCAAAAGATTATCCAAGGAAAGTTTACTTTGGGGAGAGGAGGCCTTAGCAAGTTCATCCTTCAACCTAGCATTTTCCTCAATAATATTTGCATGATCACATGAAGGAGTAGAGGTACTAGGTATGTCATATGAAGCAAGCCTAATTTGAAGTTGCTCATAAGACTTGGAGAGGAGAGAGTATTCACTCTTCAAGGCTTTGTGAGCCTTGTCTAGTTCATCTAGATCCTTCACAAGTTTCTCATGATCAACACCAAATTTGGCCTTTTCCTTTATAAGCACTTTAGTCTTAGCTCTAGCAAGATCTCTAGCTTTAGTGAGCTTGTTAAGTTTATCTTGAGGTTCTTCAAGATTTTCTAGCCTCTCTTCAAGAGATGCTATAGTTTCTTGACATTCCTCAAGAGCATTTTTAAGAGCATGTATTTCTAGAGAGTCTTCTCTTTCTATTTGGCACTTTTTCTCAAGAGTACCATTTAGTTGAGCTATACGAACCATGAGATTTGAAACATGCTTCTTAGTGTTACCTTGTAGGTTAAGAATGAAATCATCAAACTCTAGCATTTCTTGTTTCACTTTTAGACTAGCAAGATCAACCCCTAGATCATTTGAAATGTTAGGCGTAGAGGGGTTAGGAGATGATACCTCGGAAGATTTAGCCATGAGGCAACTTTCTTCCTCCACATGAATGACCTCATTGGGAGATTCACTTGTTGATGAAGAGTTAGTGGAGAGGGAGGCAAGGGCAACCAATCCATTTGAGGTTGCATCTTCTTCATCATCAACATCATCATCTCCGGAGGTATACTCTTCTTGAGTTGATAGCACAATTGATGTGTCCAAGGTGGACCTTGCCATGAAGCAATGTGCATTCTTGAATTGATGATTCTCATTGGGTGAATCAAAGAGAGAGGAAGAGGGAATGTTGGTAGTGACAATGGCGGCCACTTCTCTTGAGCTTTCCTCTTCATCATCACTAGCACTTTCAATCTCATCGGAAGAATATTCTTCTTTAGTCACTAGCACAATCCTTGAGGGCCTTTTGCCCTTCTTGTTCTTGTTATAGAATTTCTTGTTGGGGGGCTTTCAATACTTGCCCTTTGAGTCTTTGCTCTTGTCCTTGGGGATGAGTCTTCCACCATGAGTCTCCCTATTCTCATAGGGACATTCGACAATGAAATGGTGCTTGTCATTGCAATTGTAGCAAGATCTTGTTCTTGGGCTCGAGCTTGTGGGACCCCTTGAGTTGTTTCTCTTGATGTTGTCTTCTTTGGCCTTGGAAGGGTCAATCCAAAAGGTGTTTGCATGGAATGCCATGTGGTCATGGTAGTGGTGTTCCAAGT